>NW_027104475.1:182562-521469 GCF_902728285.1 Clytia hemisphaerica
AAGACTAGAACCCCCAATACGAGACTTGCATGACCGACAAAAAATCATCATCATCAAAACTTGTTAATTATCAGAATCATTTACTCACTGGAAATACGCAAACTTTCTGAAGTTTTTTTTTTTTTCGGTTGTGCTTCTTTTAAAATAACGAAGATGAAAAGTTACCTCAATCCCGCGAGTAAAAAAACTTATTCCGACTAGTACGAAAGTGCGCTCGCGCGGCGAATAGAATATCTCGCAAATTAATATATCCAAAAACTGAGGAAATCCTTTTTTTTATCTTAGGTGACGTCACCATCGATCCTGATTGACAATGGAGACCAAATTTGGCAATGCATAATTATTACGAGCGGCCGCGAAAGTTGTGTGATGCAAATTGCGCGAGAAACCAAGGACATGATAGGTAGCTGGACTGAGTCAACGGCTATTTCTCTTCTCTTTTAACACGGCGCGTAGCGAATCCGCGAACCCCGTCAGCGGTTGAGAATTTTTTTCAATAATTAATAATTAGTTGTGCAAAGTTTTAGTTCTAAGGACTTTTTTTGCCAAGATTATATTTGACTTTATCTGATAAAGATTTTTAAAATAAATTTGATTTATCAAAAACCTTGAAAAAACCGGAAAAAAGTAAATTGAATACGTAAGTTATTTCAAGTTTTTTTCAAATATTTTAAACAACTCTTAGAGGTTGAAGTTGAAACTGAGAAGAAAAATTGAGTAAAAAATAGCCTAAACTCCCTAAACTTTCACCAAAGTTTCCAATCTTAATGGCTTATCAAGATGTCGAACAGGGAAGCTACGCATATACAGCTGAAAAGCCAAAATCTAACATCATTCACGAAAAAAATTTGTTAATGATTGATGTTAAGGGTAATAAAACTCATTGAGTAATTGTTCGATTTTGTTTTTTATTATTGCTATCATGTCAAAGGATTTCATAAAATATCTTTAGCAACAAACTTTCCGTGCAAATTCCATCTGTCTGACGATGGTTTTTCATTGTTAAGTACTTTTATTAAAAAGTATTTCTGATTGGTTGAAAAAACATGAGGAACGACCTCTTATTGGTCAAAGAAAGACAATATCTATTATTACGACGACACACATGGTTCAAAGAAAATAAATTTGTGCTCAGTCCAGCTACGCTATACAAGTGTCCTTGNCAAATTAACATAATAAACTAAATTATTAAGTTGAAGATGACTTTTCTGCCATCATAGTCCATATAAAAAACGAAGCTTATTGTTTTAACTTTTTGTTAGCTCTTGGGATTGGTTTAAGATTTAATCACATGATCAAAAAGCGCGCAAAACAAATAATTTCTCAAACACAAGTTCAAGTAAGAAACAATGGAAAGAAACAACTTCCAGACCGAGGTTTATTATATGGACCATGCTGCCATCAACAGCAATAGTATTTTTGAAAAATATGTTTGCTAGCATTGCAAAACTTCATCTAGCCTGGGAATCCAAGCGTTAAACTTTCTTCACAGTCTAGTTTATGATATTTTTGCTGCTGGTTTAACGCTTGGTGCAGGTAACTCGCCTGCAGGGAGATTTTTCCCTGCAATGCAGGTTCGGCCTGATTGGCCAGCTTTCGGCGTATTACTTAGCAGTACTTTCGCGCGCATTTTGATAATTTAGATGCGCGCGCATAATTTATGGAAAAAGCTGACTTTGCAGAAAAAAGGAAAACAAATGAAAATGAAAACATAGATTCATTTAGAAACAAAATGGCTGTTGACTGGAAGTCTAAATACATGTGGCTGATGTTTTGATGTGGTTTTTAGTAGTTTTGAAAGTCTTTAGAGCTTGTGAAAGAGTTTTTATGGTAAGTTGATTATGTGTGTTTGCCTGGGTTTCCAAAGTTCAGAAAGTCTGTCAACAAGGGTTCACACACAGACTGTTTATAACATTCTGTGCCAGACTAATCTACCTGCACCAAGCTCTATAATTTTAGAACTTTGTGAGGTGAGGTATTTTTTGTTTTTTCTAAAATTATGAGCTTGGATTCCCAGGCTAAACTTCATCTTCATCAACTTAAGTGTTTTTGCTTGTGCCCATCTAGCTTTAACACGCTTGATTCTATTTTGTTCTGACGAAAAACCCACTTTTTCTTCTTTATCAGTAGATGGCTTATGATAATGCAAAAGCTCTTTTATTTTCTATGACAATTAAGCTAAAAACTATAAATAACAATGCTCAAAATTATATTACAAAGATTACAAGGATTACAAATTATTTATCTTCGAGTTCTTTTTTTTCTTATTTCAAGAATATAGGTATGTATATATGTTACATTCTTGACATTGAAAATGTTGAAAGCTAAACACTGTCTCATGTTATTTTTGTATTACACACATTGAGTTTAAAGCCCGAAGGGCTAGAGTAGAATCTCTTTTCAGGCAAGAAAAAGAGAAGCCTTAAAAAATGCGCCGTATTTTTGACGTCAAAAAGACTTGAATCTAGCAATTCCTTTGTTTACGATTGATATTATTTTCGAAATTTAGCGGTAAATTTTAGTTTCAATCTTTCATTTGTGTAAAAACCAGGCGAGCCGCTCAAGGCCGTGCAGCTTTGGTAGGATTTGTTGGCTTTTTCCAACCAAAGAGATTGACTTCTAGCATTCGGCTTCTACTTCATTGATTATTGAGAATATTTTCTTTTGATCGCTGAAATTCAAAGTCTGAATCATTCAGTTTCTAAAGTTGGGCTTTCTATAAGATCTCTAGTCTGGGCACCGCAACAATACCTAAAGATCAGTCCAGTAGATGAAATGCTTCTTAATTAATAATGGGACTATTTTCGATGAGACATAAATTCGAGGGCAAATTCTAAACCGTTATTCGTAGTCTAATCCTCATCTATTCTTTATATATTCCTTTTTCAACATTTCCTTCAACTTGCAAAGTTTTCTTCATCAATTGTGAGGAGGTAGCAACCATCTTTTTCTTCAAAATGAAAGCACTCAGGGCGAGAATGATTACTCCTAAAACAGCAATCACTGAAATTCCTTCTGGTCTTGCGAAAAACCCTTCATCCTTTTGTGCTGATGAGTGTCCTACAATATGAAAAGTTTAAAGTTTCATCCCGCTTTATGCCACTAAGAGGAGGAGCTAGCAAATATCAGACAATCATAAAATTCGTGTACGATTTGCGAAAATCTACATTCTTCATATTTACTTATCAAGGGCTCATCAATCGTACGCCATCACACATGAAAAAGCCCCAAATCACACCATTACGGGAAGCAACTGGAGTAGATTCTGTTGCCTAGTTGACAATCGCTCAAAGACAGTTCTTTTGCTAGATAGCTCCAAAGGTTTGACTCCAAATTGGGAGACATATCATAATCAATTTAGTAAGACAAGGACCTAAACCTAAAATTCTAACCTTGGTTGTCTGGAGGGTTGATTATGAAAATAGGTTGACTAGAGATTGTTGTTTTCTCAAGAACCAATGAATCACTGACAGCTCTTCTTTTTCTGTTTGTCTGACCACATCTTTTGCATTCTTCGCTCAAATCAGCAAAATCTTCATTTTTACAAATCAAAACTTCACATACGATGATGACTGCATTAGAGTTTCCAAAATACCTGAAAGCTAGCATTTCCCATGAGAACTGATGGATTGCACTTTTTGAGGATGTAATAGCTGTTGTCACGTCATTCTGAAATAAAAAGATATTTTTCATGTTGAATGTAAAGTCTATCTGACTTCCCAGAGCTGATTAGGGGGAGGGGTACTAGCTCGGTCCTCTGAGAACCGGCCTTAGCCCTTTCCGTACCCATGTCCAGTATATTTGACATTGCGGAAATTTTTGAGCAGCTAATGGCAAGTATATTTGTCATTGTGAAAACTTTTTGAGCAGCCGATGGCATATATTTGGCATTGCGGAAATTTTTCGATATGCCTATGTCAATTAAATTTGACATTATGGACCTTGTGGCTAACAAGTGGATGACAAATATACATGCCATCGGCTGCTCAAAATATTGTAGTTATTTTCACCCGCCGATAACAACTGCATCGCCTCGAAAGTTTTTGTCAATTCTTGTGTTATTTTTTCCCCATGGGCACGGAAAGGGTTAGGGAGACCAGATGATTCTTAGGAAGAAAGTGGAAATACTATGTTTTCAAGAGAGATTTTTTTTATTCTTTGGTGAGGGATTTGTGAAATACACAGGGCACATCATTGGAAAACTTTACTCTCTCGAGATTTCTGAATCAATCAAAACATGAAAATCTGTGTGTATTTTTGTTCTAGTGATCAAAACATTTTACTTAATTCATGAAAAATCTAACTTATAAGGTTAAGGATTTAAGGTTTAAACTGCTTTGTTGCCTTAAGCGATAAGACATTATATACTATCAGTATTTTGGAATAATTCCGGACGATTGCTCATTTGAAATACCCTTTTAAAATGTCTAACCTGTCTTTAATCAAATCATATCTTCCAGAACCATCAGTTCTGGTTGCATAACAATCTTGTGGAGAAGTTTTAACAGCATTTGGAGCATCTACAATATCTAATTGGAATTCCAATTGTTCATTAATTGTCACCATTTGTATTTCTTTGCCATCGCCTGGCTTTGTCACTTTCATTTTTAATGAAAATTCAGATGTACCGTCTAAATTGAACATACAAAGCGCATTAGATACTCTTCGAACGATAGAAGCTCAAAAATTGGAACGCAAAGTTGTTTTCCCTTGGTTAATTATTCAAAATGCAAACTAGCTTTACCAATCTATTTGAGAAGATTTGTTTTTAATAATTTTCAGGGATATTTACACCATGGTGAAACTTTTAGGCGTTTGCTCCTGAAATTCTGACTTGAATATGTTAATAAGATAAAACTTCACAAATGTTTTTTTAATATCACCATGTCCGAACCAAGTTTCGAAAATCGGCTCTTAGAGAGTCTGATTTTTTACATACTTAAGAAAGGATTCGCTGAAGCCCGATCTATGACATCAATATTCAGTTCTTCGGTAAGTCGTCTGTCAAGGAAACATTGAACAGTGAAGTTATCATTAGAATGGCGATAAATCAAATCTGAATCATCTTTTGGTCCATATGAAATAATGATTTGCTTCTCAAAGACAATCTGATCACCCGAATGATAAGCCTCGACGCCACAGTCCGTATAGTTTGACGCCATCCAAAGACGGCCTGTAAAAAAAGGTTTTATTTTTACAAAAGTGTTCCCGTTTCATATCAGACACATATTTCATATCAGTACAGTGTCTACCTTTTGTTATATCATGCTTATATAAGCAAAAAAATGTTTTTCTGTGCCTCTTTCAGACGGAAAAACATGAAGAATGTGATTTACACCCAGAGGTAGCAAAGGTGATTCTGAGCCATTTTTTGTGAGAAAGAAGTCATCAAGAATCAGACGGTGGAAAACAAGTTTAACTTGAATCAAATGACAAATGATATGCCCGAAAAAATATTTACAGGTAGGTTTATAACACAAGGTGTCTTGAAAAAAAAGGCTCTGAATATTCCGCTTTTCGGATTTATTGTGCTTTGTATTATCGACAAAAACAAACTGATAATTGTTAAAACTTCTTTTTTCGGACATTCTGTACAAAGGAAGATCCTCGTAGTTTCTCAATTTTCACATAAAATACGATTTAAATTCTCTTTTTATTCGATACTGTCAGAAACATTTGCGCCTGAAAATTTCAAAAAATTAAGAATAGCCCAGTCTGAGCCAAAAATTGCAAGTTCTTATAGAAAAACGTGTATTGTAGGTAGAAATACACCTATTTCCTATTATCAGATTCATGAAAAAACGTCGAGTAAAGCTCTGACCACATCTATTGCCTTTAATCGAAACTAACCTGTCACTATACTACTACCGCAAGAGGTTTATCAATCGAAACCAATCAATCAGCAGTAATATGTTTTCTAAATAAGGTTTAAAGTTCAACCAAATATATAATTTGTAAAGGCCAATTAGATCAATATTCAAAAACTGTTACTATAAATAGATATCAATTGCACTTCGAGTCTCGAATTGTTCTTATCCTGTTCTTATTTATAAGGTGTAATTAACCCTATTCGTACTAGGGGGGGGGGCTCTTTCTGTTCGGAAGTCAAACTATTGGTAATAGCTCCTGAAATAATAGAGCTTTTGCCGTGAAATTTTCTGTAAATTCCTAACTTTTATTTTGCTTCAAAATAAAAAAAAATTTGACACCTAAATATTTTCACACCTTGAGCATGATGACATTTCTGACAGTAAGGTGTCACAAAAATTGACACTTTTCCAATACAAATTTATTTTTAATGTCAAATATATCGTTTAAACCGTAATTTATTGAATATTTAGGATAAAATAAGCATTTTAAACTCTGGCAACTTTTTTCTAAAGCCTTTGTTAGAATACAATAGCTATTTATAAGAACAATGGAAAATTTCGGTTTTTGCTCACTTTGGGCATGATGAGTGACGTCATCAAAAAAAAAAATTTGTCAAAAGTTACCTTATGTGACAAGGATCTTGTGTGCCAAATATCATCCAAAAAGACCCACTAGATCAAAAGTTAAGGGGTGGTACAGGAAAAGCCCCCCCCCTAGTTCTGAACCGCCCCTAAAAGCCTAGTATGAATAGGGTTAAGGTATATTAGGCGTCATACCACTTTTTTACTACTTTGATCTCTAAATTGTTGATATGGTATGATAAATCTCAGGCTCAGCATTTGTTCTTTAATTGTTCTAATTCTTTTGACGATTTTGAGCCTCATTGTTCTTATAAAAAAGTGTAATAAGACTGGTGACAAACCCCTTATTTTTCATGGATGTCTCTGTATAAAAGATAACGTTACGAAAGACTAAAAAAAGTTAGGCGTTTTTAATGCAAAATTAGAATAATTTATTTACTCTCAGTAAGACTTCTGATAGTTTCCTTGACCAAAAGAAGTCCCTATTTAATTAATGGTACTCAATGGTTTAGGAACAATGACCAAATGGTCTAAAGCGTCATTGCCTAGAGCTAAGGGTTCCTGGTTTGAATCCCCACCGTTTCCAATGTCCCGTTCATCCACAAATAGCCGAACTGGCTATACCTGTGGACCCCGTGAAAACAAATGGAAGACTGTCTAAAAATTTTACATTGTTGAGTTATCCACACAGAATATCGACGCAATTTATTAATGACAACGAGAAATAAATACCTTTAGAGATCGTGTCAGTGGAGTTCGCATTAAATATTCCGCAATCTTTATTACCAGCAAATTGAATGGAATATGGTGCAGGCTTTTTGCTCAAACCCTTCATACTTAAACCAGCGGCAAAACCATATGGTTGACACGTTAGATCCATGAATTTTTCATCTGTAAATTGTAAACAAATTTTATTTTCGTGTTTCTCAAGGGGCAGTAAAGAAACGTCAGGCAATCCATAGAGACGCCTCCATAACTCGAAAAAGCACGTGGAACTTACATTATTTGATTTATAGATTAATTCCTAGTGTCAGTTATGAGTTATGGTGATTTACATTTTTAAGCCCGTGATATTGAAAATATACAATAAGGTTTGAGTTAACTCCAGTTTAGACAGCCGACTTTGATCACTGTTATTCTATTTGTTGGAGTAGGTGAAAAGTGGGCAGAAAGTTGGTAGTCAAATCATTGCTTAAAAGATATCATTGTATTGAATAACTCTCTATCAGAATACTGTATCTATCAGAACTCATTTATTGATGTCAAAAAAGGACAATGCATTGGCTTTAGACAACTTACTTTCTACCCACATTAATTCACAAATAGGCAGGGCAAAAAGTGGACCGTCTTAACCAGAGCATATACATGCTTACCTGTACAATTCGTTGGCAAAATAGCTTCATAAATTTCATTTTGAAGAAAGCTCAATTCATCTGGATGATCGCAATGAAAGACCCTGGTGCTGTCACCAGAAATCAAATCTAACTCCCTACTATTATATTGCGATCCTATACCGATTGATATAACTTTAACTCCTTCACCATGGATCTTTTGTACAGCTTCCTGTAAAATAGTGTATCCCTTACGGAACTTCCACGCGTTTTAAATGCATCGAATTTTTCATTGAAATTTGAGTTTAATTGCAATTTAAATGTAGTGAAACCTGGACCTGGACAAAAATGTTAAACGAATTTAAATCGCATTGCTAGAGTAAAAACTTTGTAAATAAAATGCATCATGGAATAGCATACAGTATGCACTTTAATTGCATTGAAATAACATTTGAAAAAATAGGATATATAATTCATTAGGATTTCATTTCAAATGCATTGACTTTTTTGAAAAATTTTATAATTTGTTGATACTTCACAATTACAAATACATTTTTAACATGAAAAAGAGAATTGTGGAAAATTATAAATACATTTTTAATGAACGGCGTCAAAATTAAAATCCACTTTAAATAGCGGACAAAATTTCAAATGAATTGAAAATCAAAATTTAAAATGCCTTTTCAATATCCGAAATATTTCTTATAGGAAAGATTTTTCATAAGAATTGAGAATTTGTAATGCATTATTTTTCTTTTCTTTGTAAGAATACCACTACCAGTATTCGGGTCCTTATAGGGATTTTATCAGGGCATTTTCTGATTATTTTCCAAGGTTTATCGATGCTTGTAAGGGGTATACATTGTTGAGCTGTATTCGATGGGTTATTGGCTAATATTCACTCAGATTAACTGCGTTTTGAGATACAGGATACAAGTCTAATCGTTTGTATTACAAATGGAATTTTTTATTTAGTAGAGTAAACAGAAGTTAAAGTTAAAATTTACAACGAAAATTATAATAAAAGATTAAAAATTAAAAAATTGAAAAATAAGATGGCGTCTTCGTCTTTTGTTTGGTATATCGTGATTTTAATCATCCTTCAATTGTGTGTCAGTAGTCCGTCGGTATATTATGGTTTTACCTGAAAGTTAGAAAGAAAATAAATATTAATAGATAAATTTTGGAAATAACATTGGAGTTGTTAAATGTAAGCCAAGAAGAGACTCTTCCTAACATAGCTCATGGCCTGACGGACATTTGACTGACACAACTGACAACTTGGCTTGCTAAAATAAAACTTTTAAACATCAATTTTCTCAAATCTTTTGTGTTCTAATTGCTCGTAATTCAATCAAACTAAACCGCCAATACACAAAACAATTTAGCTAACTAATTTGCTACAATTATCAATGGAGCAGAGCAATTTACCCAAATTATTCGAAAAAAATAAATGTATTATAAACGTATCTAAGAATTTTGAACGTAAAAAAATTGTCACAAATTTTTACAATTTTGGTTAAGTTTCTTCTGCATTGAAGAATAAATCAAACATCAAGAACGATATTTTCTTTGTGATAAAAACAAGATTTCTGTCCTTATTATTGTGAACTAACTCAACTTACAAATCCATGGAAATACTGTGCTAGTCTCGTTTTTACAAGTAAGACAGAAAATTAGACCCTAGATTTTCATTTTTTTTGTCAGACAAAAAAGTTTTGATTAGAATCAGAAAAAAAGTTGCGCCATTATTGTGAAATACTATATGATATGTGATAATAATAACATCAAAAACTTTTGTTCATAATTTGCGGAAAAATTCATCCTACTTCAGGATCATGCGCTACTTGCAACTAAAAGCTAGCATAATTCTGTTATCTTGCGCGTAGAGCTTCTAAAATGGCTGCTACGCGCTCGCTTTTCCAAGTTTTTCGAATATTTAAAGTATTTGTTGTTAGACAAATATTCACTTTTTGTCCGATAAAAAAATTATCGAAAATTTATCTGGTTCAGAGAAAAAAAGTTTCGTTATTAATCGTGAGGGCGGCTGGGTCACTAAAATTTCAAAATTTTAAATGATTTCCTGACCCGCCCTGCATTGTGCACAAAAAGCTTTATTTGATTTTTTTAAAACTCGTGCACCGGTCGTGCTCTCAAAAAGACAGAACTCCTGAAAGTACTTATCTATTTTCTGACATCATTTAATTTTGAAACCTACCACAATGAACTGTAATTTTTAACTCATGAAAAATAGCATATTCAATGACATTATATATTATTTTCAGATCCATTTTCTGACACCCCTGTCTCAGTGCCCCTGTTAAAGTTATTTAGCCAGTGAAGATAAAATGAGCTATGCCAATGGGAGCTTGTTTTTAAATGAGCTGGGATTTCAAATTCTAATGTTTACAGCTCAAAAATCCAGTGAGGATGGCCTCAGTGTCTCAACGTTTTTTCCCAGCGGCATAATAGAGCTCTTGTAGCTTTTCAATGGGGATGGAAAATTTCAGGGTATTTTTATCACCGGGACCATTTTTTGGCGGTTTTTTCCAGTGAGGAGGGGTCCCATGGAGTCTGTTTCTAGGGGCTGTTTCCTCTAGCTTGTGAACAGCTGCGAGAGAGTTGATCAAGGAGAAGATTTAAAAAAAACATGATAAACATGGATCAAAGATTTAAAATTAATGGCGAAATACTGTACTGTCATCGCAGCGTGCCTTATTTTTGACGATTACGATCTTCATTGTAAGGGTGCGATTTCGCGATAGCCGCATTCTTTTGTGGTAAATACGGTTTTAAAATTACAAAAACGCTGGGTCTTTTACTTCACCACGGAAAAGGTTAGCTTGAAATAGAATGTTACACTGAAAGAAAAAACATGGGATTTCAATTAAGTTTCAAGAATTTTGGTAACATTTTATTTGAAAGCTTGCGAAAAATCTCCATTCTGCAATGAATTCAAATAGGTGAAAATGGAAATTTTTGGTAATCCCTGTACCATTAATCATTCTATCTCTTTTCTGAATATCGAATAGACTGGCTATAGTTTTACTTAAAATATATTAGGTTGCATTTAGTCTTGTGACTATTTACTCTGGTATTAATCTTTACTAATTTAAACTAATCTAAGCTAATGGTTTTAAAAATTTAGAAAAAAAATGAATCTCAGCAAAAAAAATTAAAACAGCATGGAATGGAAAGTGCATTTTATTTGTAAAACTATTTGAACTGCATTTTATTTCATCAAATTCGTGACCATATCGAAAAATTTAGTTTCAATACGTTTAAATATCGAATGGAAAGTGCATTTTATTTGTAAAACTATTTGAACTGCATTTTACTTTATCGAATTCATGACCATATCGAAAAATTTAGTTTCAATGCGTTTAAAAAATCGAATGCAAAGTGCATTTTATTTGTTAAAATATTTGAACTGCATTTTTTTTGTCAATTCATCAGCATATCGACAAATTTAGTTTAAATGCGTTTAAAAAATGGAATAAAAAATGCATTTTACTTGTGAGAGCATCTGAATTGCATTTTATTTTAGTGAATCCGTGGTTCACATTAAAAATATAATATTACTACATTTAAAAAAGTTAATGGAAAATGAATTTAATTGAAACAACATTTGAATTGTATTTTTTTTGCTCAAGTTCAACGTAATCTTTTATTATACATTTATATGTAATTTAAAGTCTAGAATTTAAATACATTTTGATAACCAATGAATTAGAAATTCATCAAAGTTTTGAACCTAGAATTTTATTCTATTTTAATGCATTCTATATTCGTTTTCAATGGAATACGAGCATTTAGTTTCCGTAAGGGATTGACTTGTATACGGTGCTATCCAGTTATACATAAACATCACCACAACCTATAATTTTAAAAATGTTAATTTCATAAATTGACATGTTAAAATTGCTACAATGAAGTTTTACCAGAGTCTACATTGAATCAGTGTTAAATTATTGAGTTTTCATTCTTAAGTTTGCGAACCTTAAATCTTGTATATAAATAAGCAACCAAAGAAAGGGATTTTCGTAAATAATTTTTGAAAAAAAAAGAAGAAAGAAGTTATAGGCATGCTATAAATGATTTTTTTTCGGACTCATAAGAAATGTTTTATTAAGGATTGAATCTGAAGCTTTCCTAGGCCTTAAAGTACCAATATGGCTCATTAAAGCAAAACCTCCGTTTTAGGGGCCTCCGTTTTGGAGAACCATATACTTTAAGTAATTTTGAGCTTTTGTTTCGTTTATGTTCTGAATTGCTATTGATAAAGGGACTTTTAATCGATTCTTTCCTACGGATGTAAACCCACCCAAAGATCTGGTCTATTATTTCGATTCCTTTGAAGTAACATTACCGTAATTAATTTAGTAATTATTGTTATACATTTTGGAATCAAGTAGAAGAAATTCATTTTAATTACACTTGGAGATTTCTTGGAAGTTTGTCAATGCAGTCTGCTAGACATTAATATGGTAATATTAATATTTTATTTTTTCTAAATACAGTGATTACATTGACACACGCGCGATAAAGATTATACACTTGGTCGTCAGAGGTTGATATGTTCTTTGAAAACTCGACCTCAGATACTCAGGGTACCAGGATCTTAAATGTAGCCGCACAAATTCATCAAAAATATTTCTTTTGTTCGCTTTTTTATGATTTCAGTACCATTTTCAAATCTATTTTGGTCAATAATTTTCCAATATCATTTCTATATATGTTACACACTTTGGAAATTAGAGCATAGTCGTTATAAAAACTCTGGTCTGGAAGGATTTTGTTTTTCTTATTGTCAAAAGATGGAGCTTACGTACCAAAATCTATTTATTTGCAAACTTTTTGATCATGTGATTGGAAAATAGACCAATCCCAAGAGGAGCTTTTAGTAATGTGATCAAAAAGTATGCAAATCGCAACTTACTTTTTGTTTGTAACAAAAGAAAATTGAACAAAAAGCTAAAACAATACATTGCCAGACCGGGTTTTTTTTGTCACCGGAGGAAGCCTAAAGCTTCTGAGGATGGCACTCATAGCTTCACGCATAAGGAAGTTGGGCAAACATCTCATAGTTTTGCGCGCGTTTTTCAGTATTCTAGTTCCGCTTAACGGTAGCATTCTTATCTTAAGGTCTCTCTATCGTTTTATCATCATCAAAAAGACTTTTCCAGAGTTATTTTGATCTGATTACTCATTTTGAAATGTCAGTTTGTCTTTTTCTTATCCCTGGAGAGTTAAATGAATCTAAGGAAATTCCCTTTTCCTACCACAAGTAGTTATTAAGCGCTATTCATAGGTTAAAAATATTACTCGACTTAAAGTATTCGAACAGTTATGTTGCTAAACGTGTACATTAGTAAAATAACATATGAAGAGCAGTATCTTCAGATATATACGCTTTTTATAGGAAGAACCAGTACGTCATATGATTCTGGCTGGGCTGTCTTAAATTTATATGAGTTTTTCAGCCTTAAATGTCAATATTAATTAAAATGGGAACATGTACTTCTCAGTAATTTCTGAAATCTGAGATTTAGATTCTTCTTAATTTGTTTTTAGGTTTTGGCCCAATTTCAGCCTCGTATTCTTACGAAATTGTTCTTATAAAAAACGTGTAAGACAAGGCACGGATGTCACTCTAAGTAGACTGTAAATCACTCCCTTGACACATTTGTTAGCATTTGAAAGAATTTTTTCTCGGGATGAGAGGTCACTCTTAACAAAAATTACTGTAGGGCTAAGAACGCAAATTCAACTCTATGTGTTCGTTTTGCTGCGGTGGCACCTTAATGAAAGTTATGGCTAGTTTAATGACTATGAGGGGGGGCCACACTGGAAAATTAAAGCATGCTTTTTTTCGTTGTCATAGAAACAAGTGATTAAAGCAGTAAATTTATATGTGACGACCGTTTCATGCTTTGTTTATTTCTATCTTTAATTTTTCAGTGTGACCCCCCCCCTATGATTAGGAAAGTTATTTCACTGATGTTTATGAATGTCCAGAAGAGTTTTGAATGACAAGAAAATTGAGAAAATTGAGAATTGAAGAACCTTCTTAAGCTCAACGCCATTTACGATTCTTTGGATATTAATGTGATTGAGATAAGGGCTCTGACCATAGTAAATTTTAATATTTGTCACGTATTTGTTGCGATGCAACATATTATTAACGTCTTTTTAAAGTTCACGGCAACGTCATTTTTACAATTAATTTCTTAATTAAATATTTCCTGTTTTCCAAAAGGGAAATATTTGTTAAAACGGGCCTTCTTCTCCGTTTTCAGATGTAAAAAGTTGAAACCAAGTTTTCTTCCTCCAACTTAAATTTCATCGATAAAACGAATTTAAAATCTACACATGCGTAATTTTGCTTACTTAGGGACATTTCGATAGGAACCTCTGTGGGGCATTCTTAGCGACAGCTACTTGCTATGTCAGTATTGACCTTCATTTTTATGGAAATATTTAGTCGCAATTTTGCGATTCTTGTTACTTTTAAGGGATTTGAGTAAAAAGCAATTTGTGAAGGCAATTCTTTGTTAAAAGTGTAAAGGAACCTGAAACATAACTTTTATGCCAAATACCAAAATAGATTTTTTGACTATGGTCAGAGGTCAAAGCCCTTATAAAAGTTAGAATAACAAATTTTCTTGAAAGGTTTCTCTTACATTTTGGTAGTCAGGTCTATCACCATTGTATTGTTTGAATATAATTTCCCGTGCGTAATCTAATGCTTGGTTTCCAGGGGAAGTACTTCCAGCTAATATTTTGAAATAAAAAAAATATATACAGTATATATTAACAGTTGACTAAGTTATTATTTCATACTTCAAAGTATGACTCTAGCCCTCCCCCGGGTGTCTCATCTCTTAACCATATTTGAATTGTTTAGGCAAATTTGGGTACGGGGACGTGCCACTGGTAAGGGTATCTTTTTTAGGCTGTGAAGATATCTGAAAGGGTCTTAAATTTACTGATTTTCAAGATTTTTATCTGATGGGGTCGACTTTTGGTAATTTTTGACAATTTTTAGGGTGGAAAATTATCAAGTTTTTCAATTGTCCGTCTACTTTTAGTCATTTTGGCCACTTTCAGGTTGAAAATCTGAATTTTTTTTTTCTGACAGGGTCCAAAATTTACCAGATACCAGATATAATTGACACGTCCCCGTTGGCCGTCAAGATCAGTGCATTATTAAATGTAGATGGACCTTAAATTTCAAAACAAAGGCTGAATAAAGTCTAAACCAGGCTCTATCCGATCTATCAATCAAAACAAACTTATCGAGAATAAAACATTACTTGTTAAAACGAAAGTGACACACAAAAAACAAACAAATAAACAGACATACAGACTACGGCTATTAATATATAGATGAAGTTTACTTACTTCGGACAACCATATAATTGTCTATAAAATCTTTAAAAATGTCAAGATTTGTCGATGGAGGGTCTCCTAAGTAGAATTGAATAATCGTCTCTCCTGAATATAATACCAATGCCACTCTTGTTTGATTGACACCCATTGTGAAGTTATTACCCGCAATACTTTCCATAAAATCATAGACCAACTTCAATTTATCTACGCCAAATGCAGACAAGTTATTATCGACAATAAATGTGAGATCGACATTACAAGCAGATAAGTCTTCTACTTTTTGAGTAAAGACATATGGTGCGGTAACTATGGTGAAAAAGAAAGAAAATTACTGGAATTATATATGCGAAGAACAAGTGTAAAAATATATTGGCGAAAACAAAATATATAATGGCCATTATGTCAACAAAGTATATCAAAAGGCTAGAGTTTAATTTTCAATCTTTTCATGCTAGAGAAAGAGTTGCGTTATTAGATTTGTTGTATGTTACAGAGGACAGGTTGAATCTAGTGTTTTGTTTGTGACTCCAGCTGGGACACAACGTTGTTTCAACTTTCATAAAATGTGAGATGAACGTTGAAACAACGTTGTGTGCTAGCTGGGACGGATCAAAAAATAAAAAAACTTACCAATTGCAATGCATAGAAATATCATCGAAACTGCTCCCATTATGTTTAAAGTAGATATTTCCTAATAAAAAAAGTAGAATAGTCTAGTGGTCACCAGCCGAGCCTAGAGTAAGGCAGTTTGTCCCATTTTCGCTGGGCCTGTGAGATCGAATGTTAATGAAGGGGTATCAAATATACTTTCTATACACTCAACTTTACTCCAAGCTACTAACTGATTTGATCAGATTACTTTATCTAAGGGGCCCCCAACGATTTGCATAAATGCGTGAATGGGCCTTTTCACTTGCGTGAATGCATGAAAATTAAAAAGAAAGCGTGGATGCGTGAATTGGAAAGCTTTGCGTGAACAAAATTTGCAAAGAAATATTGTATGAATGCGCGAATTGAGGGTCCCCTGGGGGGGGAGCTCTCAAAGCTACTCATTCGCTGATTTGAGATCGAATCTACCAAAAAATCTCGGTTTGCAAAGGGGTAAAGCACTAAAAAAAATCAATAACAAAACCATAAAAATCATAAAAATCAATAAAAAAATGAAAAAAATCAAATAAAAAATAAAAAAAAAATAAAAAAATCGACTAAAAAATGAAAAAAAATCAAGTCAAAAACTAAACAAAATCACAAAAAAATCACAATAATCACAAAAATCAACTACAGAATCAAAATAAAAAAAAAATCAACTAAAAATAAAAAAATCAAGCAATTGAGTCAAATGAAATAAAACAAATCACAAAAAAATCTAAAAAATCAAGAATAAAAAAAAACTCGTACATTGGAGTGCTTTACCCCTCGGAATGCTCTACCAACTAAGCTACCCGCTACCTGGCTTACTTCTAAATATGCAATATCAAACTTGAGATACAATTTATACCTAAGAAATAAGATGCTAAGATTGCGACTTAATTGTTGTTTGATAAAAGTTATTAAAACCTTATGAGATTGAAAAGATTAAAATATTGTCGAGACATCTTATACACTTCATGCTTTATCATTATTGTATGCCTCGAAAGCCAAAAAAGTCGTAGAAGAGGTGTGTTTTGTTAGGGTCTTGTTTCAGCTCTGATTTGGACCAATGTTTTTCAGAAAAAGTCAACTTTTTCAACCGGATTGGGAAATGATTTGGACATCTCAAAGTATATATGAGTGCAAGCGCAATTAAATATTTTTTCCTTACCTTATAAAATCGTGTGCGTTAGAAACTGGTGCATGTAACCTATAAGGATGCCTAGGGGGTTCTAGGATTGGCGGGTGAGGGGTATGTGCAGACGGGACCTCCGAAAACAGACAAAATTGCTAAAAATGTGACCCTTAAGCCATGTGTTCACTCCGGAAAGTTTGCAACGGATCAGTACGGTTTGGATTGGTTTCTATTGTTCTAAGGATTATCTTTTTCCAATTTGACACATGTTTGTTTCACTTGAACAGTTCGATTGTTTACGTGCTTCGATCGAAATGGATCGAAAAATTCCTATTCGTGGTAAATCAAAATGGATCGGAATCTTTTCAACCAATCAAATGTTTCAAAATAGGTCACATGACTAGAAAAATATGTACAAGAAGAGCAAACAAAATTTAAAGGGATAAAAGAATTACTACGAAATAAAATCTTTTTATTCTACTTGTTTTTTAAAAACTTTATCATAAGAAAACTGTGTGTATGTAGTGCCTTAAAAGCAAATTCTCCTTTCCAGACTCTTTCGGCAAAAATCCTCCTCACCCAAAACCTATGTTTTCTTATCTTTAATGTCTGTTTTAGTTTCTTTTGATGGTCACGTTTCTTTTGATGATCACGTTTCTTTTGATGGTCACGTTTCTTTTGATGATCACTTTTCTTTTTTAAGGGCAATGTTAGCATCAAATTTTTTTTACTTTTCTTCATTTTGTTTAAACCCGCTCAAAAAAGAGATGAACGGTTTTCAACTTACTTGAAGGCGCGTAAGGAAGAAGGATGATTACAAAATGAAGAAAAGTAAAAAACTTTTGCTGCTAGCATTGCTATTAAAGAAGAAACGTGATTATCAAAAGAAACTAAAACAGACATTAAAGACGGAACGAAAATTGAACCGAAGCGTACAGATCCGTTGCAAACTTGCTTTTTTGATCTGGGTTAAAGTTTTTTTGAAATGACCCTAGTGCAATAAATTGCTCCTTTCCATTCTCACAAACCTTTTCACAGGCCCACTGGGAACCCTTCCCACTGGCGAAATTGGCCAAAATATTGTCCCCAGTGGAAAATTATACTCTGATTTTTGTCCCCGTTGAAAATAATTAGATAAGAAGATCCTCACTGCAAAATAATGTGCTATTTTTTCTATCCCCATAGAAAACAATATAATTCAAATCCCAGGCAATAAAAAATATGGTAATATCAATCCCCATCGAGTTATTTTACCCCCACTGGCTGATAACCCCTACGGGTCTATGAGAAAGGGGTGTATTCTCCGGCAAAATATTCAATGAGGTGTCATTTATCGAAATTGAGGCATCTTTAATGATAGAAAAACCAAAAATTAGGGCACACTTAATTTTAAGGAATTTTTACTTTATCGTCAAAACAACGATGTCAAAAAAATGTTAAACATTTAAAGCCAAATCTCAAGAAATGATTTGCAGCGGAGAAAAAAAAGGTTACTCAAGCCCATCCGCTTTATGTGTGCACTCTTTTTTTACCACTACTTTGAGTATCAGAGGTTAAGTTTTCAAAGAATATATTAACCTTTGAAGACCAATAATAGAAATTTTATCGCGCATGTGTCATCTAATCACTGTAGAAAGTTTCATAAAATATACTATCTTTACCTACAGACCTTATGCGGCTGCGGTCATAACTAAAACTAACTCAAAAGAATACAAAGGACTGTAATATGCTATAATATAATATATGCTAATATATGCTAAATATACAATGACGTAATACGTATAATTATACTTTCTTTTCCGACACTCCCGCCACGGCCACGAACGTTAAAGTGTCTTTTTCATCAACAAATTTGATAGTGACCTTTTCGTCGGTCTCTTCATTTTTCCTGGAATACTCAAATGAATAAAGTTTGTTTACTGGGCGTTTATAATTCATCAATTTGCCGTTTGTAATAACCGATAGTTCACAGGCTCGAACTTTACCGTCCGTGCTTCTAATAAGTTTTGTGATCTTACCCAGTTTCCAATTCTGTCTTTTGACTTTGTCATCGTGGATTAGTACCACGTCATCAGTTCTAGGAACTACGTCAATATTGGACGTTTTAGCAATGTTTCTCGATCGTTCACGAAGTGATACGAGATATTCATTTGACCATCGATCCCAAAATTGATCTAGAATCGTTTGTAAGTAGACGTAACGTGTGTCCAAATCGACATTTTCGTTTTCTTCTTCGTTCAAGTTTGGCGCGATATTCGTGTTCAGGTCACGCCCATAAATTAACTTATTGGGTGTCAAAGGATCAACATTTTCCTCAGTGTAAAGGTATGTCAATGGTCGATTATTCAAAATATTCTCGACCTCTTTCAAAATAGTTAACATTTCCTCATAGTTCAGCTTAGCGTTTTCGATGGATTTTCGTAAACAACGTTTGACGGATCGGACAAGACGTTCAAAAAAGCCTCCATACCACGGAGCTTTTGCAATGTTAAATTTCCACAGTGTTCCTCTGTTTGCCATGAAATTTTGTACGTCTGTTGAGATAAAATTAGTCCCGTTATCAGATATCATGACTTTTGGCGTGCCATGAGTAGAAATCAATCTCTTTAACAGGTTAACACAAGTCGGTCCGGAACAGTCTGAAACGAGGTCTAAGTAGACGGCCCTCGTTGTTGTACACGTTGTTAAGGCGGTCCAGGCTTTGTGGGTTTCATTGTTCTTTGCGTAAATGTCTTTCACGTAGACTGGTCCGAGATAATCTATGCCCATATTTTCGTAAGCATAGTTTGCAGTAACTCGTTCTCTCGGTAGTGATGGTTCGTTTGGGTAACCATACGGTTTACCCTCGTGTTTTCGGCATGTGGTGCATTCTTTGATCACCGTTTTGATTAAGTTTCTTGGTTTTGTAATCCAATAGCGTTTTCGAAGGTTTGTAAGAGTCTGACTTACTCCATTGTGCATGACGTTTGCATGTGATTCTCGAATGATCATTTTCGCTATTGGGTGTTTTCTGTCTATAAGAAGGGGGTGCTTTTGTTCATACGTTAACTCAGAGTTTTTCAACCTCCCTCCACAACGCCACAAACCATTTTCGTCTTGGAACAAGTCCAATTGTTTCTTCAAATTTGTAAAGTTTTTGCCATTCTCCAAACCACGCTGGGAATCTTCAATCAATAAATTTCTTGCAAGTTCCAATTCAACAATTGATAACACACCACCACAATCTTTATTGTTATGTATTATTTGTTTTGTTTTATTATTTATTTGTTTGGTTTCTATTGTATCTTCTTCTTCTTTCTTGAGCGTGATTTTACTCACGAAATGGATTGCCCAAGCTAACACTCGGGATGTTTTACTAAAATCATTAAACTTTTTGTAATCAATAATTTCACTAATATTGATTTTTGCTGCACTCAAATCAGTTGAGGCAGGTGTAGCTGTAACAGAAGTTGTATTAGTTTTAAAACTAAAACCTGGTTTTAAATCTGGCCAGGCATTCTCCTTCTCAGTCAAGAACTGAGGTCCGTAAAACCACAATTCATTACGAGCAAGACCGAGAGGGTAATGTACCTTTGTCAAAATGTCAGAGGGATTAATCTCTGAAGGTACAAGTTTTAGGTGGGATAGAGGCTTTTTAATGACAGTCTTAATTTTCTTCACTCTATCCTCTACATAACTGTCCTCATTCTTTTTCTCATTCTGGACCCACGCACAAGCAATGGACGAATCTGTCCAGTAGAAAGTTTCAGAAATATTGTAAGAGTTCTTAAGGGCTTCTATAACCGCAGGACCATGCGAAGTTGCCAAAAGGATACCATTTAATTCATTTCTGGGAGTTGTATTGTGTTTTGACTTTAAGGTTTTAGCAGATATAATTCGATTTTTGGACGAAACAAGGGCTGTTTTTACACTACCAGACTCCAATACGAATCGTAAATATACTGCCGCTCCAAACATATATTTGGATGCGTCACTGAAAATATGAGCTCCGACTGTTTTAATATTGTCATGGAGACTCTCTATACAATAGGGACGATCAATTTCGATTTTGTCAATTTTGTTAAATTCAAGGAGAATCTTTTCCCAACGCTCAGTTAGTCTATCTGGTAAAATGTCATCCCAGTCAAATTTTTCCTCACAGATATCTTGAAATAAAGTTTTAAACGAAACGAAAAGTGGGCTTATCAGTCCCAAAGGATCATAAATCGAAGCCATGTTATGTAAAATAGCACGTTTGGTTGGCATGGCGACGAATTTTTCACGAAGCTCTCGAAAATTGAAATAAACGGTATCATTGTTTCTGTCCCAATTCAAACCTAGGACCTTTTGTTCAGATGAAAATTCTTTATCCTCAGGAAATAAATCATAAACAATATTCTCTAGTTCTCTATTGCTTGCTTTGAACTTTCTCAAATTAAACCCTCCATCGTGGAGGTTTCTTTTTGAACTCATATAAAAGTCAACAGCTTCTTCAATTGTGTTAGCTCCTGACGTCATATCATCGACATGTAAAGAATTTTTCAACTTCTCTTTGTTTTCGAGAGAGTCTGTACAGTTTGTGATATGTTTGTTTAACGTGGCTTGTAACAAAAAGGGGGATGCATTCAATCCAAATAAAACACGTGCAAAACGATATTCACAAAGTTTATTTTCTTCAAAATTTTCGTAATCGATACTGTGAGGGTTTTCAAACCAAATAAAACGAACAAAATCTCTGTGTTCTGGTGTAATTCCTATCTGAAGGAAGGCTTTCTCGATATCAGCCGTAAATGCATAATTGTAACTACGAAATCTCAATAAAAACATCTCCAAGTAATTCTGTAATCGACGGGCCAGGATTCAAAGTGTCATTTAAACTTTCTCCTCCCTTGTAACTTTTGCATGATGCATCAAATACTATTCTCACTTTCGTAGATTGTTTATCTTCTCTCACTACCGGTCTGTGCGGCAAGTAATGTGTTTGACCAATTTCGTAATGTTCAACTTTTTCGATCACCCCGGCGGAGAGCTGTTGTTGTAAAATCTCATCATAAGTTTTCAAAAATTCTGGGTTGTCTTTGAACTGTTTCTGAACCATATTTTTCAAACGAATCTTACTTCTGGCGTAGTTGTCTCCCAAATTTGTAATCTCCTCCTTGAAGGGTAACTTAATTTCATAATGACCATCTTTGAAAACTGTGTCACTTTCGAACTCATCAAGAATCTCTTGTACGTTGGGGTCACTTTTCGGGTTTGTCTCAAAACACTTCGCGTAACTTTCTCTGATCTGTTCATCAGGACTAAGACTTGTAGCACATTTCATCGTATGCGTACTAAATACTGACGTTTTAGAGCTTCCGGAATTCTCATCAACCGGACCACTCAAAATAAAACCCAAATTCGTTTCAACAGCAACAGGACCCGAAGTCCCTTTAATTTGATTACTCCCAACAAATCTCCAGTAATCTTTGCACCCAATCAAAATATCAATTTTCAACGGGGAATTATAGAGATTACTATCTGCAAGCTCAATCCCTTGTAAATGGGAATAGCTTTTCACGGCAACCTCAATGGGTTGATTCTCAATAGGAAGACAAATATCAGACACTAAGGCCTTCACCAAAACTTTTTCATTGGTTTTTGAAATCACTTCAAATTCAACAAGTTCTAAATCCTTTTCAGATTTTCCGTTTCCGAAGGATTTGATGCTCACTGTTTTCTTGTCAATTGGTTCTAGTTTCAAAAGTTTTTTCGCTTCAGGGCTGATGTAAGTTTGCTGGCTACCACTGTCAAATAAGAGACGTAAATTTTCCGAATTCTTTCCGTTTTTGATTTTTGCAACAGCAGTTTGTAACAAAACAGTTTGAAATTTCGCAGAAGTCAAGTTTGATGTCGTTGTGTCAGGCTCAGTTTTTTGAGTTGTAGCAGGAGGGGTAGGAGCTGGGCTTTGTGAATCGTTTTTAGACTCGTCTTTCTTTTTAAAGGTACAGATGGCGTTGTTATGTCTACCGCCACATTTAAAACATTTCCACTTTTTCGAGCAATTAGAAGACATATGATTAGCTGCAAAACAAATAAAACAACGTCTTTCTCTTTGCAAAATTGATCTCCTGACTTCAGGTTTTGTTATTATTTCACAGTTTTTAGAGGCGTGGCCTCGACGACAAAAGACGCACATTGGTGAATTCCTTTCTCTTTGTTGTTCACCGCTCTTTCTTTCCTCTCTCTTCTCTTTGTGATGATAATTATTTCTTTGTGAAACGAATAAACTTTCTGTTGTTGAATAGTAACTGTTTTCGGTAGAAAATAAATCTTTCGAAATTTTCTCCCTCGCAGAGAGTTCATTTTCAAAAACTTTTAAAATGTCATTTATATTCCAAATTTCTCCTGGAGTATTCCTTGAAACGAGTAATCGAAAATCATTTGGCAATTTTTTAATTACAATTGGAATTAGCATTGGCCCGAAAGTTTCACTCTTGCAGTCTAATGCCTCTAGGCTTCTGACCTGCGATTCAATTCGGTCGAACAGTTTTCTTAATCCTTTTATGTCTTTTTCTTCGTCAACATTCTCTAATCCCAATAATACGTCCATATGGGCCGAAATAAGGGTTTGTTTATCACCAAATCTTTTAGCTAAAAGTTCTCTAGCATTCTCATAATTTTCATTCGTAAGATTCAAGCCTTTAATGCATTCAGACGCTTCTCCTTCCAACAAAGATACTAAATAGTTCATTTTTTTCGACGTTTGATAAATGAACCATTTTTATGGATAGCCTCTTCGAACGATTGAGAAAAGGATTGATATTCTGTGGGGTCTCCTGAGAAAGTTTTAATTTTCATTTTTGGAAGCGCAACTGATTTCGCTTTGTTGGACGATACACTAGCCTCTGTAACTGGTTGATACTGCTTAGCTGGCAAACTGGCCCTGATCCTGTGATCAGCTTTGTTCATGAGAAGTTTATATTTACTCTCAATTGCATAATTAGCGTTAACAAATGTGTCAAACTCACCGTCTGATTCGATGGTTTCTCCGACTTCTTCACATGCTTGTACAAAACGATTGGTTTTATCCAACATCATATTCATTAAACCAGTTAACTCATTAATCCTTTCGGTATCAAGTTTTTCATTTTCATCTAGAATTCCATTTATATCTCCTTCGATATTTTTCAAATTACTAGTCAACGATCTGAGCGTTCTTTTTGTAGCCATAATTGCAAACTGTATACAACAAGCCCAAGAAACGATTTAAAACAATTCAAAACTCAATCAACAAACAGTGTCTAAAATATATGAAGTGATCAAAACAACTTTCCAACCACAACCATAAATTCAAATTTTTATTTATTTTTCCTTCTTGTTACTTTTTCTTATTTTCTATCTTCTTTTATTTTTATCCGGTTCGGTGGACCATTTCATAAAATATACTATCTTTACCTACAGACCTTATGCGGCTGCGGTCATAACTAAAACTAACTCAAAAGAATACAAAGGACTGTAATATGCTATAATATAATATATGCTAATATATGCTAAATATACAATGACGTAATACGTATAATTATACTTTCTTTTCCGACAGAAAGAATCAAATGTATAACAGTAATTACTAGATTATTAATTATGGTAATATGACTTCAATGGAATCGAAATAATAGAGAAATCTTGTGTTATGATTCTCTATCACTGACTTTTATTAAAAAGCATTGATGACATTTTTGAGTTGTGTTTTCAACAACGGGAATAAAAATATCAACTTCGAACTTCATCCAAGATCTTGGATGGTCATCATGGTTACTTTTCTCTACGTTGATTGCGCGCTGAATAAATCTCGATTGGTCGGCACAGGTCAATATATGATTTTGGCCTGTGCTTTTCACGGTACGTGGAAACCCGTCAGTGTAACTAGAACCTTAAAGCAAATGAACATTAATTCGAATTTTATCAAAAGTTATATAATTTTTCATCTCTGTGGCAGACCATTTTTAGACA
Organism: Clytia hemisphaerica; assembly: GCF_902728285.1. NCBI lineage: Eukaryota > Metazoa > Cnidaria > Hydrozoa > Leptothecata > Clytiidae > Clytia > Clytia hemisphaerica. Next base: position 207,474 of record NW_027104475.1, read on the forward strand.
ATTTAAGATAAATTTAAATTCCAGAGTGTCTGATTTTATTGTAAATAGATCATTGTCTATTTCGTCATGACACATTGAAAAGATTTCTCTGGCGATATTGGCAACGATTGTGGTTTTGAGAGAATCTCTACAAAACCATAAATAGATATAACAAGACGGTTCCCGTCGTCGCAAACGTGGTTTAGCTTGCGTATCAAAAGCCCTTATTAGGATGATAAAGATGGTATTGTTGATGTTCTCTAACTTTATCTTTAAGGGGTATTTTAATTAGTTTTTTATCAACCACGGGAGTATATCGAAGAGTGTGAAGATATCCCGTAAATACATTTTTGTGCTTCAAATGAAATAAGAGGCTGGGACTTGAAATCTTCACCATCAATATGAGCTTAGTAAATAATAAGCCTTTAATTATGACAGTTTTTTCAGGAAGTTTAAAAGCGATTTCAATTTAATCGAAATGGGAACTCGTCAAAGTAGAGAGCGTCAATATATCATCTGAATAAGAACGAAAAAGAGTTTTCGAATTTAAGAAGGCTTGGCACTTTCTCTTTTTCCCTTTGAAGCATGAAAAGGTTACCGTGAAAAGCACATGCCAAAATCATATATTGACCTGTGCCGACCAATCGAGATTCTATTATTTCGATTCCATTGAAGTAACATTACCCTAATTAATAGTTTACTGTTATACAGGCTGCGTTTAGACCAACTGGCATTTGTAATTTGGCATTTGCTCATGAGGGATTCGATTTTAATAGCTTTTCCATTGTATTTTCTGTCATTGCATTTAAGGAATCGTCTTTTTAGAGTCATTACTGAAAAGGTGATTCCCTCAAGTTCAACTTTGACAGATCAAACAATGAAAAGCATGGAATTTCTCAAAAACTGCAGTCATTAAGACTGAAACTTTTTGCCGTAGGGCTAGGCTATGGCAAATCTTGCAAATTTTACAATCTATAGAAAGAACTGAATAAAAAACGTGCAAATACTTTAAAAAATCAAAAATGTCATTTTTTCTCTTTGTTTTGGTTCCCTTGTTTTATTTGAAATGCCAGAAAAGGGGATTCCTTTGCTCAAAATGGCATTTCAAATGCCCACGAAATGCCAACACGCTGGCATCATTAGGCATTTGACAGACCGAACAATTGCGCGGAACAATAGAATTCAAAAGAATACTGCAAGCAATTACAAATGCCAGGCTGGTCTAAACGCAGCCACAGTTGGGGAGCATAAAAAAGATTTTTTTTTAAAGAAACTCATTTCAATTACACTTGGAGGTTTCTGGGGAATTTGTAAATAGTAAACTGCATACTGATACATTCTGCTAAACATTAGTATGATAAAATTCGCTCTTCACCTTTGATTCTTTCTACAGTGATTAGATTAACACATGCGCGATAAGATTTATATTATTGGTCTTCAGAGGTTGATTATATTCTTTAAAAGCTCAACCTCTGATACTCAGGGTAGGTGTTTCCACATGACCAATTATCCTGAATAACTCCAAAGTACTGAATAGTCTGGCAAAGAAAAATAGTTTGTATCTTTTTTTAAAAGTTGTGTTAACGAAGGCAACATGTTTTGATCAATAGGACAAAAAAAAACACAAATTCCCCCATTTTTGCTTTGAATTATTAATTAGGAAATCTCTACAAAGTACTTTTTTACACTTAAATTCCAGTGTAAAAAAAAAACATAAAAGGAAATTCAAAAGAAATATTTCTCCAAAGAAGAGTTATCTTTAGTCTCCCTAAAAGTCGGTTTGGTATCGTCCGTTTGTTCCAAACTTTACCGCCATTTTTCCCTGTAAACTGCCATGGCGGCTGTAAATTCTACGCATATAAATTTTCCCGCATTTACTGACCCTCTAACGGACGATAGCATCGTCTAAACTTGTAGCCTTCACAAAATTTGCGTCACTAGATTTAGAACGCCATGCTTCTCACCCAATCAGTTCTGAGGTCTCAGATAGACTTTACATTCAAAATAACTTCTTGTCTCTTTCAGATGTGAGGATGACGAGACAACAGCTATCTCCTCCTCAAAAACTTCAATCCATCGGTTCTCATGGGTAATGTTAGCTTTCAGATATTTTGGGAACTCTAATGCAGCCATCATCGTATGCAAAGTTTTGATTGGTATTGTAAAAAGGAAGATTTTTCTGACTTGAGCAAAGAATCCAAAACATATGATCAGACTTCAAACAGAAAAAGAATAGCTGTCAGTGATTCATTGGTTCTTGAGAAAACAACAATGTCTAGTCAACCTATTTTTATCATCAACCTTCCAGACAACCAAGGTCAGTGTTTTATTTGTTAAATAGATCAACTGTTTCTTGTTTTGCCCATTTTGGAATCATTTTATTTCCAAAAAAGTACTTCTAAGTTTGTGAAATGTTTGGTATGCTCGTACAAAGTTCGAAAAACGATCCTTCGAATAATAGATTTCGGGATAAAATTTAATAGTATTTAAAAAAACTGTGAAAGACTTCTTTGTCCTTCAGACCGAGGGGAGCCTCCTCCTCCACCCCCTGTCTCTGTGCCCCAGTGGGTGTTAAAAACCCAGTGCGGTGGGTTGCGACAAGTTTAAAATTCACTGGGTTGCAAGATATTTTCTAAAAATTGAGTGGGGTGATCAATCTTTTCTTGATTTTCACTGGGGTGAGGGGAAGTTTTAGTCAATTTTTTGTGTGAAGTTAGAGTAGTTAGTCATTATCATCACCATGGTTCGACCGCAGTCGAGACCACAGCTTTCACCATTTCCCTCCAGACATCCCTGTTCTGCATGGCTGTATTCAGGTCTTCCTTACATAATCCAATATATCGGGAAATAACGTCTGGAAATGATAGTCTTATTTGAGTCACAATCTAAAAAAAGAGTTAATCCAAACACAGTAATAATATTTCGTCGATATTCCATTTTCGTATGTCCCTATTTTATCATAGAGCTTCTATTCTTGAAGTCCATATTTTGAATATAACTGTATAAATTGTTTTGATTTACCGTCAGGTTGAACATTTTCATACTGAAGCCAAGTTTTTTAGTCATTACAACAAGTTTTGGGTGCTTCAAAATTGTTAGCCGGTTTTTGAGTCTCTTAACCGAATCAATAAGAAGAAGATTGCTAAATCAATTTCGACCTTTGATTTTAGTACATTATAAACAAGGATTCCTCATGACAAGCTGATTAAAGAACTTTCAGAAGTCATTGATTTTGTTTTTGATGCTGGTAATTGCAAATACATCGATATTTCAAAAAATGATAAAGCATATTGGTCAAAAAATGTTTTTCCTCTACCAATATGAACAACGGTACATAAGCAAGCTCATCGAGGAAGATAAGAGGTTAAAAGCTCGCCATTTTAATTCACAAAGAGATTCATTGACGATTCGTGTGCTATCAATGAACTTGTTTCAATCTGTGTATGGAGAAATCTACCAGAAGAACTTGAACTCAAAGTTGAACATTCTGGATCTCATGCTTCTTTTATTTCCATCAAAGAGGGGATTTTTATTTACAAGTTGTTTGATAAGCGCAACGCTTTTCCTTTTTCTATAGTTCGAATGCCACTTTTATTCTTCGTTTGTTGGTGAACTTCTCAGGATTGCTCGATCAACGTTACTTTTCGAGGACCTGAAAGTTAAAGCTGAAGTTTTTATTGAAAGAATGCACCGTCAGGGTGCTGAGAACTCAACCTAGATTGTAGTCTTCCTAGGGTGATTGTCCGTCATATTTCAGAATTTTCAAGATTTCAACTCTCCCAAGATTCACTCAGTCAAGGGGGTACGGGGCTTCGAACCTGGTTCTTGTCAAATTTTTTTTAATTCTCATTCTTTTTACCACTCTTTCCATCCTCTTCTTTGAACTGTAAAATGTGTGTGAGAGCCATAGGGTTGGATAGTGGCAATCCAATCCCAGTTCCTTTCCTTCTAGTATACTTTCTACAGCTGTGGCAGAAACGTGTCAAAGGTGTGGCAACTTTGTCTAGTAGAAAGTATACTTATTTGCTCATTGTTATTTTAGTTTCTTCGGCTGGTTCCGTGGATTTTAAGAAATCCTGTGTATGTCGAAAACTGAGGAACAGATTATGTGTTTTCTTGAAGTATTTTTTGACTCATATTGAGTTACTTCCTTCCATCTTAACTCATATTGAGTTGCTTTCTTCCTTATGTATAGTCATTTTAGATCACTAGTTTTGCATTAATGGATTTCTATGTCATCATATTTTCCTTTTCAACTCAACCTGATTGATTTCTTGTGAATGTCCATTGTAGATTTTTTTTGTAATTTGTATTGTCTTTTTGTTTTGTGGGTTTTGTCTTCGGTGTTTACATTTTGAGTAGTTGAAGGTTTTTGTTTTTGGACGACATGTTGGACGAAAAGTCACGTGGACCTCATGTTGGATTCATTTGCGCCGGCCTTTACCGGTTACTTTTTCGAAGTGGGCTACCCGACTTTTTTCGCTATGCAATTTGTTCTTTTTGCATGACGACGGGCCTACATCACACAGAGTTGCCCGTCGTTAGGAAAATTCATTGCGAAGTCACTTTTTCCAAAAAACTAGCCGTATTGTATAAGGGTTGTGAAGCGATCCAGACTCCACCTCAATTTGCAAGTTGCTAGCAAAATAAGAGACACTCTAAAACTCCCTCTAATAAAGCCGCTATAGAGACAGGGTTGTAAAAGCCTTAATGCCAAACACACCACATAATCCACGGCGGCACAACACCCGTCGCTGCCCCGCACATCACTCTTTATTTCCTTCTAGTTATTGTAGTGTAAATGGTGCCTTAATAAAATTGAGCGATATTCGTCGAATGATCGAAAATTTTTATTCAAATCACGAATCGTCTGTCGAAATCATCAAAACATAAAAATAAAACAAAAATGTACAAAGATGGCTTGTTGGTTATTGGGTAGTTTTGATTTAATTCTTGACAAATTCGACAAATTTGATTACCTCCGTACTTCTTTATCATAGAATATCCACTTGATTTTGCAAGGTAAGTTTCGTTCTTATCTGATATTCCGATGGCGGATTAGCGGCCGCCCACGCTAAAGCTCTAAAGGGAGCGAGCCAATTTCCCATCGGAGAGGAATGATAGTCGGCCTTTGGATGTGCCCGTAAACGTAGAAATATTTCAGTTGGACCCGCCAATCCCCCGAAAAGGAGGGCTGGGTTACCAGACCTCCTGCTGCAAAATTCTTGACGCAGTCTCGCAAAATTCCGTAATGTAAGCCTTCCAGATGTTGAAAATTTTCCCAACCTTCAGAGCTTTAGCGTGATGGAAGAAAATTTCACCATCTGGGTGCCAGATAAATTTCGTTCACTAAAAGAGCACTCCTTCCGCCCGCGCGACTTGCAAAAACCTCTCATTGATTGACCTTATTTGATATATGATACTTGCTGTTAAAAGTCAAGGGATGATGAAGATCCTTTCTGTCACCGTTCAAACTATTTTTTTTTTCATTTAACAGCAAAATAAACCTTTAAAACTTAAGAACCACTGCTTAGATAGATTGCTTAGATGCGTGCCGCCCGCGCGACAATCTGACCAACTTCAGATTCTAAGTCCGTGTTTCGGCTTCCGGTAATTTTTTTTTCTGTTCACTGCTAGGGTACACCATTTTAAAACGGCATTTTTCACAGTCCTAGCTACCAAATCGAGAAAGTCTTCGTGGCTTTAAGGCAAACCATTCAAGTGCATTTTGATAAAATCATCGGTTTGAAGATGTGATTTATATAGCAAATTTTCGCTTGGGATAGATGTTAAAGGTACGTGCACAATATAGCAAAACTGCTTCGCTCATAAATTCGCTTCGCAAAAATGAACACTGCCTTGATATCATTGGTCTAATCTTTCATCTTTGACGTCAGAAATTGAAGCAATTTTTATCTCTTTTCACTTGTTTTTTCGCTTTTTTCGATATTATTTCTGGATGAAGCGCGAAAAATAAATTGAAGCTGAAAGAAACGGTTAACAAACACAATTAGAACCGGTTTTTTCTAACCTGATAACAGCTGTTCATAATTTTCTTACGCGCACGGTAAACCTCTGAAGGCGCTTGAAAATTATACATCTGAGGAAAATAGTCCTCTCGCCTGAAATTTTACAACGAGAATCTTGTTGTGCGCCAGAAAGTCAAAAACTGATACGGTGCCCTATCCCTTTCCGGATGCACGGGCCACTGGGTGGCCCATGAATCGTGTTCCTATATGACGCACGGGCCACCGGGTGGCCCATAGCTTTGTAAAAGATTTTAACAGTTTTCGCGCCAAAATACAATAACATGGTTTTGAATAATGATTTTGAGATGAATTTCCCGTAACCTGCAAAAAACTGCTTTTCGATATCTTGTTTACAACTAGAATTATAAATTTTCAATGTTTGTTGTAAATTTATTCAGACTAAATCTGTAAGGGAAAAATTGCTCAAAAATTCACTTTACTCAGATTCTTGGAAAGCTTTTGACATGAAATTTTTTTTACCCGGTCAGTAATTCAATTCTCTAAATCATATTCAAAGTTCAAGGCGTAAAGCAAATGCCTTTTACTCTATTTCTTTATTCAAAGTCAAAAATTTTGCCTTTCCGAAAAAAAATATGCCGATTTTTCAGTCACGTAACCAGGTGTCAGCCATATTTAAAATTTTTTTGGTATTTCAAAACATGTGAAAAAAATGAGGTATTACTTATCGTGATATCTTTTATCAATCACTTTCTATTGCAATTTTAGTGAAGCCAGTCAAAAATCAAATTTTTGTTTGCGTCATATAGCCGTGAAATCATGCGTCCGGGAAGGGCTATTCATAAACACAATCACGCAACTTTGTTGTCATCCCCAGTCATATCCCAGACGAACGCAGTCATTACGATTTTGAGATTGCATATTCGTCAGATTATGTTTTCACCCATACCTTTTAGAGCTTCAGCGTGGTGGACAGAAAACAACTAGAATCTGATCTCAGGTTAGTTTTTTTCGGACTGTACTATGAAATATTGCCCTCGTTCAACGCAACAACCTCGCAAGCTCGATCATTACTTGACTTCGGGCAATATTTCTCAGTACAGCCCTCATAAACCGGTCCTTATTGTATTATTACAGCCTATTACACGAATATTACTAGTCATTTTATTAACACGAATTGAAGAATTTAGTGTTAATAATTAAACCCCTTAATTAAAGCCAGCCGTGGAGTCCTTGAAAAAGCAATAGAATTCGTGTTAATTTTCGGAGTGTTAATTTCAAGGCTGTTGAATACTTGCCTAGTAATATTCGTGTAATAAGGTATTATATTATTGGAATAAACTCTTTCATCGAATCTTCTCTTCTCTATGTTTATTTTTACTTGTGTTTCGATTGGTTTAGCCTTCATCCGGGGGGGGGGGTACTTAGGCAAAAGGAGGGTCATCCTATGCTATCGTTTTTGTTCTCATTAAATGTGCGCTGAAATGATTGGTCAAAGTGTAATAGTTATTAACTATGATACTCGTGGTAGCCATTTCCTCAATCTTGAACCCAAAACTACTTGCATCATAGACTTGATACAACCCTTTCATTGGCTCTATATCAAAATTAAAAAAAAATGTGAAGTAAGAAATCGGCCACGAGTTTCCCATTTCTTTTATCTCTTTAAGAAGGAAAACATGGACAAGTTAAGCTGCATCTGAGCTTTAACACTAATTGGATGGAGTATACTCCACAGATCTGTTATCGAAAAGTGAAGCCTAGGTTTGGAAGGATTTCCTACCAAAGTCACGTGACTAAAATATGCAATTTCACTGGTTTGAGAGATGTGAAATAGCGTTTGCCGCCTACTTTTTTTGATCTCGCGCTCCGAAAACAATTAAAATACTAGATCCTATTCATCGGCACGAAATTTAAAAAAGTCAAATTTTTGCTTCACTTTTTTTTGCTGGAGAAAGATTAAAGTTGCCTATCTAGCCCTTCGGGCTTTACAGATATCTGTGGTATACTCAGTCTCTTTTTTAGATATCAATGTCTTTTTATCTCCGCAATTTCACGGATCAATGTTATCAATGTTGTCATGTTGGAGTTTCTACAACCCATGATCATATTACAATATCCATAATAAGTTTGAGTTTATCGACCCAGTGATTCATTGTATCAGTTATGGGCAATCCATGATGCCTCATTACAAACAGCGGACAAACATCCTCCACCTTGCCCAATGGGATGGGGAAAGAATCTCTCTAAACGTACACAATTGTAAATCTCGTTATCCAAAGCCACCTTAAACTTCCAATATGATATTCACACTTTATTAGAAATAAATAAATATACTCTGTGTCTGTCCCTGATTCATAAATATTATCTTCGAAACTTGAATAGACAACGTCATCTACGTAAAAATGATATGATATGAATGTTTTTTGAATCTACACCATGTATAGATAAAGTTGTTTTTTTAGAATCCGATAATTGGAGAAAGGAGAAGGTATATATGTGAGGTAAATAAATTTTAAGACTGGTGTTAATGACAATGAAATCGACATAGCTGTTTCGGAAGTTGGCGCCAATTCCATGATAACGGTAACCGATAAATCTAAATACTATTGATACTGTTGATGCAGCTTACCAAACAACCCCTGTTGCAGTTACTCCGTCAGGTCTTTTGGAGAGTTTCCTCTAGTTTCCTCCTGGGTTCAATGTTGAAACGGTTACAATGTAGGTAAATATCAGAAAAAAATTTTGAAGCCTGACTGGTATAAGAAACGGGAATATTGGGAATATTTAAAAATAATCCATGGAAAAAATAACTTAAAGGTTCTTTAAAAGAATGTGAAGAACAACGGTAATCTGCACCCATTCGGTAATATCTTCATGTTGCTCAAAATTATATTCTCCTATTTCAATATCCGCCTTATTAATCTGGAGATTTCCGAAAGCAGCCGGTGAGGCGACCTTTTTTTCCGATGTGTTCTGAGAGTATGTTTCAGCTAGAAATTTTGATCTGTTCTGATAAGATCTTTGAGAATTAATCAGCTAGAAATAATGATGTGTTCTGACGAGAAAGGGGTATAATCAAGGTCATCAAACGTGTTGTTGTTGTCTAGGTAGCCCTAGAAAGCTTCAGAACACATCTTTTAAGGAGACAGGGGTATAATCAAGAGCGACAATTGATGTGATTTTGTTGCCTAGTAACCCTAGAAAGTTTCAGAACACATCTTTCGTGGAAAAAAAAACAAATATCTCACAAGTATATCTCAGCAAAATGTTTTTCCTAGATTTTAGAGCACCCAACCATAAAGTAGTAATAAGTTTAGGGAGACAAAAAGTGCGATAAAGGTTTCCTAGAAATCAGAACACATCATTTGTATAAGAAAATTGAAGGTCATGACATGTGGTCTCCTAGAAGATAAGAACACATGTTTCTAAAAAATCTCTCCGCCGGCTGCTTCTGGATTTCTGAAGTTAAAAAGGTTAGTACCAGGGGGGAGTTAATTTTGAGATATAGGCTGCGTTTAGACCAGCCTGGCATTTGTAATTGCTTGCAGTATTCTTTTGAATTCTATTGTTCCGCGCAATTGTTCGGTTTGTCAAATACCTAATGATGCCAGCGTGTTGGCATTTCGTTGGCATTTGAAATGCCATCTTGAGCAAAGGAATCCCCTTTTCTAACATTTCAAATCAAACAAAGGAGCCAAAACAAAGAGAAAAAATGACATTTTTGATTTTTTAAAGTATTTGCACGTTTTTTATTCAGTTCTTTCTATAGATTGTAAAATTTGCAAGATTTGCCATAGCCTAGCCCTACGGCAAAAAGTTTCAGTCTTAATGACTGCAGTTTTTGAGAAATTCCATGCTTTTCATCGTTTGATCTGTCAAAGTTGAACTTGAGGGAATCACCTTTTCAGTAATGACTCTAAAAAGACGATTCCTTAAATGCCATGACAGAAAATACAATGGAAAAGCTATTAAAATCGAATCCCTCATGAGCAAATGCCAAATTACAAATGCCATTTGGTCTAAACGCAGCCATAATTTACTTTTAAAAGTGTAAAAATTGAAACATATCAATCATTGCAATCTATAATATAATAGAGTGATGATTTTTTCTCTTATAAGGTCAAACCGAAAGGCCATATCGATGAGTAGTAGTGCAACGTCATCGTTCATTTGATAACACTCGCATTTAGATTAAATGAATTATGGCCAAGATTAAAATTATACTTAAGAGAGATAAGGTTACAATATATACATTAAAGTTAATATTTTTTACTTATGTTTAAGAAGACACGACTCGGTAACAATAACAAAACGCTTAAAAAACTTCATTCGTGAGTTTTTTTTACATAAAAGTTTATTAAACCTGTACAAATGTTCAGTTAAAGAATTTTCATATTGAAAAGCACTATGGACGACGGTAAAACAGGCAAAGGTTTCGTCAAAAGACATGGCAAGCTTCTAAAAGGACTGTTATTCACAAGTTTGGGGATTGTCATTATAATGCTTATAATTACATTAACAATATGGGTTATACTGCCTTCCTTTCTAACCTCTGAAAAAACTGGAGTAAGCCCAAACAAGACTATTTGTTTTTACGCTAACTGGGCACAATACCGAAAGAACGAAGGTAGATTTTTACCGGAGAATATTGATCCGTCATTATGCACGCATATAACATACGCACATTTGAAAGTTGATCTGAACACTCACGCCCTGGTACAGAGACAACCAAATGATGATTTACTGCTGGCCCAAATTGTGGCACTGAAAGAAGTCAACCCTGAGCTGAAAGTTATCATTTCTGTTGGTAAGCAAATATTTTTTGGACAAATTTTTTGGCGTTTATAAGCTACTTTCCTGTTCAATGAAGAAAATAACGGTAAAGTTAACTTAATCTAATTCGATCTTCAAAGGATTTAGAATTATCTTCGAATTACGGTATTTTATTTCACTTTCCAATTAAGTGAACCAATGATTTAGTTCGAATTACAGAAACATTCGAATTAACAGAGAGTTAACTGTATTTTTGAAAATAATTAAAGGATAACAAGAGTTTCAGATTTGACGTTTTCTGTGGGCAACCTTCGTAGTCCTTCTCACATTGTATTTGTGTCTTATTGAGTAATAACCTTTTGAACCAGCATTCTAAATGGGTCTAGATATCTATACAATATATTCTTTGTCTAAATTGCTCCCAAAAAAGCTAACAATTCTTTTTCTTGTTGTTTTGACCATACCTAACACTGACTCGTAGACGTCCCAAAAGAAAAGTTTTTTTGAATCTGGAATGATAACTTAGCAATCTAAAAGTTTATCTAATACTTCAATTGCGGATTGATGATCGCCCACGCTAAAATGAGCGAGCCAATTTCCCATTGGAGAGTAATGATAATCTGCAAGTTGTACTGTCTCTTCAGTTAACAATGCCTAATATCAATATTACTCCATTACTCGAAATTTCCATATCTTGAACAAATGTGTGCTTCTCGTACTGGTGCGAGTTATGAAAATCCAACTGTTTCTTGATTTTTAAGGTGGATGGAATCATGAGAAAGAACCACGATTTTCGAATATGGTACGAAATCAAACAACTAGAGGAATTTTTATTCAATCTTCCATATCATACATTCTTCAACATCGGTTAGATGGGATTTCTATTGATTGGGAATATCCGACACATAGAGGAACTTCAGGACCGGAAGATAAACATAGGTAACCTTTTGGAACACAACATTGTTTCAACATTTATCTAACGCTAAATGGACGTTGTGAACATTAAATGAACGTTGAAACAAAGTTATTTGCCAGCTGAGATAGCCCTGTCCCAACTGGGATACAACGCTGTTTTAAGCATCAAAACGAACCCGTCTTAGTTACCAAGTGGGAATCTGTCAAATGAAAAATAAGAAAGGCATAAAAATATATAGATCCAAAGTGACCTAAATAACTCGCAAGGGGTGCAAAGAAACATTTTTTAAATTATGCAAGCTTCCCAATTATAGAGGTTCAAGCAGCAGACATTCGAATTGCGGGGTATAAAATAACATGGTAAAGAACAGCGATGGGAATTTACAATTGCTTGTGGTTTGGACGGGCTGTTGATATTTTAAATCATACTGTTTAAGTTCAAAATCGGTGCGAATGTTCGAAAGCATGAAATTTAGTCAAAAAGCAATGTATTGAAGGCTTTATTATGATTCCTTTATTATCAGGTACACACTTCTACTAAGAGAATTCCGGGAAGCTTTCACACTGCAGCAACTCCCTTTCACACTCTCAGCTTCGGTGTCCGCCGGCAGAAGAGTTATATCTAGTGCGTATGAAATTCCTGAGATTGAACAGTACGTCCATTGGGTTAACATCATGGCGTACGCCCTACATGGGGCGTGGGAGGACGAAACAGGCCACCATACTGCGATGACCGGTGGCCTACCAAACGTACCAGACAGTATTGAAGCTTGGAGAGAACTTGGTATGCCAGATGATAAAATCAATGTTGGAGTTGCTACATATGGAAGAACATATAAACTACTTTTCAAAGAAGAATTCGATATAGGAGGTCCAGTACTTGGTGCTGGAAACGCTGGAACATACACCAAAGGAGCTGGCATTTTGTCTTACTATGAGATATGTGCTCTGAACTGGACCCATAGGACGCCGTATTGGGAGAGTGTTGCTGGGAAGCCTTACGCTTCAGACAAAGACCAATGGGTCGGTTATGAAACACCTGAGAGTATTGCATCTGAAATCCGGACACTTTTCTCGGACAGATGTTATCATGGTATAGCTGTCTGGAATTTAGGCTATGATGATTTTAATGGAACATTCTGTGGACAAGGAAAATTTCCTCTTTTGAAATCAGCCGTAAAAACGTTGCATGAAAGTCGGAGTTGTAAAGTGACTCAATCTAATGCGTCTGTGCCTTAAAGAGCGAGGGGTAGAGATACGGTATGCATTAATTCGTTAAATTTCATTAAAGTTTTTCGAAGCCTACTGATCAACAAATTTTAAAAAATTGAACCCAGTCCTTAGTTCAATTTTTATGATTTCGATAGCGCTCACAATTGTATCACCATTTTAGTAAAATCAAAAAGTGGTGCAATTGGATCTGGGTATAGATTTGTAAACTTTTCTTATTGGAAGATCAAATAGTTTGGGAATCACACCTCTAAAAGGATTAACTTCTACCGTGAGCGTCAGGGTTTAGTTCTCTCTGAAATTCATACACTTTGATACTCATGGAAATTAAATTCACCATGTGAAAATGATACATATCACTTCAATGGAACAAATATGGATCGATTTTTAAGACTCTAATGTTTGATGTACACATAAACGATGTTTGACCTAGCCCACGGGCCACTTAAAGCTTTGTGGTAGACTGGATGGTGCTGATACGTGGCCCAGTGTAAAATTTGACTGTCTCCATCCAATGGCTTGAGGTTGTAGCAAATCAATACCACTAGATCCAGTCCCTTTTTGGAGACAATTAAACAGAAAAATATGATAAATATACCAATTCTTTTCAACATTGGAGGTATCTCCATGTATTTATTATAGTTTCAGATGGAATTTAAGAATATATTTAATTATGTTAGTGCTTTAAAATAAATTTTGAAAGCGAAAAATTTGAAAAGAATAAAAAAAGATGACAATTTCCCTAGTCTTTTTCACTGCACTCAAAAAGTTAGTGTGTCAATGGATTGAAAGAAACGACCGTTTGTTACAAAAATTCGGCAAAATATTTATCATATTTAATCAAGTTTTGTATATTTAATTTATGTCACTTATTTATTTCCAATGTTTAAGTTATGTTTAAAATCGTGCAGATAAGGTACATATTAGGTAAAAAGGTTTAAAAAAATAATATTTCATCAATTTCATTTTTTATCTTATTTTGAAATCTGTAAATTTTGAAATTACATAAATATGCCGTAATACATAGAAATAATAATATATTCTTAATTTTGATAAAAATATAATATTTCTGAAATTTACCAAAAATAGTTTTAAAGTCTCAAATATTTTATTCAAATGGAAATCATATTCTACCACAAAATCAAAATACTTTACATATCAATTGCAAAAGGAATGTCTGTAAGATGAGACGAAGAAGGGAAGAAATTCGTCGATCATTACACAACAATGACTTTATTTTCTAATTCGTAAACTCAAATTTTATTTATCATTTTATACATTCATCTCTTCTTGTCACGTTAATGGATCGTCTAAAGTCTACAAAAACATAACAATATCAACCTAAAATCTCTCAAGGCCAGTAAAGACTCGATCATTGATTCGTATACTCATTTGATGTGTTCAGACGTGATCGGAAGCTTCTAAAAGCATGACCAGAACAAGACAAGCTCAGAAAATTAACAATGGAAACACACTAGATAAAGTCAGACGGGAAAACCTTTCTAGGTATTAAAGAAAATAAAACAATTAGATCTCTAAATACACTAAATTTGCTTAAAATTATCCCGATCAAAAATACAATGAATGAATAAATAATATAAGATTCATCTCAATGTTTTTATGCTATACCATAAACTCCTTGCCGGGCTGCATTGACGAGTGGAAATTTGCCTTCATGACAAAAAGTACCAGTGAAGTCATCATATCCCAATTTCCAAATAGCGATCCCACCCAATCGGTTGTTGTTCTTCTGCATCAAGTAGGCAATGGACGATCGAATGCTTCTTGGTGATTCATAGCCAATCCATTGATCACCTCTTGAGGCGTAAGGTTTTCGGGCTTTGCTGTCGTATGAGGGAATTTTATGGTCCCATTGCTGATCACAAAACTCGTAGTAGGATAAAGCTCCTTTGATTCTGGTATATTTTCCTGGTTTTCCGTGAGCAGGGTTTGTGACTGGCGCTCCTAGACCATAGTTGGTAGGATCTTTAAGTGTGAACGTACGACCATAGGTTGCAACGCCGAGATTGATTTTCTCATCTGGGATTCCTTTTTCTTGCCAAGCGTTTAGGCTATCTTCAACATTGGTTGCTCCAGTCATTGTTGTGTGATGACCAGCGAATTTTCTCCAAGCTCCATGTAAAGCATATGCCATCACATTGACCCAGTCTAAATACTTGATAAACTTCTTGTGCTCGTAAACTGTGTCGATTTTCTTGCGGCCTGAGGACACAGAAGCGCTCAACGTAAGCGGACGCTCTTCTTCATCAAAGGCAGCTCTAAGCTCCTTTAACAGCAATGTGTACCTATGCTTATCTCCAGGGCCGGAAGTACCTCGCTTCGTAGGGTACTCCCAATCGATCGACAGACCATCCACTTCTGTTTTTTGAATCCATTTGAGCACTGATTGGATGAAAATAGCACGTGTTCTTTCATTTTGGACCATTTTGGAGAAACGTGGCTTATATTCATGTTTCCAGCCACCTGAAATCGTAAATAAAAATGTTATAAAAAATAACTTAAGAGCCAGGGGTACTTGGTTTACTGGGTGGGTGGTGCGTCAAAATGTCGAAAAGAGGAAGATCGAATATCGATCCTTAATTGACCACTGATCAAAGATTGACCGCCGAGAAAATTGCGTTTGAAGCTGACACAATCCTTGAATTTCAGTTTTCTCACAGTACTGAAGGAGTAATGTTTTTTTGGTGAAAGGTCGCGTCTGATTTTGAAAACAACGATGAGGTAAGTCGTTTTGAATTCTTCAGATTTCTCAATTGTTCTTAAAATGTCCTTAACTTTACCATTTTGTGAGTGTTTTTATGGACATAATGCCTTAAGATAATACTTGTTCTTAGTATTTTGTTGGCTACGGAAGTCTTATGCTCTTAAGACTTTTAGAAGATCTTCATTGGGTCACCAAAACAAAGCTCTGAAGAAGAACTCACCGACTGAAATGATAATTTTCAAAGCTGGATTTTTCTTCTTAAGTTTAACCAACTCTTTCAACAGAAATTCGTCATTTCGTTGTCTTTTGACCAACTCGTGAGTTGTGAGGTCAACTTGAAGATGAGCGTAGGTGATATGCGTGCATAGGTCGGCTGGAATTTGGTGTGGAAGAAATCTAAAACACAGAATAAGTGTCTTCCATAGTCTGAGAATATCCCTGGTAGAAAATCTTGATAAGATCTTACCAAGATCTTTTAAAGAAACTTGGCAAGAACTTTGTAGGTTTCTTCTCAAGATCTGTGCAAAGAACTTTAAAGATCTTGACAAGATCTTGACACGATCGTTTAGGATCTTTAAAGATCTTTAAGGATTCTTGAAGGTTTAAGATCTTTCAAGAATCGTATTCAAAAATATACACACCCAAAAGATAAATCTGCTAAATTTTCTCCTTTCAACTAATAAAGAAATCATGAGATTCTTAGACCTGAATATTAATGGTTCCTAAATTTTAGAATATTTGCCTCGACTTTGACAATTACAAGATCTCAAAACAGATACACATGAGATTTTTTAACTTCAAATCAGTCTAACTGACGAGTTAGGCTAACTGTCTAGATCGTTATTTATCCGGTATTATACTCCACCTCATTGTATTCTTCGGCCTTACTTGTCAGCACTAAATTACTCATTGTGGTGTATACAATATAGACTCGGTTGTGTAGCAATCTACTAATTTGCCGTAATTCTACAGATGTCTGTAGAAATATGAAATCTACATATTTTGTAGAATAATAATTCTACCCTATATACCCTATTTGTATGGTTGTATGTAAATTTGATATCTAAATTCTTTAAAAAAAGTCAAAATCGAAGATTTTATCATAACCACAAATTTACGTGTTATTGTGTTTATTCAACAAGATTCTTAACCCGAACTTTATAAGAAACACTAAGAATCTTAAAGTTTCTTTGCATATTTGTCAATTAAGATTTGGAAAGTCTCTTTATAAGAACTTGAAAAGAAACGCTAAGAATCTTAAACTATTTTATGGTTGCAAGATTTCATAAGATTTCATAAGATTCTTCTTAAGAACTTAATAAGAAACCTAAATTTTATTACTATGAATGTGTGCGAAGAATCTTGACAATTCTTAACAATTTCTTGACACGATCTTTAAAGATCTTTTTGTAATAAGAAATTTTCAAGATTGCATAAGAATCTTTGTAAGATCTTACAAAGATCTCTTAAGATTCTTACTTGTTAAAGATCTTTAAAGATCTTTAACGATCTTTTCAGATCTTATCAAGAATTTTTACCAGGGATATCATATACCTCGTTTTTCTTTAGAGGGCGTTGCTTTTCATATATTTTCTCTAATTTTCCGTGAATATTACGGAATTGCAGTCGAGCAAGAATCATCGACTGTTTGAATCCAGTCAAAAATTCAAAAAGGGGCCTGCACTTTAACGATAACGGGCTTTATTGCTAAGCAAGATATGCAAGACACTAATATTGGAAATAATGGAGGTCACTCGGAGACACTCTATCTGGAAACTATCGCATGTGAGAGCCAAGATCGTGAGAGCTTAAAAATTGGACCTATGATAAAATGTTGAAATTTTTCCAATAGATTGCAGCTTATCACCGTAAATTTTCGCGGAGAATAACGGTGAAGTTTTTTTTCAGTTTCTTTGATGTTTACAAATTATGCTTTTTGTAATGTCAAAGGTAAAGTTTGAATTTGAGAACGACCTTGAAAAGGTGTGAGTACTTTTTGCTGAAGCATAACTAATAATCTTTCTCACCTGCCACGCCCTTTTCTGTATTGAGCCCAGTTTGCGTAGAAACATATAATCCTCTTGTTAGATGATGATCGTTTGCGTTGGATAACTGTTCCAAAGGTTACAGTGCAGCACACTACAGCAAAGAGTGTAACAATTGATAATGATCTCATGATTGGTCGATTGTTGCAGATGTTTGTGTTCCTCTTTGGTTGCTACTCTAAAAAAAGAGGTTCAGAATTAGTGTCATTTTTCTGCTTGTTATGACAAACCTATTTGCTCCCATAGTTGATAAAACACCTGAAATAATTGTATACACGCCTGCGTCACAGACCCACCGCAAACCCCATCCCATCTAAAAATTTGGCAATAGAATTACTAGAGTCATTGGGATTTCAATAGGAATTTCTATCCCCACTGAGAAAAAAATTTCCACCGGGACTGTTAAAAAGGGGTGTTTGTATGAAAAGTCAATTTGTCCATCCGTCATGTACTTTGTAACAGACTCTACTTGTCGTGGTTACTTGTCGCGGAACTAGCAATTACTTCATTCCGATAGTACTTTGTCAGCGCCTTGTGACATTGCAAAACTCCTTTAAAGAAAGACCCTAAATAATTACATGTTATTTATTTTATCCTCAATAGTTTCAAAAGTTTCACCATGTCAGTGATAAAGGTGTTACTCTATACTTCTCCAAAACCTCCTATAACCGCTTCCAAAAAGCTCTCTAAAGAAAATCACAACTTCCTTTGCAAATTTATAGGATTTTAGCACAGACATAATATGATCTACCTTGCACCAAACAACCATTTTTGACATAGGTGTACTATTGCTACTATACACCTGTTGGGAATGCAAAAATTTCAAGGAGGAAATTAACAAAAGAAGCTGTTCTTGGTGAAAAAAATTTCATTTGATACTTTTTAGGACAGCGTGGTAACTAAAGTGATTTGGAATAACCCGCAATTCTAACCTGCAAAAATTGAGGACGGTAAGTGCTGAACGTCCTGAGTTGATCGAGACGAATGAAAAAAAAAACCCGGAGAAAAATGTGTTATTTGTTACTTTTTAGGACAGCGGGGTAACTAAAGTGATTTGGAATAGCCCGCAATTCTGACCTGCAAAAATTGAGGACGGTAAGTGCTGAACGTCCTCAGTTGATCGAGACAAATGAAAAACGAACCGGCTCCGTCCGTCGCTGAAAAAAAAAACACTCTGTCTCTGTCTCTGTTAAACTCTCTGTGGTAAATGTTCTCGGGTCAGGTTTGAAAAATATTGAAGATTGCTAATTTAGTGGTTTTTAAGTAAAAAGTGAGAAGATAATGTCATGACGTCTTGTCTTGTACACACAAACATTTTTTCCAAACTTTGCGACTTCTTCGAGTATTTGGCAAACACTAAGTGTTTGTTCGGTTTCCAAAGACATTCAATTTTTGACGTCACTTTAAACTTTTTAAAGATTCTACAAAAAATATAGCACGCATCAAAAGGACTTGAAAGGCTAGTACAACGCAAAAGTATTTCCAGCATTACCTTACCCCTTCCAATGAAAATACCCTGTTGCGGTTATTATTGAGATGTTCAACCAACAATCTAATCCGAGAAGACACAGGAATCCCACTTCTTACTTCTGAGCGCCGTGCCCGTGACAGAGAAAAGTGGAAAGAGTTTGTCTCCAAGAAGTATGCAAAGATCCCCGTGGGATTATGCACTTAAGTCAAGTAAGTAAGTCAACCAACAAAATCAAAAATGTTCTCAGATAACAGGTTACTTACATCCAAAGTCTTTATTGATTCTTGAATCTTCGATCTTCCAATTATTAGATGTTTGTTCTTCTATGGGCCAACCAAAATATTTTTCTGTCAGTATTTTTCATTTTTAGTCTTTTTATACTGTCATATAAGCTGACGTCAGCATTTTGATCACGTAGATTTTAAGAGTACCATTTCTTAATCGTGCTTATCTTATATATCGAAACTAAAATATCCAAGCTAACACACAACGTTCCATTGATTTTGTGGACATTCAAATGACGTTATTTTAACGTTCCGTGTCCGCTGATGTGTTACAATGCCCCTACCATGTAGTGTTGATATCTCCAAATAGTGTTCTGATTGATGATAGCTCCGGAAAGTGCAGAAAATATTTTACTAACAAAATCTTTTATGTTTTTAAAAGATATTAATCAAAATTACTGTCTATCCTGGAAGGTTACACGTTTTTTTATAAGGAACCTTAACTTTGCTCTGAGCCTGGAGTTCCTTATTTTTACAGAGAATTTCAACCTCAAAGTTCCTTATCGAGTTCCTTATTTACATAGCTGCTAAGTTTGGATAACCATCTCTTACTGTTCCTTAAAACTTGATTTCTTATTCTCAGCCTGAGCAGCTCCTTAAAAATTCCTTATTTTTCGGACTATTTTCAGCCTCGAGTTCCTTATAAACGTGTTCCTTATAAAAAAACGTGTTTTAGAGTGAAAGCAATCGCAAAATGGGTCCGGTGAACTAATTAATTGACCGGTATTTCTTATCAATGAAAAAATTGACACTGAGGGGGTCCGAAATTCCGAAAATTATTTGTCTTACTACAGAGCCTACATGGAAACCTTTCTTCTCTTATTTTTTTTTTGTGTTCTACTGAGTGATGGAGGACGTTTCTGTTTTTCTACACCTATATTCAATTATTCAATTTTGAGCCCCTCCCCTTTTAAACGGCATACCTCATCACGCTATCACGCTAAATCCTTACTCTCGTCACGATCACAAAACTCGTAAAATTTTGTTCATCGCTCAAAAAAAATCGTAAAAAAGGCCAAATTACTCATCTTGCCGAAATATTAATCACGCCGTCACGCAAGTGAGAACCCTCAATCACATTTCACGCAAGCTACGGAGGAGGGAATGCTAGTTTATACGTAGCATGTATATAAGCTTTAAAATCAGGCTTTTCAAACAGCCATGTCTTCGATTTTCTAAGAGTAAAACAAGTTTTAAGAATTACCACAAGTACGTTGGGCCATTCTGTATGTAGGGTATATCATTCCTACAAGGAATATTTCAACATGATCTGTTTATTTCAACAGAAACAAAAATTCCAAAACAAGTTTAAAATTTCAAGACCGTGTTACTTTCGAAGGTGGGACTTATATCGTGAACATGCCCAAAGTAAACACAGACACAACAGGTGTAACCATAACCAAATAGAAATCAAATAGACTCATATAAAGTTCAGTCTTCTAGCTATATGCTCGAATAATATTCTAAGCTCTGGTATAGACTGCCCAGTTTTCGCCCTGGCTAAAAGACAAATAGAATAGAATGGCTTATCTCTATAAGTACTCTCCCCAGTGGCGGCCTGGCAGGGGGTGCAGGGTGTGCAGTGCACCACCCAGAAAGACCTGAGAGGGGCGCCAAAAAAGCTTTTCAAGGGGGCGCCAAAATTTTTTTTGATGTTTGGTCGGGCGATTTGGCGCCCTTTGACACGTTTTTAGCGTCTTTCTATAAGTGCAATGTAATATTTTTTTCGCCTGCGGCGCTTCGTTTTATTTTACGAATTTTTTCAAAACTACTATCAACATTGAATTGCGAAAAGTCAAAGTAAGAGAAGTGTTGTGTATCCACCAGGGGTTAAAGAGGATGCTCACCCTCCAAAATGAGAGATTGATCGAAACTGCTCGCTGTGGTTTTTGTGGTCTTATGCGGACTAACTTTCTTCTTTTTTGAATATCTTTTAAGGTGTTTGACCTTTCTTACACCAAATTTTTTTGCCTGCGGCGCCACAATTACTAAGAACCCTTATTCCTGCCAACTTTCGGAATTTTAGGGCCTCTTTAAGCCATTGATCTTTAATGCAGAGTAAAGTAACACCAGGAAATAACAAGGAAATAGATATCAAGTTATCATTACCACCACCTTCGTATAAATAAAAGTTGGTTAACTCAGAGATTCCGGGCGTTACTTTCAAACAGTCACTGATCTTACAGTTTAATATTTTCACTTAATGGTGGAGGGCGCAAATAAGGACAAAAATACCAGGGGCGCCAATTTCATAGTTTGCACCACCAAGAAAATTAAGCCAGGCCGCTACTGACTGACTCTCCCAGCAAGGTTTTATTTTCTAATTTTCATCCCGAGTATCCGTCTGGGTTTATAATCAAGCCTTCCCTATTTGTGAGCACCTATCACCCTGGGTTTACAATCGGGCCTTCTCTTATCCCGAGCACCTATCAACCTGGGTTTACAATTGGGTCTTTCTTAATACCGAGTGCCTATCACCCCTAGGATTACATCGGCCTACCATTATCCAGAGAGCTCATCACACTGTCTTAAAAAAGTGTTTACAATTGGGCCTTCCACTTTCACACGTACACTGAAGTTGAGCCTAGTGCTATAGCACGTTACAGTTCAACACAGCACAGAATAAAAAAATTTCTCTTGATTTAGGAACGTTTTTTTTTTATTCTAACTAATCTTTTGAGTATATCATTCTATCGTCTCTACAGGTTCACTAAAAAGGGAACAATTTAGGAAATTATCTCATCGGCCCATTTTACACCGGTCCTTGTTGGCATTATTTTTGGGCTCGTGGCGTAATAAGGGCCGACGTTAAAAGGGCCGGTGTAAAAAAGGCCAAGATTTTGCAATTATAACCTAAAAGCGGCGTTAATTTTTTATCATTATTTTTCAATTTTGAAAGACTTTAGGTATGATTCGAAGACGAAAATTATTCATTGTTTTACTCTATATTTGAAACTTATTCAGTAAAATGTTTAATATATTTAAAAATCAGTGATTTTCGATGGAATTTTCAACATTTTAATGTAAATTTTACTCATTTTTTACTAATTTGAAGCATAAGTAGCCATTTTACAAATTTTGGCGTTATTAACGCCCCTAATTGGCGTAAGCTTAAAATTAGGCTGTGACGTAATAAGGCCCGGCGTAAAAGGGACCGGCGTTAAATTAGGGCTGGCGTAAAAAGGGTCGATAAGGTAGATAAATTTAAAAGCGAAGGTAAATCCGGGAAGGAGTTAAACAGTGACCGACATATTTGCTACGTTTGTCAGCAACAAGGGTCGAAACCTAGATACTTTATGTACCCTTACAATATTGTCATCGGATTTGTCTTTTCATTGGATTCGTCTTTTATACTGTGTATGTCCGATGGAAATGGTTATTTGTTTAGGTGTGTGGCATTGGGTTGACGGATGTGTACTAAGGCTTGGATAATGGCAGTATTTATTTCATTTGGAAGGTCTTTTTAGCGGGCCCCGGGGGGGGGCGTACTTAGGCAAAATGGGTGCCGGGTATGTGTGAGCCATAAGGGTACCTTTTCTCATTCCTCAAAAGTCTCTCAAAGGGGTACAAATTCAAAAGTTAGTCTCTGAAAGGGTCCCAAAATCACGAAAATCTAAAATTTCTCTCTCAAAGGGTCACGATTACCAAAAATTTTGACCAAAATTTTGTGAAAATCAAACCAAAATTTGGAAAAAATGGATCAAAGTTTAGGAAAAACTCTCTCAAAGGGTCCCAAAATCACCAAAATTTTGTCTCTCAAAGGATCTATTTTCGATTTTTGGCTCGGACATACCAGTCACCTCGCAAACCTAGTATCCCCCCCCCCCCGGGAGCGGGCCTGACTTGATTAACGGAGAAAGAAAGGGTTAAATTATTATAAAGGTTATATGGGTTAAGCCTGACATCCTCTAACTATAGTGCACCCTGATTTTAAAAATTCAACAAGGGTTATTCCTCTTAATCTCACCTGGCTAACAAATCTTTCCCTGGGTTTGTTTATTTGTCGTTCTTCAAAGGAATCTTTTGTTTTATTTCGGTTTATTTTTACACCAAATTTAGACATCACTCATAAAAAGAAGTGTCTTTAGTTGTTTGGAGTTTTGCTATTGTGTGCCTTAAAAGTTCTCAAAGCTATTGGGCTTTTTCAGAAAAAAATCGTGCACCCTCTGTTGAGGAGGTCCATTTCCGTTCCAAGGGGGTAAGGTTTGAAATGCAGTGAAATTTCGTAAGAGTAGACGAAAATCCATCAAAAATAAGCGGAATTCCAAGGGGGTAATGATTGAAAATTTGTAAAAATTCGGAATTCCAGAGGGGTATGATCCTAAAATTGCCTGGAATTCAAAAGGGGTAGGTCACAAAAGGTTGGACCTCCTCAACGGTTTTTTTTTCTGGAAAAGCCCATTCCTAGGTTTAGGTTTAGAATAATCCAAGAATAATCAGAGACAGAGGTTGGAGAAACGTAGGCATGGTTAGCGTCTTTGCATTTCATCTCACTCGTTTGGCTAAAACCACTATCCCCGGCATCTTGATTGAGTGATGGTGTTTACTATGGTTTTCAATATAATCGAATAATGAAGCGTATTAAATGGTAGTACATCAGCTGTCTACTGCACCCTAATACCCGAAAACGAAGGTTTAAAGATGAATGTTTACCTAGATGTCAAGAATGGGACCTTAGATTTACCACTTGTTGATAAAGTTGAGTCTCCATAACTCGAACACGCATGGGAAACAAAAACTTGTTCGAGTTTAAGAAATTTCGAGCTATGGAGATTGGTTTATGGGGCATTGTTAACTGAAAGAACTGGAAAACTTGTCTGAGTTAACCCTTTAAGTACGTCATTTTATTCTAAGTTTTTTAAAGAAAATCGCTATTTCAAAATTTAAAGGCTCCGCATCTAGAAGGAGTTAGAAGCTTGTTCAAAGCTCGTTGGATGGCTTAGAGTCTCCTCTTTCTTTTAAGTGCCTTAGGCGCTAGCTGATTTAGGAAGGGCGGGGTGGGCGGCGTCTAAGGGGGTTGGTAAGGGAAATCAAAGCATTAAAGCTGCCTGAATGATAGAAAGGTGCCAAGTATAGTAAAACTTCAAATTAATTCGCTAGAGGACAGAATCAAGTCACTCAGGGTCAATTTTGGAGGTTCTTGAATCACTCGTTGACAAAAAATTGTCAAAAAACGGTCAAAATCTTAAAAAAGTGGATATTTGTAAAAATTTTGTATTTTTTTAAATTTTTGGCTTAAAATCTCACTGGAAAGACTCACTTTTGATTCTTTTTTGCTTGACCATGAAACCCAATCCAATTCCTAAGAGTTAGACCAAAAATGATAGTTTCTGACTCAAACTGGGAATTACAATATATTCACATAACTCCTATATAGAGGCCCCCCAGTCGATCCTCAAATCACGTATTCATCACACACAAAATTTTGTCAATTCACGTATTCAGGCGCGAACAAAACCATTTTCACGTTCACGTGCTAATTTTGCTTTTATATCTTTGGTTAAAACGATTATGACCTTATTGGGTTAAATATATGACCTTTTATGTTTTTTTTAAGCAGTTTGACCTATTCTTATACCAAACATTTTCGCCAATATGAAGTTTTCTGCAGTTTTGTGACCTAATTCTCGATAGCATCGACCTTTTAAGGCATCTTTTACAGCTATTTGCGCTTTAATAAAGCAATTTTTTAGGTCTGCTGCACCAAAGTTACAAAGAGCTACCCCTCTAGCGTAGGGTGGGCTTTAGGTGTGGGATTTGCTTCCTCGCAAACCCGTAAGAAGTCTTTTTCAATTTCAAATCGAGGTTGTGCCAATCATATGGTTTGAGAAGCCGTAGACTCAAACACAATGTCCAGGTGGAGCGGTAGTACAAGCAGAGGACCCAAATGTATGGAAAACCACAACGCGAGCGAAGCAAGCGCGAAATTTTTCGACTTTCAGTCCTTTTATGACTGAAAAACGGCCTTAATACGCTATTGTTAGTCAAGTATGCCTTGTTTGGTCGTACACAATTATTTTGAAAATCTTTGATTTTATTTAACACTGACCATTTGTTGCCAAAAAATCTGGTACAGTGAGTGACGTACCTGCCGTACGCGGTGCGGCGTTCCAAGAATTTCGCCAAAGAGAAAACCTTTAAAATTTAGAATGCCTAGATTGCTTGAAAACGCATCATGTGTATCATTATCTATGAGAATTATTTTTTAATTGTTCGATGCTGCATACATACAAGATGTTTTAGAACTACCCTGAACCATAGTATAAGAAAGCTGCAGCTGAAATGATAACATCTGAATATCTGTTGTTCTATCTCTGTCGTATTTGATGACTATTTGTTGATCAAGAAATCAGTAATGTAGCGGTCGTGTTTAGACCAAGGTTTAAAGCAATTAGGTCTACATGTTTCTTTTATATTCCTTTTGTATTTAACGGCACGCTTCTCATTAGTTAAACCAAAGTTTAAAAAGGAATCACCCTCTGGTTTAAAAAAAAGTTTTTACGATTTCGTTACAGTTTTCTGGATAGACGAAATCAGAATTTGCAAGTGAAAAGCATGCTCCTTTTGTAAATGAAGAAAAAAGAACGTGAGATTTATGACTTAGAGACGCTCGGAGCATCTCTAGCAGTAATGGCTTCAACGAACACGAATTAGTGTTTTGCAGAGGGATTCCCTTTTTTGTTTCAAAGTATCTCAAGGGAGAAGATGACATGATTTCAAGTTAGGAAAGGAGATTCCTCGAGATCGCCAATCGATGATGACAAAAGAAAAGTGATTATAATTGAATTCCCATATCAACAAAGTACTACTTAAACCTTAAACTTAAACTTTCAGGTCTGAACACGACCAGCATCTTTAATAGTAAATTTTATTAGTTTGTCGTTAATACAAAATGGCTGGGCTGAAAGAACTCAAAAATTAATGAGGTGCCTCGAAATGCCTTCACAATATTTCAGTGAAATCTTCTTTGAAATCAATGAAAAAATACATCAAGATAATACTAAGATATGTCAAAAATTAGTTCAAGTGTTCTATTGGGTACAGATTCAAAGATATCTAGCAACAAAAAAACTTTTTGTAAAGGAAAATAATAGAAAGATTTCAAAAACTATCTACCAATAATAAACTGAGCATCTTGATGTTCTTATAAAGCTCGGAGACAGAGATGGAACAGCAATTAACTGAAAAGACAATGCGGTACATATTCCAACTGCGGCTTTCTTATACTATACCTGAACTACCTACTTTGCAAATAGACGATATCGGCTTAACGAATTCTCCCCGAATGATTACCCATGATGTATTGCGCAAAAAAAATCACGGACTATATTGGCTTACTGAATTTTTTTGCGCAATGTATCATGGGTAATCATTCGGGGAGAATTTCGTTAAGCCGATATCGTCTTTTATTAAAGGAGCCAAATTCTCTAAGTTAACGCGGTATCATTTTGTGTATTGTATTGTAGTAACAATATAAGTGACTACGGAGAGACGACCATTATGAAACGCTGACGGAGAAAATGTTCTCTAGACTCTTCTATTTTGGCTAAAGATGCTCTCGTTGGATGCAGTATTTGCATCACAAAAATTGTCATTAAAAATGAAAAAATACGCCCTCAAAAGAATAACGAAAATATTTGTTTAGATATCTTTGAGAATTTTAATGTTATAAAGTTTTGATTATTTTGAATGACTTTACCATGACAATAACTTAATATGACAATAAAGTTAATCCAAGACTATACGAGCAAAGCGAGCAAGAAAACTTTACAGATTTAGGTATCGAGGTCTGAGATATATTTTTAGAGTTTCCTTGATTTGCTTTTCACGTTCACGCTAAAAATCTCTATTTACGAATTCACGGTGGAAAAATCTTATTTTCACGTTCACGCTGATATCTCAATTCATGTATTCACGTGCTAAAAAATCCAATTCACGTATTCACGTCAGAAAAAAGGCTCATTCACGTGTCACGCCAGCCTCTGGGGGAGTCCCTATATAGCCCATTTCTAGTATACTCGTCATTGGTACTTAAAGAGTTTAGGAGACATTCGAATTAAAATGGTTCGAATTAAAGAGACTCTACTGTACCCTGAGTATCAGAGGTTGAGAATATTTCAACCTCTGAAGACCAATAATAGAAATTTTATCACACATGTGTCAATCTAATCGCTGTAGAAAAAATCAAAGATGAAGAGCAAATATTACCATATTTATGTGTAGCAGACTATATCAGTATGCAGTTTACTATTGACGAATTCCCCAGAAACCTCCAAGTGTAATTGAAATGGTTTCTTTCAAAAAAAATCTTTTACATGATCCCCAAATGTATAACAGTAATTACTAAACTTTTAATTATGGAAATGTCACTTTAATTGAATCGAAATAATAGACAGACTTTAAGTTATGATTCTCTATCACTGACTCTTTTTAAAAAGCATCGATGACATTTTTGAGCTGTGTTTTCAACGACGGGAATAGAAATATCAACTTTGAACTTCATCCAAGATCTTGGATGGTCGTCATGGTTACTTTTCTCTGCGTTGATTGCGCGCTAAATAGAATCTGGATTGGTCGGCACAGCATCGATATATGATTTCAACCTTTGCTTTTCATGGTAACTCTACTGTACTACATCTATCTACGCTGGTTAGCCTTCCGGTGAAACTGGTTAGAAAATTAAAATAGTTTTGTTGGTTTTTATGAAAGATGTATTGCTTTGTGGCTTAGAAGGGTCGGATGGAGAATTTGAAATGAATCAAATTGAAAATAAATTTATTTCGACCTGGAAAAACTACAAAATATATATTCCTAATTTGAAAAATATAACTATCTGTCATAAATTAATTTAAAATTACTAATTAAAAATCATTGCCTTTTTGAACGTAATTATAAGTTTCAAAGCACTCATACGGCGTGAAGAAAAAATGATGACCTGTTTCCCAGCTGGTACACAACGTCGTTTCAACGTTCATCTAATGTTCACAACGTCCATATAACGTTAGATGAACGTTGTAACAACGTTGTGTGTCAGCTGGGTTGTGTTGATTTTGGGTGCGGTATGGACTTCTTCAATAAAATGCTGCGACTCTGTTTCAGAACAATAGAAATCATCAAATTTTCCTGCCTCTCGTTGAGACTTTGAAATGTTATTGCCACCGGAGGAAGCCTAAAGCTTCTGAGGATGGCATTCATAGCTTCACGCATAAGGAAGTTGGGCAAACATCTCATAATTTTGCGCGCGTTTTTCAGTATTTTAGTTCCGCTTAACGGTAGCATTCTTATCTTACGGTCTCTCTATTGTTTTATCATCATCAAAAAGACTTTTCCGGAGTTATTTTGATCTGATTACTCATTTTATAATGTCAGCTTGTCTTTTTCTTATCCCTGGAGAGTTAAATGAATCTAAGGAAATTCCCTTTTCTGGGAAATTCCCTTTTTATACCACAAGTAGTTATTAAGCGCTATTCATAGCTTAAAAATATTACTCTACTCAAAGTATTCGAACAGTTATATAAACGTGTACATTAGTAAAGTAACATATGAAGAGCAGTACCTTCAGATATATACGCTTTTTAAAGGAAAAACCAGTAAGTCATATGATTCTGGCTGGGCTGCTCTTAAATTTATATGAGTTTTTCAGCCTTAAATGTCAATATTGATTAAAATGGAAACATGTACTTCTCGGTAATTTCTGAAATCTGAGGAATTCTTCTTAATTTGTTTTTAGGTTTTGGCCAAATTTCAGCCTCGTATTCTTATGAAATTGTTCTTATAAAAAAACGTGTAAGACAAGGCACGGATGTCACTCTAAGTAGACTGTAAAGCACTCCCTTGACACATTTGTTAGCATTTGAAAGAATTTTGTCTCAGATGAGAGGTCACTCTTAACAAAAATTACTGTAGGGCTAAGATCATTCCTTTTGAACGCAAATTCAACTCTATGTGTTCGTTTTGCTGCGGTGGCACCTTAATGAAAGTTATGGCTAGTTTAGATAACATTTTTAATCCATTTGGTATTTTGACAAATCTCATTCGGTTTAAGATCCACTCCATAATATATTGTCAATATAGGCTTTGGTTTGTTAGGGCAGTAACTTTCCAATCCCATAAATTTGCATTTCTTCAAAGGAAAAACAAAGTCTTTCCTCAACTCTTGATGATAATCGCTAAATACTCTAACAGTATCATACAGCATATCATAAGAATATATATCCAATCGCAATCCAGAACTGATTTCAATAAGCCTGCCGATAGGCTCTACAAAAGCACAACTATCGACTTGAGAGCTAACCTGTTTTCCTTCACAATTGAAACGTCTTCTATGTTCTTCAGGCAGTTTCCAATCTTTCTGTATATACAAATTAAACCCATTTCGTTTACCATATTTAAGTAATTTTTCAGTATCGTGTATACTTACAACTAAATCAATATCCGAATCGGTTGGGATTAAATCACCTGCTCTCCAGGCTCCTAAAAGTGTTCCGAAATTTAAAAAATACAACACTTTATACACTTTAGTTATTTTAATCCATTCGATAAAAATCTTTTTCAATTCGCGGCCATATCCACTCTCTGCGCATGTTCCGTCTCCATAATTCGAAAATGGCCGACTCTCAGTTAAATTCATCCAATCATTTGACATCAAGTCTTCAGGTGGGAAAATTGAATTTTGTTTCGAATCCCGAAAATCCTTTTTAATCCGTTTTCTATTCCCTATTTTCGGAAAACTATTGGTAAATGTCATTAGCGTTAAGCGATCTGAGTATATCAAGCAACATCCAAGTGTCACCAGCACTAAGGCTGCAATAGATATTAAAGTAGTACTCGCCATTTTAAAAGTTCACTACAGGAATAGATAATTCGATTCGGTTCTTTTAACCTCAAATAACCAACCAGAGATTTTCTTGTTGTATCAAAATTCTTTAATATTTCGAATACAGTTTTTTGTTATGACCTAAATTATGTAAAGACCAAACTTCGTTAGCTACAGAAAAAGGTTCCAAGGTAAATTTCACATTCCAAATATAAAGATACTAGATTGTTAAATGACTAATGAAAAATAAAGTATAATTTAGATTTTCTTGTTGGAGATGTGTATTCTATCTTCTAGGAAACTTATTTCGCAAACTTTTGGGTGTTTAAAATAAGTGATATTAAATTAAAAATTGTAAGATTTTCCAAGGTACTGCAACTGTACTGCATAGACAGCCAAAGATCAATACCTACAATCTACGTTTCTATATTTCATTTGACGCATAATATTTTAGCGCTCAAATGTTGATATTTCAAATTGACGCTGTCGACATTCGTTTGATGTTACCGAAGTTCGTTTGACGCTGCCAACTTTTGACGTTATCAATATTCTTTTGACGTTATCGATATTCATTTGACGTTATCGACATTCGTTTGACGATACCAACGCTTAACATTATCGACATTCATTATACGTTATCGACATTCATTTGATGTTATCGACATTCATTTGACGTTATCGACATTCGTTTGAGGTTATCAAAATTCGTTTGACGATGCCAGCATTTGACGTTGTCGATATTCATTTGACGTTATCGACTTTAGATGAACGCTAAAACAACGTCGTATATCAGCTAAGATCAATTTTGTTAAAACTTTAAAACATATCAAACATAATAGCGCTAAATTAAGCTTAAAGCATACCAAAAAATATCGCTTGACTTTAAAATTTCTCGTCAGAGAAAAAATATGAAACGTGTGATACATAGTATATGTTTTTACGAGAAAAAAAAGCTCCATGAAAATCTTATGTTATCTCTTTGGAACGTTCTTGCCACTTGAAAATGTAATATGATAACACATTTTATATAATAACATTCTCTTGCATTTTATTTCTTTTCTGACTACGTGTATTTGAGATTTTTAATCAAGTATCAAAATACACTTTATATTATTCTTTCTGTTAGCATTGATCTATTATGCGATAAAAAATTTAAAAGTATCTTCTTATATCAGAATGTTATAATTTGTAAACTTCATTCATTCAATATTACATTATTGATATTACACTTCTATATCAATTCTCAAGATATTCTTATGATTCAACTTCTCCCTTTTTTTCTAAAAAGTTTTTCATTCCTTTAAATTTATAGCTGTTTAAAAAATGATATATATCACACTGGGCCTAAAATTACGTTTGAAGTCCCCCTTTTTTATCTGAAACTTCTAACGTAAGAAAATCCAATATTCAAGTACTTATAGTTATTCGATAGAATTCATGCCCTATAATTTGAATCAAAGAATTAACAGACTGCCTGAAATAACCGATTACTTTAATGAGATTATACGACTTGTCCCAAATAAATACTTTTGAAAAATCATTGAAAGTGCATTCTTAATTCCAATTTGTTCTTATAAAGATAGGTGTTTTTATAAAAATGATGTTTTGATTTGTAGACTTCTCCTGTTTAAATATGTTATCTTGAAAAACAGAAATTGAAAAAGCTAAGCTGCTTTATAAAGATTTTCTAATTTCTCCTCCAAACTGAATTCATGTTATCTTTGATGAGGGGCCCTTTTGATCTTGACCTAAGCTAAAATTTTGGATCCGTGAGGTATAAAAGATAGCACATTTGAGGGGCCCGGTGAATACATCTTGACCTAAAAGACAACCCCTGTTCCACAGCCCCGGTGAAACTTTTTCCCAAAGCAGGGATATAAATTTCTATTGAAATCTCAATGGGAATAAAAATTCTATATTGTTCCAAGGTTAATAAATTCAATAGGATGGTTTTGGAGTGCAATTTTTAAACATTGACTTACGAATGGGGATGAAATCAAAGTCCAGTGGGGCTGAAATGTTGCCAAGTTTTTCCGTTAAGGTCTGTGAAACAGGGGTGTTATAAGCTGGGCTTTTGGATCCGTGAGGCATAAAAGGTATTAAATTTTAGGGGTCCTTGTGAATACATCTTGACCTATAAGCTAGCACCCGTGAGGCATTAAATAAATATCACATATTTAAAGATATCAAACAAAAAAATGAGTAGAAACACCCCTGTCTCACTGATCCGTTGGGTTCTCTACGCGCTGAAAAAATTCCTTCTTGTGAGAACTACACATTGAAATTGCAAGCACAATGGTGAAAGCAATAATGAAGTCTCATTACGATTGGTTGAAAGGGAATTTCTTGACAAAACCTTACCTACTGTACTCTAAGGTCCTGAATAAACGTCTCCCTCGGTTATTAATTCTCGAAAACATTTTCAGTTTTTCAAGAGCTGAAAATTTTAGCCTGGTAAAAATTTCTAAACCCCCGTCCCCTGCAATTAGTTCCCATCCGTTTATCAAATTTTGAAAGAATTTCGGACATAATTACTATGTCATTTCAATCTGCTCTACTCTGCAAATGTTTCTTTACGCTATACTGTCTTCTTCAATACAAACCAACCAATTGTTATAATCTTCGGATTGAAATTATTTTTATATTTTGTTTCATTTTCATCTTCTTCATTACGATGATGTCAAGTAATTATAGGGCTGAAGCGATTATAAATAAAAAGTCACAAGGAAGTTATCAACGCTTTTTATAGGAACAGCTAAAATTTTGAAACTTTGGTATGATGTTTCTTAAACTGTTCTTATATACCGCATGTTAATATTAATTTTTTCAGTTCTGAGTATTTTACAAATTCTTTAAGATATTACATGATCCTAAGTCCTAAATACCTTGGAATATTCCTCAATTTTGATCTCGAAGTCTTTATGCTTATAGAAAAGAAAATGTTATCC
Source organism: Clytia hemisphaerica (assembly GCF_902728285.1). Lineage (NCBI taxonomy): Eukaryota > Metazoa > Cnidaria > Hydrozoa > Leptothecata > Clytiidae > Clytia > Clytia hemisphaerica. The sequence continues at coordinate 240,650 of NW_027104475.1, forward strand.
AACGCAAGCTGTGTTACCCGGAATAAAAAACTCTTTAACACGGCAGGATATACTGTAATACTATCTATAAGCTGCCGCTTTCACCATGGTGATGTATGCTCGGTTCATGAATTTGATTTAAACTTTCATGAATAATCAAACCTTTCTACTCAATTCATTGAGCATGTACAACATTTTCAGCTTAAAGCAAGCATCGTGCATCGTAAATTGTAAGCATGTTTTCCTTAAAAATCATATAGTCTGGAGTAAAGTTTTTTGATTTCGATTGGACTTGCTTTTAAAATAACTCAGGACAGACAAAAAGCAAAAGCAAAGAAATTGCTCAAAAAAAAAATCATCCTAACATAATCTTACGGTATTCTTAGGTTAAGATAAAAGATTCCTACGGTATTCTGAGCATCGTTAAAATGTAATACATACCTGAAGCAAAAAATGTCAAAGTATTGAACCTTTACAGGGAAGAAATTGTCAATTTACATTTGAAAATGCTCTAAAAATGGTATTCTTAGGTTCTGATGGTATATTCTTATAAAAAAAAACATGCATTATAAAGCTTCAAATTCAATGTGCTTCTCATTAGCAATGCAGATACACGTTTTTTTATAAGAATAAACTATATAAGAACATAAGGCTTCGATGGCCAAAATGTTAAGAACAAGTTAAGAACATTTTAAGGTTTTGGGAACTCTGAAACATCCGATTTCTTAGAAAAATGCACAAAAATCCCCACAAAATGACAAAAACAAGAACATGTTTAATATATTTTTAGGATTAATTGTCACAAAGTTAAGAGCATTGGAAGGCTTCAAAAATTCTGGATGTTCTTATAAAAAAAAACGTGTAACTAGATATTTTTCAACACTTGTTTCATAAAATATATATTTATTCATTCGGCTGCTATTGAAAAAGACGGCCCGAAACTCGGCCCGAAACTTGGCCCGAAACTTGGCCCGAAACTTGGCCATTTGTCGAAGAAGAAAATACAAATCATATTCATCGACTTTTTTTTTCTTTTGAAAATTAAGATGAAAAAATATAATGATGTAAAAAATTATCAAATTACAAATTTTTTGAATTTATATGAACTATTTTTTATTTCTTCCCTGGAAGAGTTGATAAAAACGAGAAAGAAAACTCAAAGTAGTTTTGAATTTTACTTGAACCTGATAACTTATGTTAAAAATTACAAATTAAATACAAAAGAAAATATATACAGTACATCTATTTACATGGATGTCATAAACGGATTGATATTTTCATAGTCCATTCACCCTGTACATAACCCAATGAGAAGGTTCCTTATATCGTTGGAGAAAAACATAACTTCCCCTGTGTCACAGACCCATCCCTGTGTCACAGACCCACCCCACTGAAACATCCGGCCAATTTATGTCTCCAGTGGGAAAAATACCCCACATATTCAGTCATACTAATGAATTGATTTTTTTCTATCCTATTATACACCCCTGTGTCAAAGAACCCTACCATAATAATTTTCATCCTCACTGTGAGAAGAAGGTCCAACAAGTCTAAGAGACAGGGGTGTATTGTTTTGCACAGAAGATAAAACTGAAGAAAAAAGGAAATACTTTACGATAGACTTTTGAATGGTATGACTATTGCCTGCAATAATATACCGAACCAAATACACGTCCTTTTGATAAGAACAAACTACATAAGAACATGCATAAGGCTTTAATGACCTAAATGTTCGAAACATTTTAATAACAATTTTAAGGCTTTAGAGACTATACTCAATTTTGTATGAAATTACAAAAAAAAATACTCACAAAATGATACGTGTAAATAAATACATTCTAAGGACATTTTGGTCTTGAAACTCAAATATCTAGGAACAATTTGTGATGTTCTTATACAAAAACGTGTATTTGTAAAGCCTTTCAATCGTATACGTATTTCATTAAATCTATATCGAAGAATTCTCTTTGGGTACTGGGACGAGGGTTTTAGAAGACTGGAGTCGTTTATAATGCGTATAAAAGAGTAATATAGGCGTTATATGATAATACGATTATTGATATGGGATTTAGCATCGATGGATTTAGTTTGTATAACTAAAATTGTTTCCTCCATTACTTTTAGCTTTATTTCTACTATGTCTGAATTAGTCATCTAGCTTGCTAAACTACGGTTTTAGTAACTATTAGAGGGTCACATTCTGTCCACAATTGACCTTAAGATATTGGGAAGTTTGCAAGGTTCTTGCCTGTGATTATAGGCTTGTATGATGATATAGTTTATCAAACGAAAATTAAAAAGGTGTCAACCCAACAATGCAATATAACTCAAAAGTTTTATCCAATACCATCCAAAAATAGAGCTCCAGGCTTTTACTTCTTATTCAAATCAATATTCAAAATCAGAGCAGGGCGCATATCCCGAAGAGTTACGCTCGAAGCGAAGGAAGATGACGTGTTGTAACCAAAACATTGCTTCTTTCTATTGATTCTACCGTTTTGAAAGTCGCACTTTGTGTCTATTTAGGACCACCGTTGACACAACAATTATTACATGAAATTGTGTTTACTTCAAGGTTCGTGTTTGACATTCTCTTCATGCTCTACGGCACCTGTGTCTCCATGTACTAGAAAGAAAATGAAATATAATTATCAAAGCGTGTCAAAATATTCATGTCCGTATATCTTGGCTTAGCCAAGCAAATTGCAACCACTGACTTTGCCTTTTTCTCAGCTGACGCTCTCCAATTCGATAGTCAAAGGGGATCAGATTTTCATCGTAAAAAAGCGTATCGAATGGTAGGGCGTCGTTTATAAGTGTTTCTTGTTGACCGTGACTTTCAAATTATCAAATAATTGAGCTAATCGAGTAGCTTGGGTGAAACAAGGCATGTCCCAAATATATTTTGCGTGACGCACACCGCTTCTCATTATTCATTAACTTTCATATATAGCTCAAAAGAATCGTATCAACACGGGAATTTCGAAAAGTGCTGGGTTAAAAATTTACATCAAGCCAATCTCAAGATATCGGCCAAAAACTGATTTTGACGTTATAAAATACATCGAAAAAACACGTCAAAAAGACAATTTAAATGACGTTATTATTGAAAAAAGGCGATAATTTCGATTAACTTACTACAATCAAGTAAAATTTTGACTGAAGATGTAAATTAACGATTCTAAAATATTTCATGAAAAAAATTTTAAAATTCATGATGACGTCAGCATTTTTTGACATATTTTAATTTTTCCCGACAACAAATGACGTCATTCAAATTTTCTGAAAATTTTTGAACAAATATTTTAGAATCATTAATTTACAACTCCTGTCAAAACTTGGTGTTGATTGCATTAATAAAATTGAAGTTATCGCTGTTTTTCAATAATGAGGTCATTTGAATCTTACTTATGACGTGTTTTTTCGATGTATTTTATAACGTCAAAATCAATTTTTGACCGATATCTTGAGATTGGCTTAATGCAAATTTTTGACCCAGCACTTTTTGAAATCCAATCGTTGATATGATTCTTTTGAGCTATATATGAACGTTAAGGAATAATTGGAAGCGGTGCGCGTCACGCAAAATATATTTGGGACATGCCTTGTTTCACCCGAGAGTACCATGCTCACTTTGAGTGTGCACTAGAGAGCACACTCACCGGAGGGGGAAATAGCCTACAATTGTACAATTAAAGCCCAACTGGGAAATTGACTTTATTTTTTACCATTTAAGATTCAATGGAAAAGAATTGCATTAAGTGTTCCAAAAAAAAAGTAGCGGGGAGAAAATTACTTACTTTCACGCCCATTGGGTGTGGTTGCTCCATTACGCCCCATTCGTATGTAGGGGTTTTCCATCCGCGTGTAACCATTCCCATCCTCGTACTTAGTCCCATTCTCATAATGAGGCTCTTCGTTACCTTGGTTACCATTGACGTAATGATGTTCCTCGTCGGAGTTTGAACGCCGTCTTTCCTTGCCTGAAATGTCAATAATAAGAAAATTAAGAAGTATTTTCAAATAATATTCCAGTACTAAGAAATGCAAACATAACCTCTCATTAAATTTGAATTGAAAATTTTCGTCTCTGTTTAAAAAGATAATGATGAGTGGAATATTATCATAAACTCAAATAACTCATGGTAGAATCATGGTATAATTTCTATTCTTGGAGCTGTGGGTGTTCAATCTTGGAGGTTTGGTTTAGCTTATTTCATATTCACTATATTTATTCGTATTTCTAGTATAAATATAGATCAATGAGCTAGACACACAATGATTTTTATCAATTTAATCTCACTTACCGCCATTTAGACTTGTCACACTTTCATAATCTTGTAACACTGAATTATATGGTGGAGGATAATTCACATATCTTTGGTTATTTGTTGAAGGGGTGGGATCTGGTGCTGGAAAAATGAATTCGGGTTTGAAATTGTTGAAAGTGTTGTGAGAAACATTTTTGGAAAAGCTTTAGAATATCCCGAAAGTTTGTTTGGTGACCTTTTAGAGGGAAAATTAACGTTTTTTGTGATTGTTGTGAGCCTTTAGAAGGTGACTTGATATTTGTAAGCCTTACATAAATCTTCGATCTTTCAAAAAGGTACAATTTCTTGGACATTACCAGACTCCATTTTATAAGTTGAAACATTAAACTCCCGGATTAAACTACTGCAAATAAAACATACCTGAGCCTCTGCGTGGATAGTTCACATACTTAGGATCCTTTGGATCTTTGGTGGTGGCTCTGTCGATGTGGAAATAGATCGCCGATATATCTAAATGAGAAAGGAGTAATTAATTAACACGAATAACAACAATGACCTGTCGTTCTTACACAAAAATACACTTAAGTGATAATTCTTTTTGGTTCCATCCTCCAAGTTTACTGCTGCTCACCAATTACAAGAAATTTTATGAAGATTGTTTCAGACATTTTTAAAACAATTTGCAACCTTACAAATTTAGCTTCAACGATTACCTAACTCATAGTTCATACGATCACTTTTATTTGACATCATTTCGAATTTCGATTAACGCCCTACTCTAGAAACATGCTAAAAGTTTGTCTGACATAATTTCGAACTTTGGCTGGCGTGTTAGCCTAAGAATATGCTAAAATGAATGAATATGCTAAAAGCTATATTCTGTACTCTTACCACTTTTTGTTGAATTTCTTCTCCCAGAACTGATGACGGTATCTTTAACTTCTTCATACTCGTGACCAGGAGATGTTGGTATCAGTTTCTTTTGGGTAAAAGGTGGTAAAGAATTTTCCGGAGATGGTGGTCTTCTGAAGATGTCTATGAAAAAGAAGCAAAACGAAAATTGAGCTTTTGCCACACAGATATAGTTTTTGTCGAGGTCCCTACCTGGTATACTTAGACAATTATTGAAATAACTCAAGAGGCACCTATAGGAAAGAAAAGTCAAGGAAAGTATTGCATAATCATTTCCTGCTTGACATTTCTCCGATTATTCTGGAAAGAGGTAAATTTGCCCAAAACCTGAAAATAATTTAAGAATAATATCAGCCTCAGGAATCGAAAATTGCCAAGAAAATACTGTATTTTAGACCTCTTCAAGCCAAAAAGTGAATTAAGTAAGTGGGTTAAAAACGTGAACGAATTCGAGCCTGAAATCACGAAAAGAAAGAACAGCTTGATCTCGGAAAAGAAATTACAAGTTCTTATTCCAGTTGATTTGAGCCGTCTCTTTAATAGGATATTTACCTGTCAATGAATGGGGATGAAACTCTTGACGATTAGCTCGGTGTTTTTGTTCAATAAAGAGCTCTACTCCAACTTCTGGTGAAACAAACTCGGCTGTCACGTACTGAGAGAAAAAAACAGCAGAAAGAAATTGTACAATAATCGTTTGCTTTCTACTACTGTAATGTTATTTAGCCTCATTTCAAATGTATGGTTGCCATGGTGAAGTACCAACAAGAAAGATTATGAGGCTTTATTGTAATGCGTTTACAGTAGGAGATCAAAATTTGAACAAAATTTGAACAAAAGACTAAATTAAAACAAGACAAGACATACTTATAATAAGCCCTAGACTATAAGAGAGATCATTGCACAGGAGAGATATATGTAGTATCAAAAGTTTTATATCTGTGTATCCAAGTTTCAAAAAGACCACATTCTCCAAAAGCACAAAAGAATTGGAAATAATACCTCATTTTTTTCATCAAAGCTGTAATTACCAGTCCCCTTATACGTAATTTCAAGGTGCTTGACTACAATATAATCTCTATAACTCAAAACAAAGAATTTTTCATCTCTGCTACAATCTCGAATTAAATAAGTTCCAATGGGTCTTGTTTCAAGTAACTGTTCAGCTTCTTGTCTTTTCATACCACGATGGTAATATTTGACACGATTCTGTAAACCGACTTTAAACAGTTCAGCTTCAGGATTTTTACATCGTTCAAAGCTTTTTTGTCTAGATGGCATTCCTCTGTTGTTGTTGATCTCAAAACTTGGTTGTCTTGAAGGTGGACCTCTTGGGGAAACAGGGCTGTTTTTATCAAAGCTTCCTTGTCTAGAGGGTGGTCCTCTTGGCGGCACACTGTTCCTTTTAGCAATAGTTTGATGGTGAGGTGTATAGAAATTCGTTATATTTGGGTCAGAGGGCCGTCGTGGTGGTCTTGGTGGAAGAGGAGCTGTGGATAAAATGTTAATTTTGATTAGATATACACTTGATGATATGTCATTAGTGTGTTTTTATCTAATCAAAGGTTTTTTATGATGTTTAGAAGATACAGTTTTCTTCATCACTTAAACGTAGCGAGCGGCAATCTTTTCTAAATGTTTTGCCCTCCCACTCCAAATGTTCTGGTTTCAAATTTGGCTTTATTTCAGCTTTCCTTCCCTGGGGTAAAAAGTATCACTCAAGTATGATATGATTAATAATCTGAATTCGCTATAAATTACCTATGGCATACCCATGAGGAGATACAACGTTATAAAAACCATAAGCAGCGTCTACAATAATGTTGTGTCAGAGCTAAGGATATTTACAAGTCTCACCGTCAGCTAAGATTTGTGAGGGTTGTCTTGTTGGAAGGTTTTGATATCTTGGTACAAGTTCACCATCATCACCGACTATATATAAATAGAAGAAATTTTAAGATACGCCGCTATGCCTCGATGAACAAAGAGTTTGTTGTTAATTTATGCTTGACTCTAGCTTTGCCTTTGTCTGCATTAAGATCTATTTTTCAGAAAACCTTTACAATTAGAACTTTGGGTCATTACGCACACATTACATTCTTAATGATTAATCACTTTCTTCAATTTTTCAAATTATCCCTACCTATATAAAATATACAGCTTGGAATTTTATTGTTCACCAAATTGGGCAATTCATCTGCACTTTTTCCTTGAGCGATTAAATCATGGAAAACGTAGATCCAACGGTACATGATCATTTTGTCGTAAGTTCGAAATGACATTTTTGTTTTGTTGTTGAACAAGTCGAATGAATATTTTCCTTTTTTCGGATCTTGGAATATGTTTGTCACAGATAGTTGTCGGTCCAGACTCAGGTCGCAAGACTCTATAAACTGAAGAGCAGAAGTAGAGTGATTACCAGCGCAGCATACCTGAGAACTATAATTTTCAACAGAACAGTTTTCCATTTCGGATATTTGGCACTTTCATTTCTTCTATTCCTTCTATTGTTCTGAGAAAAATCTCGAAATAATTGAATAATTTTTTTCCAAAGTTGATATGATCGACATACAGTGAAATAAATAGAATCACAAAGTGCTCAAGAAAATTCGGAAGAAATCGAGCGAAATATCGAGAAATAAGGAACTAATTTACAACTGCTACACGGGGTTTCATGCTGGCGTAATCTTTATATTTTCTTGATATACCTTATCAGCCCTTTTTACGCCGACCCTAATTTAACGCCGGCCCCTTTTACGCTGGCCCTTATTACGCCACGAGCCCAAAAATAACGCCATTAAGGGCCGGTGTTAAAAGGACCGATAAGGTAGTCGACATATTCATATGAGATTGATGATAAGCTTATAATCAGGGAGTAAGGAGAGCTGAAAGAATCAAAAAAATATACGTACATGTTCTTCTAAATGTGTATTACTGTCTTTGAATTTGAAAAGTTTCACAGAGCTTAATACATTGTTGACGACTTTCCCTTTGACAACATACCAATATTCGTTGTATCGATCCTAGAAGGATAGATAGATAGCTCTGCGATACTGAAAACTGATTGCCAAACTTGGTGGATTAATTATACGTTTTTATAAAATAAATTTTTATTTCAATCCTAACTTCTTGTTGAATTGAACTCTCATTCGTCAGAAGAGTGCTTGACCAATCGGAATCGGAAGCATATATATTATTGTCGAATGAAGTTGATGTGTTTTATTTCAATACTAATAGTTTCACGCAGTGGAGACGATCATCAGTTGAAAATTATTTCAATCCTATGGTATTTATGATAGGCCTTTGACAATAATGGCATTAATTGTAACTTTTTAGGTGATTATGAAAATAGTGAAACAAAATTTGAAAGTGAAAATAATCCTCAAAATTCTAACACTGTTTTTGAATCAATCACTAATACATTAAAAAGTTTTTAAAAAAAGGTCAAGACGTAAAAGAGTAGAAAATTGAAGAATCTCGCGAATTTTATGACCCTTACATTGGGACTACTTTGACAAAATTTCGACGTTGGGGGTAAAAGATTGAAATTTTCCTATTTATCGGACCCCGACTGATTCTTTCAATCCTTCCAGGGACTTCGAGGCTCCAAAAAGTTACCCTTAAGGGCAGTGCATACCCGTACCTTCACTTGCCTAATTACCCCCCCCCCCTTCCTCGGGGGTATATATTGAGGACGAATAATTTACGTACCAATAAGGCTTTTTTTTCTTTGACTTCTAGTTTGCCATCAATGTATCTGACATATTCAGTTGATGGGTGAGTGTTGGAGGCACCCCAAGCCTGATTCCATGGGCCCGATGGAGACATTGGTGTTGTTGGGGATAGAGGTATTGCTGGAGTTGCTGGAGCTCCTTGAAAAAATGTGTGGTAAGGTGAAGAATTTGAAGCTGATCTATTGGTAATGTCCTCGTTACCGATATGTCGTAGTGGTCTTGGACGTTGTCTATTAGTGTTATGGCTTGGTAGAGAAGCAGTTGATCTAGAAGGAACTCCTGCCAATGGAGTCGCTTGTTGTCTTCTATGGGTAGGCGATGGCAGGTGTCCTCTCAGATTCGGTTGAGACGACGATAACCCTATTTGTGGTGTCTGTAAAGATGCTTGAGATCTTTGTGGTGTAACTGGTGATGATGGTATTCGTGGTGCTGGACAATAGGGCGGCGATTGGCGTCTTCCAGAAGTTGGGAGCTGGGACAGAGTTTGTGATCCATGAAAATATTGCTCTCCCTGGGAATATGATAGTCCGTTAGAGCCTCTTCTAGTTGGAGAATACAGATTGTTTGGTGATGATTGTCCAGAATTTCTTGGAGGTGTTATGGGTCGCCCTGAGTTATCTCTAGGTGTTGGAGGTGAGCCTCTTGGTGGTGTGGGTGACCGCCCCTGATTTGATGTTGAGGGCGGAAACTGAAATCTTTGTTGATTGGTTGATCTCTGTTGGTGAACTGGTTCGATATTTGAAATGTGTAATTGTGGATTCGGCTCAGCAGGATCGAATTCCATTGTACAAATGTACGTTTCAAGACGAGGCTGGATAATCGTCATGGTTACCGTTTTGCAGTCGTTCTTTATTTTTCAATGTTAACCTTTTTGGCTTTCAATTATTAAAAGTATTTGGCTTTTCTTTCATTAAAGAATTGTTTTTATTCTACCTTTTTAGAAACTAAACGAAAGTAAGCAAGCTTGAATTTACGAAAAATTGATTATTTTTTGCAACAAAGTCTGGTTATCTGCAAAGTAAATAGATCGCTGTAAACCCAAGGTCAGCCAATTACATGTTAATTCTCATACTCGAACATTGATATGTTGAACCGTTCATACACTGAATCCTGAAATTTTAGATGCATTTTCTCTCAAGGTGAAACACACTGTAAAGCTGAAACGCCAAAATGAATAAATACAAAAGCTGACTCAAAAACAACACAGGTCACAAGACAAAAAATAGAAAATTAACAAAAACAACAAACAGTCGCAAGTTCCTCAGTAACCTTAATTAGTAAGGATGTTCCCAGGAGAATATAAGCATGCTCTCATGCCAATTTCTATCGCTCGATTAAATTAACGACCCTTTGAAAAGCTCGTTATATGAATTTATGTTTTAATTGTCCATTACAACGGCTCGTAAAAGCTTTTTATTAGGAATCTTTCTCATTGGTTAAGGAAACACAATGGAATACGTCATTTTAAGTAAATAGGAGGTTTGATTGGCTAAAAATGTAACTAATGACCAATTAAAAGAACTTGGGGAACTTTCCTTGTGAAATATTCAACAACATTCCGTTATAAACACAAAATCTTTGACTCAAATCTTCTATTGACGTTGATGAGAGCGGTACTTCCTTTGCCAACAAACCGTGCGCCATTTACTGAATCCGTCATTACAAAAAGTTAAACATAGAAATAGTGGTGATTAAACATAGAGCAAGCTGAATGTGATTTCCGGACGAACGTTTGCAGCGTAGAGATGCTTCCTCTTTGCCTTCGATGCGCTATGAAAATCTAAACTCGATCTTTAGACCACCCTTTATAATCATTGCCTAACCGTCTCTCACAGTGCCCAGTTTATGTACCGGAGGATATCGAGGGCGACAGTAAGTGAAATCAATACAAAGCAAAGTTGATGTTGATGTACGGCTCTATATTGCCTTTGCTCACCTAGTCGGCATATACCGACATCTGGCAAATAGGTCGAACCTTCATTTCTTTCCGTGGCAAATCAGACCCTTAAAAAATACGAACGGCAGTTAAATGGGTGACCATGGCAGTCATCCAGGATCTTGGATGAAGTATCGATGATCAAAGGAATTTGAAATTCCCATAGTATAGCATGGTTGGTCGACCAAATATTTGGATGAAATTGAGAGGAAAGTTTCCAAAATAGTTATTTTGGTGCACCCAATAGGAAGATATTATTACGCGATGGAAGTAAACACGAAAACTCTTGGCACTTTTCGGTCAAAAAATGCTAATTTTAGTTTAGAAGATTTAACGAAATTAGCAATGGGCTATTCCATTAAAAAAAACATACAGTGGGGTAGACCAACCTTTTCAAGCCGAAAGAAAATTATTCAAAATGTGTAATCCCCCCTGGAAAATGGCAAAATTTGCAAAAAATAGCCTCGGAAAAATTCTTTTCACCCCTTAAAGTGAGGGTGGACGAACAAAATTAGTCTTACACCCTGGAAATTTTAGAATAACTTTTTACCCCCTTGGAAAAATGAAAAAACACCCCCTGGAAATATTTCTCGGATTACCGTCTGGAAATGTTCGTTCACCCCATTGTATGGATATAAAATGGAATGGCCCAATCTATAGTGTTTTTTGTTCATTTTCAGGCCCCTAAAAATCTACCACTGGGGGGATACCCTTCTGCCTCCACTACCACCCACGCTACTGATTCCATAACCTAGAAAATGGTCATTTAACTTGTTTATGTAATATTCCAAAGGTAGTTATAAAAGTGACCCACTTTGACAGTGGTGTTCGAAACAAGTTTTTTAATCATGAAGCATAATTATAATTACAAAAGTTAATACCAAGCCACGGATCAGCGTACTCTTGACTTCACAGAGACTTATATATGACCTTGTAAACAAATTAAAAGATAAACCGACGGCCTTGACTCGTTTTGCAATGCAGTTTTATATATGAAAAAGTTGTTTTCCTTCCTTGCTGATAACGAAGATTAATGGACAGACTAGAGATTTATATTAGTGATTAGCATGGCAATTGCGTTGTAGTAATGAAAAAGATAAGAATTTGTCTTTCATTATCTCTACTTCTACATCTTACACTGGGTGAAATAAGAGGATTATTAACCACCTTGTAAAACCATATAAAGTACTCAAATGCAGGCTAGCTCATCCAGGGACTAGGGTAATTGGGCAAAAGGGGTACGGGAATATGCCGCTGGTCAGGGTACCTTTTTCACTTCCACGAGTTAATCTCAGGTAAGTCGCAAAAACACCAAAATAGAAAAATCAGTTCCTCGTGTGGCACCTTTTTTAGCGGCTAAAAAGACTTCTATCTATCTATCTATCTATCTATTATCGCACGACTTCAAACCCTGCATAGGAGATTCAACTCTATCCTTCAGCTATTCCTTATTGATCTACTATTGCAGAATTGCGTTCATATTTCTACACCGAACAACTGAGATGATGCATGCTCGTTAGTCATACAATTGATCATTTTTGACCAACATAATTAACTTATATATTGTTTATTAAAGAACAAGTACTGGCATAATTAAAAGAACGAAATGCAATAGCGGTATTAATTATTTTCACACAACTTTTCAATTTCTAAAACTCCCACATATAATTAATATGGCTATAATCACGTTATCAGTAAATGCATGAACTCTTCATTCCGTAATTTTTTTTTTAATTGAAATTTTAGTATGTAGGCGTGTTAATTTTCTCATCGTCTCAATGGTTAAGTGTTTTTTCTCTCTTAGGATTATGATGTCTTGATTTCACCTGATTTTCAAGGGTATAATTTTGATATGCGACCCTGGGTTTAAAGTTTGGAAATATTTATGATGTAGCTAGTGCAGTCGGCTCCAAAGGAGTCTAAAGTGTTTACACCTTTGTTGATTCATATTTAGTTTTCTTCTCATGTAAGTCTACCTGGAGTCTTTTGTCATCTTGTATACAGGCCGCTGGGGTAATGTCGCCTGACTGTCTTAACCCTTAGCCCACGAGAGACGCGTATACGCGTCCGTGCCTATATACGAGAGACGCGTATACGCGTCTTTTATATGTATGGTCATTTAAGCAATGATATTTAGTTTTCTGTTGTTGTGAGAATCAAATGGTTATGATATTTGAAAAGAGCGATAAATTTCCATTCCGGAAAGTATAGGTTTCAAAGGGTTAGGATGAAGTGCGCAATCAAAACAAACATTTGAAAAACGTTCAAATTCAAGATGGAGGCGGTGAAATGACTGTTATGAAAGTTAGAGGTAAGGATTTGAGATTTCTTCAAGTATTTTGGCAGTTTTAGTGCAGAATTTTTTTATCCTTCAACACATCAATGTCTTCTACTGCTGTTCTGTAAGTTTTTTATTTGTTTTTCACTAAAATAGCTTTTGAAAAAATAGATTTTCATTGGCCCATATTTTGCATTTTCGGTGTCGTAAAATGTAGTGTTGAACCTTTTGAAACTTTGACTGAGATAAAATGCAGTATAGGAGTTATGTTATGGCTCAGAAGAAAGCAGATAAATTTTCCTTTTCAAAGATATATAACTTTTTAGCTGAAGTTGTTTTGTTTAAAAGTTATACCGGTTTGCGTAAAAGGTGACTTTTTATGAAAAACCACTGCGCGCTGTAGGGTCAAACACAGCGGTCGACAGCGGAGTCAAAGGGTTAAATGACAGTCAGCATGTCCCAAGCCAGGATAAAGACAGAGGGACCCATAGAGGACTGATTATCCTTTCATTGTAACATCGTCTCTCTAAGAGGAAAAGAGTTCGATCACTCTTTGTAGTTTGTAGGTCTGACAGGAGAAAACACTTTATTTTTTCATACCATATATGGTGAAGATCAGAGATCTGACCTCAAGGGCCTCAAGGAGAGAAAGTGTTGAAAATACTAAATAAAATAAAGAGGAAACATAAAAAGGGACTAATATTTTTATAAGTATACGTTTTTTCCTTTTTTTTTTTTTTTTAATTTTTCTGAATATATAAATCAAACCAATCAAACATTCTGTCAAGAAATGAGAATTTTTTGCGAAAAAGAATATATTTTAGTTATTTTAGTTATTTTTCTCACATTTTTCCAGCTGGTGTAAGAAGTCGAAACGAATAACGTTGAATGGGCGTTAAAACAACGTCGTGTACCTTTTCAAACTCGAATCCAGTCCCTTAGCTCGCAATACTAAACGAATGTTCCAATCGTTGATATAAAAAAAGTACTAAAAAGTGGCTCTGGGTACGAAATGAGTATTAAAAGAGTCATCATTATTCTGGCTCCAAATCTTTATTGTGCACCATTAGCATACCTACTTATAAAACCAAGATAGCAACAATGATTAATTGGAATAATGAGCTCTGTTACGCTAAGAAAATAGAGGTACATTTCCCTTTTTTAATTCATCAAAGAGGAGTAGAAAGTGATATTGATAGCTGAAAGTTCTTTTCGAAAGGTCTTATACAAATAATCTTTCGATAGCTATCGGTGCAACTCTTGTTTTCCCAGAATGCTCTACTTACCCTTGAGCCTTCTCTTTAAATGTTGAGCATCAAACAGCAAGACATCAAGTGCCATTTTGTACAAAGTACCAAGTCTTTGGTATGATCCGGCCGGGGATTAAACCAACAACCTTGCGCACCTTATTAACCTGTGAGGGTCTATCTTTTACACTACAGGTTGCTAGGAATAACCCAGTCTTCCTGTGAGCTGTTGAGAGTCTTTTGCTAGTTGGGATAGAATTTCCCGTCGGTGGGTGAGGATATCTTATATATTTTTGTTATCAACTCAAATACTTAGTACATTACTCACTGTGATATGTAATCTTCAATGGAAATGATGAAATTTAGGGAATGTTTTTGGCCAATTTTTTAAAGCGTGGCAAGGGTTTGTGATAGGGAGTAAAAGGAAAACGTAACACCGGGTTTGTTTACATAGAAATAATGTTGACTTCTCAATCGAAAATCTAAAAATGCTACAGTACCCATTTTTGCAAAAGTTCCACGTATGAATGTTTATTTGGAAAAACCCTTTCAAAATATGACAAAAAACATACATAGGTAATCAAAGTCATAAACAAGCATGAAACAATTATGTTTTGTTGTGGTCAGATGATCCTATTTACGTAAACAATAATTTCTGAGTAATATGTTGCCTACTAGACGTGGATTTTCCACGAAAATCATTGTACCAAGGCCCAAAGAAAAAGGCTGATGTTTCACTTCTTAATGTTACTTTATTGTTTATGCAGATTTCATTTTGTCAGTTGTGTAACAGGCTTGGCTTGATCGCCAAACGAAATATGGTGTAGATAATACTTTTTGAGTAGGCGATAAGCTGATGGTACACTTTCTTGCTTCTTAAAAAGTAGGAAATTACAAAAGATTTTGCCTGAAAACTGTTTTTATCAATTTTTACACTCTTAGAGTGCACTTTCTCTCATTTCGACCCTCGCAGTGCACTTTGGAAAGCCTTACAATGCACCCTTAATCAGCTAGCTTCTTTAAAAGTAGACCAAAGTTCGGTTCGGTACCTACAATTTGACCAATCAAGACCGTTCACTTACTCTTTGTTTCCCGCCATGTCTGGTGTTTGTTCTGATTGAACAAATCGCCGGTACCGAACTGTGTTTTACAGCTATGGTCTACTCATTCATGATGGTAAATTTTGGTAAAATTCAACTGTCATGGCTTGAGAAAGCCAAAGTAGATCTATTTAGCGTTACATGTCAGAAAGTGAAAAAGTCTCATCAACCATATTTGTCATAACTTTAATATTTAAAAAATGTCCGTCTGGGATTAATAATAAACGTTACTTTCGGCGCTGCGAGAGTACAAATTTTTAAAAGATTATTTTTTTGATTTTTTTTTTGCTTAGTCAGCATAAAGATGCACCACCTCTATGCTATATCTTAAAGCTTATCTTTAAGTTAGGATTTGTGTAAATCAAATTAAATTATTGATATGCCTACGCTTGGCTTGTTGTTTTTTAATTACCTCAAAAACCTTAATAGCTAGTTCCTTATGAGCTTGGTTTCTCAATCATACGAGGAAGGTTTCGAAAAAGATTATTTTATTGTCGTCGTATATACTCAGTTTTGCTACTTTCCTGCACGTCAACTTTTCTCTAAAGTGACAAATAAAGCAAGACTACAGTTGCCTCTCCATAATTCGATTTTCAAGGGACTTATAATTTCTTCGAATTATAGAAAGATTCGAATTATAGAGAGCATTTTAAAACTGAGGGGATCAGATTTTCAGTTCAAATTGCAGGTAGATTCGAATTATAGAAGTTCCTTCACATTGCATGATGTCAGAAATGGATAAAAACAGCAAAGAAATAAAATTTAACTCACTTAAGATTGGTTGTGTTTTTTTTAAGCAAAGTAAAATCCTTTAGTGAGTTCAACGGTATGTGACTTTCTATAGCGAAATGATTGGGTAAAAAAATAGGTTTTTTCAATAATTTGATACCCTCAATACAAAATACGGAAGCTTTGCAACCAATTAGAACAACGATCTGCTTCAAAGGTTGACATCGCATTTTATAAACTTACAAGACACCCCTATCTCACTGAACTTTGGTGGGTTAGAAATTTTAATGTTCTAAGACCGAGTCCAGAAGCGATGGTTTCAAAGTGCCATCTTTTCAATTGAGCTTTAAATAAGGATGAAAATATAGTCAGTTTTCCGGTGGGTTAATAATGTAGGAATTTTTCTCATCGGAGACGAAACTTTGACCATATTTCCAGTGGGATTGGTCTCTTCGTGTCTGTGAGACAGGAGTGTTACAAGTTTTGTGAAATCTGAAACTAAAATGACTATCCTGGATTCTAATATCCAGACAGATTATATCGCAATGCCTGTACTGAATCACAAAATCTAGATGAAAAGGATCAAGATATCCGAGGTAGAATCCCTTGCCTATAGCTCTGAATGCATACCATGCGCGGAGTGATCCGGATCGACTCGAAGATTATAAAAGATCTGAATTGTCTGAACTTTAACTTACAATGAAACTAATCGAAAACCGTGAGGGGGAATTTCTAATAACTTCTTGGATGCATTGCCAACAAAAAAATACTTTTTAAAACTGGTCACTTCCTTGTGTAATTAATGATGTTTCCACGTTTGGTATAGACGATGTTATTGTCCGTTACAGTGATAGTAAAGGCGGGAAAAAATGGCGGTATGGCGTTATGGCGGTATACGGAAAAAAATCGGCGGGAGAGTTTCGAAGAAACGGACGATAACTCTTTGGCATAAAAAAAAATTTGCGGTTTTGCTTGGACTAACCAGTGAGACTGGTTAGTCGCTCCGTGGTGAAAACTGCCTAAGTTTAAAGGCCGAGCTTGGTTCAAACGATCAAAAACACGCTGATAGAAGAAGACACAAGACAAAATGGCTGTGGCTTTTCTGTGAAAATCCAGCTCATTATGGATTTTTTCTTCTTGGTTCATTTGTTTTATTGAGACTTCAAGATAACTTAGTTGAAGGGAGTACTCTTTCCTCAAGTATGCTTCTTTAGAAGCTGTTTTTAAAATGATTTTTCAACTGAAGTCAACAGCAAAAAGACACAGAAACTATAAGGTAAAAGTCACTTTGTGTATTTATTATGAATCTTATGAATCACTGGCAGTGTGAATGCCCTCATATCTCCACTCTTAAAAGTTTTTCCATCTGGTGTTAGCAGTTCAGTTCTTGAAAATTTTCAAACAAAGTTTATTGTGGACTTTTAAAACTGCTTTTACCGTATGACAACTTTCACATTTCCTCAAAATTTGGGATTTCTCATTTTGATTTGAATTGTCAAGAAGTTCATTATCTAGTTAAAAGTTCAAGTTTTAGGTACTATGTAAAAATTATCAGATTATTATTCTAAATTTTTTTAGATAAGCTAAAAATCAGAAATTGGGACTGTTGGATGCATGGGAAAATAATGAGAATGTTTGTCAGTAATTTGCAGAGAGCACGATACCGAAATGAAATATTTGACACAGCATCCTGATATATCTTTGAGATTGAGACATAATATTTCAATCGACGTTCTGGGTATGTTGAGATTATGACTTGGAATATTTCACTTGACGTCCTGGTACAATTTGAGATTATAACTTACAATATTTCACTTGACGTCCTGGTTTGATTTGAAATTATAACTTATTTCACTTGACGTCCTGGTACAGTTTGAGATTATAACTTACAATATTTCACTTGACGTCCTGGTTTGATTTGAAATTATAACTTATTTCACTTGACGTCCTGGTACAGTTTGAGATTATGACTTGGAATATTTCACCAACGCCCTGGTATAAATTGAGACTGTTACTGAAGTATGTTATCATGATATGCAATTTTTCACTTGACGTCCTGATATAATTTGAGATTATGATTTGGAATTTGGAATTTACATCAGCCTTCTGGAATTAGTCGAGACTGTAATACAGTATTGTCGGAAGGCAGTTTAGAATCATTTGTTTATCATGATTGAATTACCTATTCATCAGTTTTTGTAAATAAGAAATTTAATGTCATTTAAATCTGCCTCAAGGTTTTTACTGATTGGTACTTTTCCATTTTACATAGTGGGAACCCCCCCTAACTTTAGGGGGGGTTGGAGGTTTTCAGAAAAATTTAAGCAGGTGGGGGTTAGCCTGCTCACAAATCTTAGGTGGGGGTTACCCTATACAGGTGGGGGTGACTTTTTTCAGGTGGGGGTTGGAGAGTTTATTTACTAGTTTTCTTATTTTGACTCAAAAACTTTCTTTCAACCTAGCTCATCATAAACGTATACATTGACAGTAAAAATCTATTTCTTCTCAAGTCTAATAATTATAACAAAAGATGTATGAAGTATAAAAAGCATAGAAATTATTTTCAAGTGATTAACCTTGCTTACCCTCAAAATTGTTAAAACAGTCAAAAACCTTTTTCAGGTGGGGGTTGGAAACTTTTCAGAATTTAGGTGGGGGTGGTCCAAGAAGGTGGGGTTGGGATGGTAGCATTTTTCAGGTGGGGGTTACCCTATGCAGGTGGGGGTGACTTTATTCAGGTGGGGGTTGGAGGGGTGCTGCCCACTATGATTTTTAAAGCTAATTTCTGGGGATTTCTTAACTTTTCTCCTATTTCATCCTCATTTTTAATGTCTCTTTTTGGGTAGAAAGAAATTCAAGCTCAAATCAAAGCAAGATCAACATACTGCAAAGCTTACAAGCTGGAACTTTTTTACTTTTTCCCTGCAAAAGTTATCATAAGATTTTTCATCCACTACTGTAAATTTTTTATCAAACAGGAAAGTCACAAATTCGAGATTGCAAGTATTTAAACTGTCAATGATTTGTATACATATCCTTTGTCTTTGAGCAAATGGTGGTGGGGAGAAAATACTATAGCTTTTTATTTACATGGACTTTAATATATAAAAGGGGTAAATATAAGGATAAAATCCTCAGGCAAAAAAACAACAAACAAACAAACTTACATGATTTGATGTTTTTTAAGAAATTTATAACGTGAAAGTTTAGATAGATATCCTTGTTGCAAAGAAATTACAAACTTATTAAAAGAATGATTGTATATAAAAATTGTTTTCTAAGAAAAGAAAGTGTAGTTCCAAGAAAATATAAAAGGAATAAAAGGAAGAGGATCTCCAAAGAGAACTAAAATATTTCTTGGAATCCCTCTTTCATCTCAGTTTCTCTCCCGCTCTTTTTTTTTGTTTTGATTTTTTCGAATACCGAACACAGTTGGCCTCGCATACGGAAACTCGAATTCGTACGATTTGGGCATCAGTTTCTGTATTTTGTACCAAAATCGTATAGTCTAAGACTGGCAACTCTACCGACTGTTAATTCTTTTCGGCAAAAAAACCCGTTTGCGAATTTTCTTCGGCTTTGGGCTTTTTTCTTAGATAGTGATTCGTCTTAGACTATAACATAGTCTACGTTTGGTAGTGTGAAGGTTTCGATCACAGACTAGTACCGCAATGGATTGTTCTCGCAGGGGTCAGGGAAACAAGGTGATAGACTTTTTACCCGCCAAACTTATATTTATCGACTCACGCTAACTTCTCAGACTACCCCTTATCTACAATCAAAGACAAAATATTTGAGAGGGGATTTCTCTGCATAATTTTAAACACTACAAATGATTTTAAAGCTTGTTAAAGTACAGTTTGAAAGTAGGGTTTTGACATTAGACTTAAAACTTACGAGCTTAAGACCTCAAGGTTCAAAAGCCCAATATTGTTCCAATTAAGAACGGTCTCCACTTCCGCAGACTGCGGTCGCACCTTTTGGCTTCAATTCTTTTTGCCTGGAAAAAAGTACGTCATAGAAATATAGCCCGTGCTTGAAAAAATCTATCAGTCTGATTATTATGTTTTCTTGTGTTTAAGCACTACATAAACGATGACTCGAGACGTTAAAAAAAGTATCAGACCCTTACTCCCTTTTGACATTGACATTGCATAGGCAATTCTTTTCTTTATTTTTATATTCAAGCTTTACGTCTCCAAGTTTGATACAGGCAACAAATACATACTGCACAAATTCATTTAGAACTTTACGTGTACACGATTCGCTTAGTTTTGTGATTTACGAGTTCAAAGAAAATAGTAATCGCAATGGCAAATGAATTCGAAGAAAAGAGTATATCAATTGGCTAAAAGCCCTCTTAGCAATAAAATATGGCAAAATTTAATTGTTTACTTTATATTTTACTCTCTCATTATCTCTTCCAATTTTTGGCAAAATGACAGCAATACACTTTTTCGACCGTAGTCGCGCGGTCAGGCGCGTGCAACTTTATTATTTAATTTACCACCCTAAACTCGATCAAATCCTTTTTTTACACTTTTTTCTATTGTCTTTAGGTGCGAAAAAAAGACTGGGACGGTTTCAGGGTGGTAAAACGGACAAAGAAATGCCCGCACGGCAATTGGCGGCTATGGTCGAAGAGGACGTATTGGATGGCTAAATACTTAATACACAACGTTGTTTTAACGTTTTTCTAACGTTCACAACGTCCATATAACGTTAGATGAACGTTTAAACAACGTTGTGTGCCAGCTGGGTTGTCTTCTTTATACTTTACACTCTCATTATCCCTTCCATATTTTGGCAATTTGCCAGCACTCTTAAGTGGACCATCTGATCGTGAACTTTGTCAAATATCAATTGTTAGCTTCAATAATTACACCATTGGATCTTTCAAATACATTTTTTAATTATGTTCATTATTTTTTGATAACATTTCAATTAATCACATAACTCAAATACTTTACCTTCTATTTCTGGGAACCATTAAATTCAACATTAAATTTTAAAATGATGGTTTCTTTTTAATAAAATACTGTCACAAAAAGACACATAAAGACTAAAACAATTTAAAATATAAAAAAGTTTCTATAAATATACATCATTAATGGAAATTAGGTTCGTAACCTAATCAAGGGAAGGAATTTTTAAAATTGAAATGGCTTCGAGGTATCAAAACAATTCCTGAATAAGAAGACACTTGATTAAACTTAAGCTGAAACAATCGAATTAGAAATATCTAGCCATCCAAATGGCTATTACCATTCTTATAGTAAGTATGAGCCCATTCCTGAAACAGTTCTTGCTATTTTAACAAAATGAGATGTTGGCAGCTTAGCATTTTTAATGATATACACGTTTTTTTATAAGAACATCCAAAATGTTTGAAGCCTTCGAATGTTCTTAACTTTTTGAGTTTCAAGCCTAAAAATGTTCTTAACATGTTCTTATTTTGACCATTTTGTGAGTATTTTTGACCCATTTCCCTAAGAAATCGAGTGTTTATGAGTCCACAAATCATTAAGATGTTCTTAACTTGTTCTTAACATTTTGGCCATCAAAGTTTTATGTTCTTATATAGTTTGTTCTTATAAAAAAACATGTAATGGTCTCCTGTTTTTTATCGCTAAAACTGCTGAAAAATAATACCGACGGGTCAATGAGATAAGGGCTCCACAAAGAAGGTAAATGAGTGGATACCACATCCACTCTTTTTCTTTTATAAGAACCATTCTACAAGAACAATGAGACTCAAAATCTCTAAAAAATGAGAACACTTTAAGAACAATGCTAAGCCTGAAATTAATGAATTTTAAGCACTTTAGGGGTCGAAATAGTAAAAACTGGGTAAAAAGCCTAAAATACCTCAGTTTCACCCTATACTTTAAATAAGAACAGGATAAGAACAATTTCAGGTTCAAAGTGCAAATAATAATGAGAGTAAAATTTTACTTGTTCTTATAAAAAAGAGAAGAGTGTATTGTTAAATCTATCATGTTCAGAGAATAAAAAAAGGATTTCTTTTAAATTCAGAATAAGCTGGTTGCTTATCGACATAATGCTGTCCTGAAAATTGTGAAAGTTGTTGTGTAGTCAAAGTACATATAAAATGTTAAAGTTCAAATAATATTATAAATTTTACGTTCAAAATATATACAAAAGTCGAAGATATATTAGCAGGGCCAGAAACCCAACTTGCGCACAACGTCAGAACAATGTTATTAACGTCCACAGCGCCTATGTATCAACTGATTCTGAAGGGCTTACGATGTCAAAATATTTCCAAAATATTCCTCGCCTTTCTCTTCAAAAAATAATTTATCTACAGTTGATTTTTCTGTTTTAAATTGGTATGTGCATGTGTGTAATTAACGTGTGTTAGTGTATTCATAATTAAGGCTCATAAATGGGTGATTCGCGTGGTGTTTGGTACGATATTTTGCTCATGTACTTTTGATATTTGTTTCAACCACAAAATGGTCCATATATTATTTGTAAGCAAATCATTATTTTTAAATTTTGAAGACAACGAGAAAAATAACTCAATTTCTGAATAACAAAACCGCTTACAATGTTGTATTTGATTGACTTCCCAAATTGTACTTCATTTCATTCAAAAAATGTTTTTTCACTGATTCCAGAAGTCGAACCAACAAAATACTTTATCTGTTCAACATTTCAACCATGGTTTAACCTAAGTCAAACTGTGACCACCACCTCAGACTCTCCACCGAACAGAATAGATACAATCATATAAAGTATCAACTTTAGCCGTGTATTGAGCTTTGATTTGGTAATCGTTGTGGTTTAGCTTGTCTCGGTGGTGGTACAGGGGTGGGACCATCATTTCCGATGTTGTTATTGTTGTTCAAGTGTTTATTATCTGCAAAACGGAAGATAAAAACAGAACACTTGATATTTTTCAAGCACTTTGTACGGAAACACCCGAAAACACCGGGCGAATTTCAAAATATAATGAACGTGGGGGGGGACCATATTACCGGAGGTTGGGTATTTTACCTTAAATCACCCATTATATACTGAAACCAAACTATTTAAGAGCAATTCAGCTTTTGATAGCTGAAAATATCTTCAAAAATTAGTAAACGGGTGGGGTGGTCGTAAAAAGAATGGGAAGAGGTTCCAAAAGAATTTGCGAAAACAAATAACTAGTGGGGGACGTTTATTCGGGTTATGAAGATTTACTCACATTGGTCATTAGTGGGCGGTATGGGCGCCAAGTTCAATTGTTTGAGTAAATCATTGCTTTCCTTGATTTTACTTGCTGGGGCGGATGGAATTAAAGTTACGCTTGACTGTCGTGGAAGGTTGGCTTGTTTTTGAAAGGTTGGACGAACTTGCATTGACCCCGCTAAGATATTTAAATTAAAATCGCTTTATAGCATAAAAGTTATACATTTTGGTCTACCTCGTCCCTGTGTATTCCAGGCATAATTTACGTTGTTGATTGACACCAGAGAATACCCTGGCGTTGGCTTATGTAATATCTGGCGCTACCAGTAAGCATATGCCAAGTATTAGCCAATGGCAAGGTATGGGAATGCATTTTGATAACTAATTTAAAAATTCAAGGGTTTAGGATTTATGCTTGGAATCTAGAATGACCCTTATGTTGAGACAAATACTTTGCAGATTGAAAAAGGGATATACTGTCTTATTCCATCAAGTCAAAGGTACAGTTCAGGATAAAAAAGATTTTTAGAATAATGAGTCAAGGCTGAAAACTTTATAGGGTGACGGATTATGCTTGGAGCTGAATTTGGAAAGTCAACAAATATGGGGTGTAAGGATATTCAAAAATATTAATTATTAAAATATTAAAATATTCTCATTAATTTTTCACTTTTTCTACCGTGGAAAGATTTGGCTTTCTTATAGCTAAGACATCCCTGTGTTAATAAAGACCCGGTGGGAAACCCACCCACTGAAAAATTTGGCCAAATTTCGTCACAATTTCGGTCCCACTGTGATTTCATCCAAAATCGAAATTAAAAGAGGAAAAACTTGATTGCAAGACAGGGGTTTAATTATGGCTGGTTACCTTTTTTTTTAATGTTGATCTTTGGATTTCTTGGTACCACCATTGAACCTCTCTTCATTGGTGCACCTTGTTGTAAATCTTGCCCCGCAGGAGGTAATGGTAACGCCTTCCTGGGGTGTTGATACTGTGGATGATCAGGGCAATCTGTCGCACCGTTCATGTCGACATATTTGACGTACTTTTCAGTGTCATTGTGTTCATCCATTTTCAAATATCCTTCTACTAAGAAACAAAGATAATTAACGACGAAAATTTATACAGAAACTCCCAAAGAGAATTATGGCTATACTATTAGTAAAGTTTAAAGGATAGTCAGATTTGATATCTTCGGCCTGCAGATTCGTTTCTTGGTTCTGACAGAAACTGTCTTTGTATAACTCGTTTCAAAAGTCTATATGTTTGAAATCACTAAATAGAAGGTTCTTACATAGTTTTTACATCAAAACTATATTTTCTTGCTAAAGTCTTGCAACTTGATATCTCCGCTGTAAATCTATGCACTTTCGATGCATATTTGCACCGCTAACGAGTAGTGGCACCATTAGGGGTACCACACCATTAGGGGTACCACTTTAGAAAGACTCCGATCATAAATTTTGATTAGTCAGGAATGAGAAACTGGCATCAAGGGTTTACGTAGAATTTACTAGTTGTTTAGCAACGTCTTGTGACGGCTGATAGAATCCTGCATTATAACAGACATGTGTAATTTCTCTTTCTTTTGACCACATGTAGCTAATGATCTTTGTAATAAACGAAGAGGAATGAATTCGTAGGAGTGGACAAACGAAATGAAGGAGGGCAAAATTTGTTTTTCTTTTAATTTTTCGTTCTTTTGTCAATTTTAATAAACGCAGAATTCTTTAGATTGAACCCCTCTAACGTCTTTTGACGGCTGATAAATTTATCAAAAGTTACAAACCTTCAGCAGTAATAGGTAGTTCGTCCATCTCTAGATAGGTGTCCGACGGCGCATCCGTCTCCACGTATCCGTTGTCATCCAAAGTTGCCGTCGTCGTTTGTGACGTCATTGGTGCTGTTGGTGACGCCATTGATTTGTGTGGTGGAAGTGGTGATGGAGGGAGCGGTGCATTGTATTGTTTCGTCTCTGGAGATGGTGGCAAGTCTATGGAGGGAAAAAGGATAGATAGACGATTTCCAAACCAACCTAAAGTCAGTGTTTGCCAACTAAAAATTTCTCTGCGGGGTCACTGGCAAGGAGTTACGACTTCAGACTTTAGATTCCAATTCTTGTATAGGCTGCCAAATGATCTGTACTACAAATACTTCCAAATGGGTCAAGAAATAAGTCAAGAAAATGAAATTATCATCTAGCACGGGGGTTTTGTTTTTAAAAACAAACTTCAAAATAAAAAAAAAGAAAGATGGTACAGTTAATTATCTCTCTTTAATTCGAACCTTTCTATTATTGGAACTAAAATAGTGGTCCCCGCACCTGAGAGATGTGATAATCACTCTCTGTAATTCGAATCTTTCTCTAATTCGAAAGCGTTTTTGGTCCTTTGAAGATCGAATTATATTGATTTTTTTTTTTCAATTCAACTTTATTTTTATCAAGATATTGCGCTGATTAGCATTTTTCTGTTCGATTGATGAACTACCCTGAGTATCAGAGATTAAGTTTTCAAAGAATATATTAACCTCTGAAGACCAATAATAGAAATTTTATCACGCATGTGTCAATCTAATCACTGTAGAAAAAATCAAAGATGAAGAGCAAATATTACCATATTAATGTCTACTGTATCAGTATGCAGTTTATTATTTACGAATTCTCCAGAAACCTCCAAGTGTAATTGAAATGAATTTATTTCGAAAGAAATCTTTTACATGATCCCCAAATGTATAACAGTAATTACTAAACTATTGAGTATGGAAATGTCACTTTAATTGAATCGAAGTAACAGACAGACTTTATGTTATGATTCTCTATCACTGACTCTTTTTACAAATCATTGATGATATTTTCTAGTTGTGTTTTTAACGACGGGAATAAAAATATCAACTTTGAACTTCATCCAAGATCTTGGATGGTCGTCATGGTTAATTTTGTCTTCGTTGATTGCGCGATGAATAGAATCTCGACACAGCGTCAATATATGATTTTGACCTGTGCTTTTTTACGGTATTGATGAACCGCTTGGCGATATTTCCTTTATCTACCAGGAAAGTTCTCATCGTCAAATTTTTTTGAACTACTGATGAATGATTCATAAGCCAAAGTTATTTTCTGATCCGCAAACTTTAACATCTTCCAAACAGAAAGAACAGAAATCGTCTTAAGGTAACAAAATATCGCAAGTAACTTGCTCCTTGTAAGCATACCATAAGCTCCGTGCATCTATGGATCCTGAAGGCGTTGAAAGTGGGGGGGGGGATACTTAGGCAAAATAGTTGTTGGGTATGTGCGAGCCATAATGGTTCAGTTATTAGACTCTTAAAAGTGCTCTGTAAGGGTTACAAAAACAATTCACTCTCCAAAAGATTCCAAAATTCATGGAAATCTCAAAGAGTTTGTATTTTCAAAAATTTAGGCCAAAATGGAGTAATTATCGACAAAAGTTTTGGGAAAAGTCTCTCTAAGGATGCGAAAAACGTCAATTCTTTTTTTCCCGCTAAGTGGGTCGATTTTCGATTTTCAGCTCGAACATACCCGTTGAGAGTAAAAACTTGGAAGAAATCGTCACAGATCACGATGGGAGTTCAAAAAAGCCTTTCTCATGTACCTTTATCACCGCTATCCATCACAACATAGCCAGCAGGGGAATCGCTGAAAACAGCAGGGGAATCGGTGACTATATAACCATTATCATCTTCCTGTGGAGTATCAGGAACTGAACCCAGGGTGAATTCTGGTTTCTCAGGAGTTGGTGGTAAAGGCGCATTGTAGCCACCTAAACATAAAGAAATTATTTCAATATTTGACTTATAGATCCAATACAGTCAATAAAGTAGCCTCTAATCTTTTTTGATTAAATTATTTCCCAAAATTGAAATATCTGAAAATGAACATTGAACTTAAAGGTTATCTAATTTTTCTGTTTAAAAAGCTTTCAGTTCCAATAATAGAGAATCAGAATACTGAATACTGGGTCAAA
Organism: Clytia hemisphaerica; assembly: GCF_902728285.1. Classification (NCBI taxonomy): domain Eukaryota; kingdom Metazoa; phylum Cnidaria; class Hydrozoa; order Leptothecata; family Clytiidae; genus Clytia; species Clytia hemisphaerica. The sequence goes on from NW_027104475.1 coordinate 268,020, forward strand.
AGGAAGGTTTCTGTTAAGACCTTTAGGCCAAAAAATCAAGACTTTCATCCTTTAAAATAAAACAATTTGATAATAAAGGAGTTTGTATCCCGTTTAATGATAAATCAACAGTAAATCTAGCAGCTTGTGAGCTTACTTGTTTTTCGCTTGTTTCTGTTGACTTCACCGTTCGGACTTGCCGGTGAATTAGCGTATGTCGGTACTTTTGGTGATTCTAAAGCGAATATAAAGGTAGAAAAAGTGAAAATGAAGAAAATAATCCTATGAGAATTGCCGATTTTTGGGTCAAGATACCACCTGTCAAAATAAGATTTCAATGCCACGGTAAACAGGGCCCACGCCATGAATTTGAAAGTGGGGGGGGGCAATAAATATATAGAGTCTAAGGAGGCGCAACCATGGTTGCTTTACTTTGCAAAAAAGTCGTTGCGGTGAAATACAAACACATAAACTCGCTAAGTGTGAACAGTGATTTAACAAAATTCTAAATGTTTATCAATGGTTACCTGTATTGTTTTTAGGATCAGCTGAATCCAACCCGAGCTCAGAACCGAGTATATAACCTAAAACATGAAAAAGTGCAAAGTGCAGGAAAAGTGCAAAATAAAGTAAAATGAAAGAGAAAAGGAGTGCAAAGGGGAAATGTGCCACATAACTACATACAAACAGCAAAAGACTCACAGGCTTTCTCGTAACGGAAATCCACGAAAAATTTGAAATAAAAAAGGGTGATTCCAATTTTTATTTCAAATATAAGTTTCTAAAAGATTCTTAATTTCAAATGCGATAGGAAATTTCAGTCAATTTCTAGAAAATTAAATATGTTTATTAAATTAGAAAGTTAAGCGTCGTAAAAAATATTACCTGGGCTAACCTTTAAAGTATACCCCTATTCCAAGAACTAAGGAGAACATTTTTAGCCATTTTGACACAAATAAACCAAATGCCAATGAGAATAGATCGGGCGATGTTTTCTCAAAGCAGATATGATCATTCTATTGACGATTGATTAGTACATCATAAATAAGTTTAAAGTAGGAAAATCTTACCAATACATAAATAATACGCGTGCGGCTTTAAAAAAGTTTATAAAAGCATGAGGGGATTGCATATTTTTAGCAAAGAGGTCAGTTAGCATAGACAAGTAGGCGCAAAATTTGTGTAGGAGAGCAGATTTTTATGGCACTGTAATTATCTATTAATCATATAAAAGGATAATTACATTTTCATATGAATCTGCTCTTCTACACAAATTTTGCGCCCTCTTGTCTACGCTACTGGAGGTCTATAATGAAATAATTATTCTGCGCATTTGATACTTACTGTCATCATTCATTTGAGGTTCGGCAGGTAGAGATTTCTTGGTTGGTGAAAAGACTGGAAGACAGTCCGTTTCCACATAATGGTCGTCTAGGCTACTTTGACTAGTTAGCCGACGCTCGTATGTAGGGCGTTCTAAAGATGAAAAATTGATGTTGTTTAAGGGAAAAATGAACTCGCTAATTTAGGCTAAAGACATTACCATCAACTGGAGGGTGGTTTTCATAATCGATAGATAATTTTCATCACTTCCAGACTTCAGACTTTTCCGGTCTTGGCTTTTAGTTAAGTCACTGCATGAATTCAACAAGTTGCGTTGTTAAGTCATATTAGATTTTCTGTGGCTTTTTGACAATTAAAAAACCAGACAAGTGCGTTTTTTTGAAGGTGATGAATATAACTTTGCGACTTAATAATTTATCGTTGACAGACAATACATACAACCTAAAATCTACTCAAATGTTTTATGCTAGTAGTGCAGGTTAAAGATTAGTAATGTAAGTATTTTAGGGAATAAGTGTAAAATAAAAATTATGTGGGTAGTTGAGTAGTGTGTTACATAGATACCTATAGCTGACACTCTTCTGCCGTTTTTCAGTTGTGCTGAAATTGTGTAGAAAAATTATGTTAGTGAGATCAGTGCTAAAACGTGTTAAAATCCGCGTTAAAATCAATCATATAAAATTTCTATAAATTAGTATAAAATATTACAAAGTGATAATCTGCGGGTGTTACGTAAATAGTCTTCCCAAATGCGGTAGCAGATATAGTTTCTCGATGTGCTATTTGCAAAAAGAAGCTTTGTGTCAAGTCATAGCTCGTGTAAAGGTATATTTTAAAAAAAATTAAATTTACTTGCAAAATATACTTGTGAAAATATTACGACTACCATTTTTCTGGGACGAATTTTATATGTTATTAGTGCATATTATGTGTAATATCAATACTATGTATGTGCATTATAGGATATTATATTATGTGTAATATCAATACTATGTATTTGCATTATAGGATATTATATTACATCATATTATCAACTTACATTCTAGTACACTGAGTTGGGTGAGAGAAGCAGCCTTAGTCAATGTACCAATATTGAGGAAGGATTCTCTTGCAGACATTGAATTTTGGTATGGGTGTGCGATGGACGAGTAGTCCAGATCTAATAAGGGTGCATATTATGTTATAAGTGCGTAGTACGTGAATATTGTGTAAAATTATACGTGCGTCATTATAAGGTGAATAGTGTGTATAAGATAGAAAAGCAGTATAGCAAACACAACATAGTAACAATGACACTGAATAGTATAAAACAAAAATAGTTGAACAGTCGGCTGGATAGAACTTGTAGCTACAATCTAAACATTGTTAGTGAGTATACTGTTACTAAATAATTATATACCTTAAGGGAACTTATTTTGGTGGGAACTAATTTTGACGAGCAGCAAAAATCTTGAACATTTTTAATTTTGGCGAGAACTTATTTTGGCGATTGATGATTTTTTTTTAATTTTGGCTGGAACTAATTTTGGCGACTGACAGCTTGAATCTGTTCTATTTTGCCTTATTTGAAGCTTTTTTTGTGAACTCAAGAAGTTATTTAGGCAAAATACCAAAGATTTTGACGAGAACTTATTTTGGCGAGTGAGCAAAATAATTAATTTTGGCGGGAACTAATTTTTGCGAATTTTGTCTAAGTTCGCCGAATTCGCCAAAATTAGTTCCCGCCAAAATAAGTTCCCTTAAGGTAGAAGACAATAGAAGTGTTTCAAATTCAAAAAGGTGTGAAAACAGAAGAAGAAATGCAAGAGTTCAGTTTTGTTCATCGGGCGCCAACAAAGATTTCTTTGCATACCTGGTGGATGGTATTGTTCTGTAAAAAAAAGAGAAATGAGGCATGAAGGGTACTGTGAACAGTTGATTTTGAAAAAATGTTTTGAGAATCGACCTACAAGAATGATTTTCCTCAAATTCAGCTGTTAATAAGAATCATAACATTTTAAAGATAAGGAAGACTAGATCTCGTAAAATATCTGTTCTGGAACTTACTTTTCAACAACCAAAGAATGAAACAATGAATACCTGGTAATGAGGGTGACTTCATCATTGGTGGACGAAAATCTAAAATTGGGAAAGAAACGGTCCAAACATACAATTAAAAATCACAAAGTTCTTTATGCCAAACAAAACAACGTTTATCCAACGTTATGTCTAGTTGCAGTTTTGACGAGTTCTTATTTGATTGGGTTGGTCATGAACCAGTAATAAAACAATTTTGTTACTTTTTCTAAAGATCTCTACATACTTCAAATGACCAAGTAATTGAGTATCTCACAAAAGCTCCAGGTCATTTAATAGCGACCATAGCGACGGGAGGTATTGTTGTCTAAATTTACCTTTCTTTGTTTTAAGTATATCTGTTGTTGGGTTGATTTCTATGAAACGAAACAAATCACGTGAATCATGTGAATATTTTGAGGACCAGAGGAAAATCTTGAATCATTTTTGTTAAGGAAAGTTATGTAAATTCAAATCTAAACTTTTTCATGGTGTGTACATATAAAATAGCATTAGGAGGTTATACTTCTCGGCAAAGTTATTAGCAGGAGGAAAAAATAACCTCTCAAAGGCTACATGTCTTTCATAAAAACAAACAATATATGAGCATAGGGCTTCAATGGCTAAAATATTAAGAACAAGTTATAAGAACATTTTAAGGCTTAAAGAGCTCTAAAACTTCCAATTTCTTAGTAAATTGCTCAAAAACACTAAAAAATGTGAAATTAAGAACAAGAAAAGAACTTTTTTAGGTTTAAAACTCGAAAAAATAAGAACATAGGAAGGCTTCAACAATTTTGGATGTTCTTATAAAAAATGTTTTTTCACCTTCACTTTCTATGTAGCTATTATCCTCTTCTTGGCCATCTCCTGGAAGACGCTCTATGGAAAAAAGGGTGATTTTTATGTACGATTACTGTCTTTAATGTTGTTTTTTAAAGTCAAAATACAATCATATTGGAAAGAAAATGAACATTTTGGATTATGGAGTTTATGGTTTTCCAGGTAAATATTCTCAGCCTTATTGAAATACTTTTGAAATTTTAAATCCTGACATCCTAAGGTCTTGAAATGTTAAATTCTAATGTTAAAATTCAGATTTGGAAATCTACAATCCCGGAGTAAGTTACACCACTCAAAAATCATTGGCGGCTTAAAAAGTTTGCAGAAAATTCATTGATGACTTTGATTTTATCATATCTGCAAAAAGGATATAAAGCAAGTAATTGGCGCGTATCCCTAATGATTAATTATTTCAAAGTACTTTGCCATATACTATTAATGACTTACTGATATAGGGGATGGGATTGAAATTTCGATTTCGTTTCATATCCATGTAATAAATAACACCTTCGTCCGGAGATGTAAACATCCGTGTGAACTGAAAGATGATGCAGACGATATATGATTCGTAAAATAATTTACTATACTTTCAGGGTAAAAATATTGGCGGGAACTTAACTTTGCGAATTTCTTATTAAAATAAGTTTTAGTCGAATTTTGACCTAATCTTCCAAGATTCATGTCTCTTACGCTCATTGCATGGCAAAAAACTATTTACTTTCAAGTCTGTCATAATTAGTCCCGGCTATATTTTTTCAGAATTCTTGCTGATCATCAAAATTTTAGGGCGTTTATGTTGTATCGCTTGTAAAACATACCTCAGGGCCGTTAAATTGAAATTTATTGCTCCCTGCTTGTGGTTCAATCATGTGGTTTTTGATCTTCTCTTTATCTCTAAAAGAAAAATAATAATTTGTAAAAGTTTCATCGAGTTAAATTCTTTGAAAATTAAAAAAAATCCTACAGTATACCGGTAGTAGTATGTATAATAAAGCCGTAACCTGAGGTCCGCTTGATAATGATAGAAATGATGAAAAAATAATGATATACTACACTTATTGTTATCAAAAATTACTTTATTGTAAATTGCTACCAAATGATGAATGAATAAAAAGCTTAAAATTTAGAACTTCTGCGTCCAATATTTGAATTTCAATTTTTAATCCAAACCTCCTCTCCTCGAGAGGGATTAATGCTGAGAAAAGTTATAGTTTAAACTAGGACTGAAATATATACACGCTTAAAATTTATGCAAATATCGTAGCTGTCGGTGATGCTTTGATTTAACGAAATATATTCTCGAGCTCTATTAACTTACTTGAAAGTTAGTGTGAAGCAACCACGTTTACTTTGACAGTCTCTAAGAAGATAGCTGCCTATTTGTTGCGACTTTAGCTCATTTTCTGCTTCGCTTCGACTCATTGGGCCGTAATAGAAAGGACAATTCCCAAGAGATGTCTTGAATGTCGATCGTGATTCTGCCAGCAATGAAACTCGAGAGGGTGTAGCTATCGTTGCTCTGTAATGAATTAAATATGAATGGTTTCACAGAAGTACCATTAGCAAACGATAAAAGCACATTAACACCGACATTGAATTCTACAAGTAAATTGGACCGGTAGAAGTAGTTAGAAATTCATGTATGGGACAACATGGAGGAGGATGTAGTTCAATGCAAATTAAATACATCCTGTTCTTAGGGATATGGAATTAAGTTTCTTGCCCAATTTAGGTAAAGACTTAGTTGTCTAGTAAAGCTGTAGCTCTGTTTATATCGAGGACCAGAAGCTAGACTCTAAAATGACATCAAAACTAGACGAAATTTGTTGTAAATAGTTATTCTATAAAAAAACAAACCTTCGACTATCAAGTACTTCGCCGATTCTTCTACCATTCAATGTGATATTCTGTGGTGATTGTTGTAATGGTATGTCACGTGATCGGTTCTGTCGACAAAGAGTAGTAAATTATAATGTTTACAAAGTAAATTATAATGATATGCACCCCTGCAACGATCTTATAAAAATACGTAACTTTCCAGTCACGTCACTTGCAGTGCAAACTCGCTACTATGAAAATGTAGAAATGGCAGAAGACATTAGCCAGTGTCAAAATCTCCTTTACTTGAACGATGACGTGAATTATGGCTTGTTACAAGCTTGGTGAATACCCTTAGGTTTGATGTCGGTACCCTTCTTTCAATGTGTCCCGGTCAATCCTTTAACCTTTCTAGCGTGCAACATTTTTTTTTAAATTGTGAAAATTTTGAACTTTTAACTAAAAGCATTTAGTTTATGTAATCTTATTCAGGAGTTATACCCTTAAGTCATAGACTTGGTATATTGGCAAATTTAGTTTCCAAATCCAAAGTTTCAAACTGGCATAAAAGCTTGTAATTTGAAAGTTTCTTGATTTTGCCCCTTTAAGTCAAGTGGTTTTGAGATTTAGCCTTAAGACTTGGACTCGGCAAATTTAGAACGTCTATACACATCTCTTGGGTTTAAATGGTTAACTAGCAAAAGTTAGAATGTCGTTTAAAAAGTGTAAATAAAGGAAGAAAACAACCTAACTGTTGCAACTAAAATTTTAAGTTGCTATCATCGAAGCTCATTTTATACATACCATTACTCCTGAATCTAAGCTCATGTGTGCAACCTGTAGAAAATCAAGTGCAAAATGTGTGAAAGTGATGAATATGTGAAAGTGATGAATATGGAAAATTGAGAATTGGTAAGTACAAAAGTGTTATAAAGAGTTACTAAGTGCTTAGTCCCACAAGACCATTTTACTTGAAAAGTTCAAAAATGAACTAGAAAGTCTTCCTCGACCTTTTTGGAATTTTCTAAAAGATCATGAGTAGTAAGTGATTAGAAATTTTAATTCGCGTCGAAATTCGGCCATTGCTGACGCAAATGTCGACGTAAAGTTGTTCTTTGCCGACGTTAAAGTGCTTATTGTATTAAAGAAACCAGAATCTTTTGACGACACAAAAAATATTAATTAGAAAGGCTGACGAGTGAAAAAATCCAATAAGAGGATCTGTCATAGTTGCAAAAATAAAGATAAGTTAGTGCGTGAAAAAGGTGCAAGATATATACTAACACGTGTGCCGCGATAAAGTGGTTGTTGTGCTTGTGCAGCCGTTGGAAAACGTGTCGCCTACAGATAAAATTCGTTAGTAGTATAATATATTATTGGTAGAAAACATTAGATGGTATTTCATTAGCTATTACGATTGACTCTCTCTCTAATCCGTTGCTCTAATTCAATCTCCAAAGGACCAAAGATTTTACTTGAATTAGAGAAAAGTTTGAACTACAAGAGAGTTATTTAAACCATATTCCAGCTGATGGGACTTATATTCCAATTCGAATTACAGAAAGATTTGAAAAATAGAGATTCGAACTAGAGAGAGTTAACTGTATTGCGATTTGATAAATCGAGTTGGGTATTGTTTATTGAGAACTCGTCGCTTAAATTTCGTGTGACTCAAAAGCATCTTCAGACGTTTGCCATTTCCTGAGACCAAACTTCGAGTTTTAGCAAGACCTTTGGTTTGGTCTTAAGAGGTCCTTAAACACCAAGTTTCATTTTTTAAATCACATGGTATTTTGGAGACTGGTTTATTTACTGCCCCTCCACAAAAAGTATTAAGGTTGAGGACAGCTTAAAGGGACATAAAAGTAGTAAAATGTAAACATTGCGCGAACCACATGTCATTAAAAGAGAACAATTAAAGTCACGTGTCCAAAACAAACTTGTTTTAAAAAATTGAAACAATCGAAATCAGCCATATTTGTTTTTATTCTTTATTTTGACATGTGACATTTGTTTGGATTTTGTATCCCGCTGCATACAGTTTGTTTACAAATTTCGCCAGTCCTTTTATGTCCCAAGGTATAACCTATTTCAAAAAAGCTTACGTAATCATTTTCGTTGCTGGTCCTTGGACTGACAGGTGGCGTTATACTCTGAAACAGAAAGTACACTGTTTACTAATCTACAATCAGTGCCATAAGATATTGACAACTTTAGCTATTTTACCATTTTTCGAAAATTGAAGTTCGAACGAGAATGTCAGTTTTGGGCCTTCAACTTGGTTCCATCGAATATTTCGATCTGGGAGGGATTTATTAATTTCTAGGCTATATTTCAAGCCCTACCGGGCCATTTTTGAACTTTTGGATCCTCAGATCCTAAGGTCCTAAGTGTTAAGTCTAATGTTACAACTCTACCCTTCCAACCTATTTTTGAGCACTTCCAAATTGTTTGTGGTTTTAAAATTTCGTGGGGAATTTCCCTTTTGTGCCAAGTTCGGCATTGATTGTAGCATGCTAGACGACTAATCCAAACATAACCACAAAATTGTGGAATGGATATATTATACAAACTAATATTATCCCATTACTCTTTTTGTATTATTATGTGTTACACCAATATTACTGTATTACATGGATTATAAAAGACTCTTATCTTACCATGTACTAGTAGTGGAGAAAATAGTATAGAAAATATCGTAAGAATTTAGAACTAATTTTCGTCCCTGAAAAAATGATTCCATTAATATTTGTTAAGATATAAAACGCAAATATGAACTTACCGAAGCAATATTTGGTGGTGTTGAAATATTGGGCATCGATGCCCGTCCATGGATTCTATTGATGACCATCGGATCGTTAACCACCATAGCGTCCTTCAATTCACGTGGTAATTTACGCATAGATGAACCAAGCTCTAGAAGGAGAAGGGAAAAAGTTTAGGTTTGTTTAAAAGGATGATTAAAAAGATTGTTTAAGATATTTGGCTTGTAATTACCTTCTGTGGTTCTAAGTAAAATCTACAAGTATTCTTTTCTGACTATCGAGAGTTCTATCACAAATTTAAAATTTCTAAAGATTGGTTCTTGCATACGATTCGTACATTCAAATGTTAATAAAACTCAAAAACTTAAAACTCGGTAACTTAGCAAAAACATTTTGAGAAATTTGTCACTGCCAAAGATGCCAAAGAGATTATCCACATGCCAAACATCTCAACTTTTCTGATTATCGCCCTTTAACTTACGTTGAAGAAATCGGTTTGAGAAATTTTTTTGTCCGCGAAAACAGTCGAATTCTCTCTTTGCTAAACATATACCTTAGTTCAATCAATTTTCGTGCTCCTTTCGCATAGAATACGTTCACAATCAATAGTTTGTCACTTACTGATTCGAGGACTGGGCCGAATTCCATTGTTCAAGTTTGGTAATTCGGACGGGGGTAATTGCTGTCCGACGAGGTCGACCAAAGCGTATATCCATCGATCACGTTCTATGTTGTCTTGTGACTGAAAAAATAAAAAGAGAAATTACTTATCTTGAGTGGATAAAATTAGGTCGATTCGCGAAATTTGTATGAGGGTACCCAACTGACTCTAAGTTTAAGGGTTTAATATTGGTTCTTCTTACAAGAAAAGTGTTATATAATGTATATGCTGTGTGTGTATATATAAATAACTAACAACTCGAACAGATACGGAAATAAGGACTCGTCGGAAGGTATGAGGAAAACTGAGTGAAGCTTGGAATCAGAATACTGAGATATGGCGTTTGGAAGTTTTGTTCGATTAGTAATAATTAGAATATCCTGGTATTTGCTCACAAAGTATTTCAAACAAAGAAAGAACAACTTTCTCTCCTTTCAGAGTCGTGTTAGTGCAAATGTTGAAAAATTCTTTTGCTATTTCTAGTTTGTCAAAGGTTTCCTATTTCTAGAATTATTTAGTCCCAAAGACCAGAATGATAGAAGGTACAAAAATATGTTGATTATTCTTCGTCCATCTTGAAAAGATATTTAAAGATGAAGATCAAATCATACTAACCCTAAATTGTAATTTTGTTTTTCCGTTAACTTTGACTGAGAATTCACATTTCCATGGTTTCTGTTCATTTCCTTCGATTTTGTGTAACTCGACTGAATGGTCAATAATATCGATTTGCGTTGAACCAATGAACTGTTGAAACAAAAAGGAAAGGTTCATGTTAATTCATGAAAAGGACTAAGAAATTCCGAGTTATTTTCACCGAGTTATTAAAACTAAGTTACAGAAAACTGAGTTATGCCGTGATATTTGAAAAATCATGATGTCATAATGCTGTCATTCTCAATTTATTTACTTAATTTAATTCTTTTCATCTCTCAATTCATCTTCAACTTTTTTCGTAACTTTAAATTATTTCACGGTTTTTACTCGCTTATTTTTTACATTTAAACTTTCGAGCTATTTTGCTTCTTGAGTCTCGAGTTATTTCTCAATTTCTTAAGGTTTTATAACGCAAAATATGAAACCTAAATTATTCTTCGAATTTTTTGGCTTCTTAAGTTCGTTAGGTAGAGACTCGTGGCTCTCCGATGAGTCATTTCCAAAACTTTAAGTCTAAGTTGTATAATTTCCTAGTTTGCAATAGACCGGCAAAACAAGCTCCAATCAGGAAATACTGATATGCACATCAAAATATACATTTTGTTGTACATTTTGTCGTAATGTCATGATAAATCAAAATTAAATTAATGTTAATGATAAATCTATATAATCATCAGTTAGGAAACTGTCATCAGTTAGGAAACTACTAATTTCCTTTTGAAAAAAGCCGTGGTAAATGAGATTTTAAGTAAAATACCCGGAAATAGGTGTGCCCACACAAATTGTGTTTGGAATTTATAACTACCAATCAATTTCTACTTTAGAACATATATCCTTCACATATGCAACTTAAACATGAAATATGTAGTAACATTTTTTATCACAGATATCCTACATGAAGCACTCAAATAGAATAACTCTACCCCTGGCTGAGGCAAAACAATGCACCATTTTTTGCTGAATGGACCACAGTTGGTAACAGCGATTCCCGGGGAGGGGTACAAATTGGGTGCTGGGAATGTGTGGACGGTAAGAGTCGGTTTTTTCACCCTTCAAAGTCTTTGTAAGGGTCGAGAAAATCGGAGAGTTTTGAATTAGTCTCTCTAGGGTCGGGAAAATCACGATTTTTAGGAATTTCTTTTGTTTTCGAGAGGGTAGGACTTTTTGCAAAAATGGGAGAAATTTTTTTTTAAGTCTCTCTAATGGTCAACTTTTCAGCTAAAATCAGTCTCTCTAAGGGTTGGTTTTCGGAGGACATACCCCTCATCCGTCAACCCTAGTACCCCCCGGGCAGCGATTTGACCAATCAAAAGCTTTCTCTCGCCTCCTCGTTTCCCACAAAGACTTGCTATTTCTTATAGTTGCCGGTACCAAACTGTGGTCTTCACAAATATGGGGCATTATTTTTCTTCAACTGCCATTGCTAGAAAAAGATAGAGTAGCTTTATCTAGTGTTTTATATTAGATGTTTGTGTGTCCGATATATAACGTTATTTCAGCGTTCCCAGGTGAAACAATTTTAATCTACTGCTATTTGGACGGTGTTAACATTATCTTAACGGGGTCTCTACTCCTTGAATTAACCAAGATACTACGTCAGCAGGTCAAAAATAGCAAATGACGACATTTTGTCAGCATGTAGGAAAAAAATGAATCAGCAAAAAACGAAGATTCCATGATGACAAAAAAAAAAGCCAGATTGCTCATCAACTCAGGATATAATAGATTTTGCATAATTTCCTATCCACTAAATGTTTGTTACACCTATTAATTATATGCTAAACATGTAGGCGTAGTGTATGGTTAATGGGACCACAAACTTGACAGGATATTTGAAATGCAATCTGTCTGTTTGAGTAATAAATGACTAGGCAGACAAAGATCGCAAAATTCAGTTTCAGTTTTTGCTGATTGCGAAAATTTGATAAATGAGATTCCTTAAGTGAATTTAATTTATGAGAAGGAATCGATTTTTACACGTCAAGATTGCCTTAGCTTATATTTTCATATTCCGATGGGAAAAATGCCCTACAAATTTCATCCCACTGGAAAGTTAAAGATTTTCATCCCTATTTAATTTTCAATGTAAAAAATTGAACTAAAATCACCACTGGCTTTTTTACTCAAGAACAATAGAATTTCTATCCCAATTTGGATTTCGGTAGAAACTTTTATTCCCACTATGGGAATAAGTTCCACCGCGGCTGTGAGACAGGGGTGTAATTTTCCAAAAAGTTTGATAATAACTTACCTTCGACTTCTCATGCGTCATGTTATCTTTGAAGCAAAATAAAAATGCTGACGTCAGCTGTCCACCGCCCAGTAATTGCCCTTTCAATACAAACCAATACTTCTCGTACTGGAAAGAAAAATAAATATTATGTTAGATATTTTCAGTAACTCAAAATCCTTGTAAGAAGTTACGTCCCGTTCCTGTCACGTCCCTTTCCTGTCACGTCCCTTTCCTGTCACGTCCCTTTCCTGTACGTCCCTTTCCTGTCACGTCCCTTTCCTGTCACGTCCCTTTCCTGTCACGTCCCGTTCCTGGCACGTCCCTTTTTGTGCAGTAAGTGAACCGTCTCAGAAAGTACTTAATACCCAGTCTTATTTAAAAAAGAACATGGCTTAATTTTGAGCAACAACGCAATCTAAGCCTCAGATTTCAGGTTCGGCTAAGACATTGCTTTCTTTTTAAATATTAAGACCCTTGAAAAATAACTCAACATAGAACGAGGACACGAACCCTAAAAGACACTGGAAATATAAACAGGGGAAATATATACTGGTTCCTTAAAAACAAAGTTTGAAGTATGGATTTATCATTTTACGAGGATAACTTTTGAATATTAAGTTTAGACAGCCTTTCCATTGTTTCCAAGGAATCAACAGTGGTCTATGAGAATACAGAACAGAACATGGAAAAGCAAAAAATCAAACCAAGAAGACTTGTGGTTTGTGAGCTGACGCCTTCTCTACTATGCAAGTAATATCAAAAGAACAAGAACGCTGTGAGTAAAACTGCAATGTTGTTCTTCTGGGTTAAACTTTGGGGAAGCACAGTCGAATTGTAAAGATATTTTTTCTTCTCAGCTTTGAAAATCCCAATTATTCACACCCCTGTGTTGGGAAAAAGTTCATCCCCCGTCCCGTAGGAAAATACTTTGGAACGTCTGAACTAATGACAAATTAATTTGATTTCATCCCCACTCGAAAGTTAATGTTTAAAAATTGCACTCTTAAAAGCATCCCCACTGGATTTTTCAACCTTGGGATTTCAAAACGAATTTTTATCCCCACTGAGGAAAAAAGTTCCACCGGAGCTGTGAGAGAAGGGCGTTTTCACTAATCTTTAAATTATTTAGCCTTTTGTTATAGAATTAGAAAGACTCGACTTGAATTTCGGTATTATGATGTTACGACAAAACAATATTTTAGACTCACACTCATAGAAAGATATTGATTACTTTCCAACATAACAGAAAACCTGATAATCAAATATAATCACTTCCCTATCATTAGAATTAGACCTCATTATTGTAAAGAAAATCATTTGCAAAAAAAGATAGTTGTTAGCAAAATGAATTCTTGAATTTTTCCGCAATAATTTTCGGCTGTGACCACTGGAAAGAACATTAAAATCATGAGTTTATCCCACAGTAATTAAAATGTTTTTCATTGAAAATTTGAAGACACTACCCAAAATATTAAAAATATCAATAAGCGTATTAGATAACAACTTTAACTTTGTCCAGGGTAAAACCAAAAGGGGAAGGTAAGGTCCCATATTGGCTTCATGCTTTGTATTGTGTCTTGCCAAAGAAGCTGATACCTTTTTTACCTGAATATTCAGCTTCGTATGCATTTCTGGTTGCTTTTAATATCTTTGCTATTTTTAAAAGGATTCTCCATGAAAGATCATACTTTGTTAAAAGAATTGAGAATCGTGATTAAAAAAAACACTTTTATGAAGGTGATAAAAAAAGGCACAGTATCAATAACACGGGCACACTGGGGAACAGAAAGTTGTTCCAATTGTAGAAGTTTTCAGGTTATGGAGATTGGCTCATAAGGCATTGTTAACTGAAGGGACCATAGAGTCTGTTTGAGTTAATGAGGCATTTGAGCTACACTTTTTTTTATAAGAACCAGTAAATTTTTCTCGGATGTTCTTATTTTTTTGGCACTTTGAGCCTTGAATTGTTCTTATTTTGTTCTTATTTTTTCTAAGGTAAAAAAAACAAGTTTTGATGGCTATTTACTTTAGTATTTAGAGGATTTTAGAAACCAGTTATTCTTTTTGCTATAACTCTCTAACTTCAGCCTCTCCAATGTTCTTAAATTGTTCTTATTTTTTGGCATTTTTGAGCCTCATTGTTCTTATAAAAAAAAGTGTAGAGGTTCGAGTTATGAAAACTCCATTGCATTTGACAATTGACAGCCTAATTGTGAGACTCAACATTTTTTATGGCAAACAATCGCCAACTGTTCAGACACTAATTCAAAAAACAGGAAGAAAAAGTCATTTTGGCATGGAATGTTTTTGTTTACAAATAAACCAAAGCGGGAAATAAATAAGGCAAAAAAGAAATCAATATAGGAAATTCTTTAATATCTTTGTTTTGTTTTGAAAACTCCCTTTGCCAGGAAATAGAAGAACAAAAGAAGGCTTTCCATAAAATTATATTAGATTCATCAACATTTTGAGAATTCCTTTTTGTTAGTTTCCAAAGGCATTGCTTGACTGATTGATTTTCCAGGTACAAAATAAATAAGAGATAAGTCCATGTCCAAGGAAAAAATCTTTCATGCTTTGTACATTAAATCTGTTTTTTAAAACAGTGGTATTTTGATCAGCATTACCATCAAATGCAATTATAGTGTTAATTCATTGCCAATTAAGTATAATTCGGTAACGAAAAATTCTCGATTGATTCTAAAAACATGGCATTTTAAAACTTTCAATTTTGATTGGTGAGAATTAAGAAAATAGATAGATATATTGCAATGAGGATAATAATTGGTACTTTTTAATAGACAGCTTCTAAAAATTAAATCATTTTCTCCAACAAATACCGTGTCATATGACGCGCACGTTTCTGTCCGCTTGCCAAAATTTCGGAAAATCAAAAAAGAAAGTTACAGAAACAAACTGAGATTGTCTGATCTAAAAATAGTTTTTTTGGCTAATTTTCAATTTTTTATTGCAGTATTTAAGTTTCTGAATTACTTTTGTATGTTTGAAGTGGTTTTTCTTCTCGAATCGAAAAAGGTGAAGTACAGATACGTCGTATGTAGAAAGCGAAAATCTGCTTCCCACCTCGACACGTTTTTTTCATCGAAAATCTCAATTTGAAGCCTAAAAATGTTCTTAAAATGTTCTAATTTTCACCATGGAGTATGTTTTCGCCATATAGTTTTTTTTCCATTTCCCTAAGGAATCAGGTGTAATAGAGTTCGCAAGGCCTTAAAATGTTCTCAACTTGTTCTTATAAAAATATAGTTTATTCTTATAAAAACAAGTATATTTAAGTTTTTGAATTACCTTTCCATGCCTGCTTTTTCTTCCAGAATTGAAAAAGGTGAAGTATTAATATGTATACGGTAGATAGTGAAAATGAAAGGAAAATCGAATAATTGGGTACTCAAGTGAACCATAATAATCTCAGTTTTACGATGTCGTAAAAACTACTCTAATGGGTATCTTGCCTGTACAAGTAATGAACACTTTATAGTAGATAAAGGGTAATTATTACAAAGAACGAGCCTTTGAGGCGAATAAATGAGTTTTTAACCAACCAGTGATGCTCTAAATGGTAAAAAGTCACGTGTGGCTATATTGAAACTAAAGTAAAATGAACAGATTAAGGATAATTATGAGATTTTGACGTGTTTTTAAAAGTAAAAAGTGAATCAGCAATTTATTTTATTGAAAATATTTTGCTTTTTTTGAAATGAAGGGGGGGGGGCGAAGAAGATTAGTTATGTTGCCATAATGTCAGTAGATAACATCATACCCTCTACATGTGGCATGAATCGTTATTTCAATGTTCATCTAACGTTCATTCATGAATAGGCCTGTCTCACAGCCCCGGAGGAAATTCTTCCCGGGGGTGAAATTTCTTTCGAAATTCCTGTGGGGATTGAAATCATATTGTTTTTACATAAAAAATCCAGTGGGGTGGTTTCAGAGTGCATTTTTTCCTATTGAATTTCAGATGGGGATGAAATCAAATTTTCCAAACACCCTCCTCTTATTGATAACTTTATACGATTTTTGGACCGTAGCCGCCAATTGCCGCGCAGGCATTTTTTGTCTGTTTTGCCACCCTAAAACCGTCCAAATTTATTTTTCGCATCTAAAGACAATAGAAAAAAGTGTAAAAAAAGGATTGGATCAAGTTTAGGGTGGTAAATTAAAAATTAAAGTGGCACGCGCCTGACCGCGCCTGACCGGTTCAAAAAGTGTATTGTATTTTAGTATCACTTAAATCGGCAACAAGAATCTTTAACCGATTCGTTGAAAATAGAAAAAGCAATGACGGGTCATCATTCCTAAAAATCAAGTTTTATCCATAGAAGAGAAAAAAAGGCTGGACATATATTTGTCTTGTAGAAAGAATGAAATTACGTAACCCATTTCTTATGCAACCTTTTACTTGTTGCGGGTATAAGAAGTGAATAAACGAGATTTATCATTTTATTGCCTAGAGATGATTTCTATCACCAAGATGGTCGAATAATGACCAATTTGACTTTCTTCCTCCTCAAAACGAATCAAATAAGCAACAAATATCATATGCATCAAAGCCTCCATAACTTAATCCTCTATAAACTTAAATTTCTTCTTGATTCGAACAAGTAGCCTTCAGTAAATGTCAACAAACGGCTTCTAACAAACAAAATTTCCACAAATCGAACAAATTTGCGTTTTCCGTGCGTGTTTGAGTCATTGTAGGACTCCACAGTGTTTACAAAGATATCACAAAGAATTTTCTCAGATATAATTTATTTTGAAGTTTCCTACTGTTACGTCTAAAATTATGGTTTAGGGTAAATTCAAACTAAGTAAGTTTGATTTAGTGACCCCGTGAAAACAAGCAGAGAGTTCTTAAAAAGTTATATACAATTTTGTGTATCTATGCAAAACATCAGCTCTCTTTAGGAGTTAATTACGGTCATGGATATGCAAACATTGCCGAGCTAAATTATGTTAATGGACAAATCAGAAGTTTTCCCAAATAAGATTGGTATAGTTTCTTTCTTACTTCCAAGCATGACGGATTTCCTAAAAGTTCCTCAAAAAGTCAGACATATGAAAGAAATCTTTAAGGTACCTTGCTTCCCTTGACCTTCTTCTTCTCTTTGAACTCGAGCCATCCATCGATATATTTTTTGAGTGTTGGGTGATCGTTTACTTGTTCTTGCATGTGACCTACAAGCGTAATACAAAATTGTAAAATTGTAAACTCAAACGTGTATAACTTTATCTAAAAGTATAATCATTTTACTTTCATCTCTTCTAGAAAGCCCTGTACGAAGCGCCGAAAAAAACAATAATAAATTCATCGATCTATATAGAAAGGTCTGGGTTCAAATTTCAAAAGTTCAAAATCTATTGCTGCAGAGAAAAGTAAAATAGCTATGGGTCTCCCTCACTAAATTCTAAAATAAAGAATGGAATGATCTATATGTATGGAGAGCGTCTGAGCGAGAATGTAGGTCCCTATTTGGCCGTGTCTCTAACTCAATGTCGATCCAAAGCCAATAAAATTGAATTCACGTTGCATTGCCACTGACACAACGTTTGTGGCTAGCTGCAATCTTGGAAATTAATGGCAAGAGAAGAGTAGAATTTGAAAAGAAAATTCTAGTTTTTATCAGCGAGATTATATATTTGCACGTTTGAGGACGGTAGAGTAACTGAAGCAATTTTGAATAACCAACAGTTCTGACCCGCAAAATTAAGGACGGTAAAAAGTGCTGGTTTACCGTCATCCCAGCTGGTCAGGATGTAGTCAAATTAGATTCTTACAGTTACCATTGCAGAAAAAACGCACATACATAAGCTCGGTATTGTAAAATTTGGTGGTCAACATTAAAAAATAGAAGAATACCTGTTGGTTGTTGGTACTGTGTTGTGTTTTGATGAAGCATCATTTTGACGTACAATTGACCATCCAGTGATTGTTGGACTTTACATAAAGGATTAAAAGTATTCAAATCAACGATCTGCTGCTGAGACTGTTGTATGACTCGCATTTTTGCATTCGCTCTCTAATACTACCCCAAATATAAGTTAAATTCTGTTAACAGCTGGTACCACCAGTCTATCAATCAATAAATATGTCTGTGATAATTTTTGTAAACTCTCTTTAGTTTATCGGTAACCACAATTTCGTACGACAATTTCACAGCACCAATAGCTTAAATCTTTTAACAATGTTCTCCTCTTAGCTTTATAATACATCTAACGAATAAACTCATCACAAAATATCACAAGAAAAAAATTTTTCGCGCTTGTGTGGTATCTAGTAGTTACAACTCTTAAAAAACATTTGCTGATGTCTTCTTCTTCTGAGGTTGCGTTTTAACTCCTCCGTAATGAAGTCTCAACTAATGTACTAGAATAGGTAGTGGTATTCGAAGCATGAACTGTACCAACTGATCTCGATATAATTGCTTCCGAAACACTTTGTTATTGTAATTAACAATCAAGTCATTTTTTCTTGAAGAAAAGTAATTACATTTTCTGTTTTACTGTGGTGCGTGTGCTTTCAAAAAATGGCATGATTTTGCCATTTTTACATGGGGAAAAGATTCCAATAAACTAGAATTACCAAGATTTTTCATGCTGAGAGTAACAGAAAGATTCGGACAGTAGAAATTCAAACTAGAAGAGTCGATGTTTTACAATACACGTACAGCACTCACGTATATGAACCCTGACGCCAGAAGGGCAGTGAGTTTGAGTTCAACATGATAGGAATGACGTTAATTGTTCATTGCAATGTCTTTCATGGAACCAACGGCTGATTGGTTGAAAGTGACGTATTGACTGATTTTACGTCACTTACAACCAATCGGCTGTTGGATTCGTGGAAGACATTGCAATGGTACATATCATGAATATGTTGGCATATGATTTGGTCGTCTTCAAATATTTGACGTTACCCAATACTGGTTAACTCGACCCAACCCCTTTGTGAGCTTTCAAATGAAAGGGTTGATAGCCCACACCCTCTCACCTCAACAAATCCCGTCTTTGCGGAAGCAAATTTTTACCCAGTGGAATGTTGTTGACTCGTGCTGGAGCCATACGTAAAATTCGGGCGAATCAATTGACTGCAAGTACCCGAAAGTTTTTTTTTTTTTTTCTTCATTGAAACAAAGACACGTGTACACTACGAACATATATTACAAAACATTACTTAAACATAAAATATAGTCCCTCCCCCCGCTAGGAACTAACGTTATATCGCCAGAGGTAAAATTTCGAGTTTGCTCATCGTTTTAACTTCTTTTTTTGACTTGACTTTCGTCCTTATAAAAAAATGGAACCGTTTCTCTCAACAAAGCTCTAAAACAAAATAGCACCATCGATAATCCCACTATTATTCCTTGCTTTCGTCAATACTTTATAGAGAATAGACATTATTGTGATCGAACCGGCAAGCTCAAAAATATTGTCTCACATCAGACAAATCAAAGAAGCCTTTGTACTGTGTAGATGGATTGAAGGATCATTTAAAACAGATTAAGACTGAAGAAGAACACGGATATTTGAAGGAAAGGTTAGCTTCCTATAAGACAGCCGTATCACAGACCCGGTGGGCCTAAGCTCTACTGGAAAGATTGGTCGAAGTTTGGTCCACGCACGCCTCCTTTCCCTGAAATTTCAGCACTACTAATAAAGTGAGCGATGATTAAATGAATTGTATGAAAAAATTGAAATTAAAAAAAATACACACTAAAACAACCCGCTATAATTTTTTAGCTTGAAATAATATTGTTTCGATTCCTATTGAAGTTTTGAAAGAAATTTCCTTCCAAACTGAGGAGAAGATTCAAACGGGCGGGTAAGGAGAGAGGGTGTTATCAAGTAGTGATCAAGTAGTGATCTCAAATCTTTACTCGCGAGGCGTGTGGGAGACGGCAAAACTTAGGTTTACTCTTTCTTTAAAAATATGGTTTTGTAGGCAAATGGTAGAGAATGCAGTTAACTCACGCTAATTCGAACTCGGACGGAAAGACTAATTTGCTCGAATTGCAGAGTGATTCAAATGACAGAATGTATTCTAAGAAAAATCTCATCTTAAAGGGAATAATGCATTATTTGAATTAAAGAAGTTCTTATTGTAATAGAAGTTCTTATTAGTCCAGTGTACGTTGATGTCCTTTTAAAGGAGGAAAATTCTCGTCCACACAAGTGTTAAAATGTGCATTAAGACAAGAGTTGCGAGTTAGTCTTGCGAGTTGCGAGTTACTTATAAAATCTGTGAGTTTTGAGTTTCTGCGAGTTACAAGTTACGAGTTACGAGTTGCACATTTAATGAAATAAAAGTGCCAGTTGTAAACCAGAAACGTGAGTTAGAAATTAAAAGAGCTCACACTTTTGCTGTCTTAAAAGTGCAACTCGCAACTCTTAACTCGTAAAAAAGTAAATCTCAACTCGCAGATTTAATAGTAACTCGCAACTCACATGACCATCTCGTAACTCGCAAATTAATAATCCTTGTTAAAATCGCTATCTTCAATCGCCGCCTTAATGAAGGATTATATTGGGTCCCAATTTTTTCATTTCTTTTCTCGTTGTCGTTATTGAGCCAATATTCAAACCACGCAAAGTATGCTCGCTCTCTTCATAATGATGTAGATTATAATCATGATATTAATCAATCGAGCGGTTATCGAACATTTGAAATATCATACTTCGTGATCTATAGTCCTACTGCTTTCAATAATTCGTGTAATACAGTAATATAGGTGTTATATGATAAGACGGTAATTGTAACGAGATAATATTAGTTCTAAGATAATTTTACTCTGTTTAATCTTACTACTATACACGACTCGCTATTACGTTTAGCTGCCTAGCATGTTAAACTAGTTCAATTATGGAAGCACAACCTTAACTGTCTTTGATGGACGTTTTTTATATAAGAACAAACACAAGGCTTCGACGACCGAAATATGAAGAACAAGTTACTGTAAGAGCAATTAAAGTATTTAAGGCTTTGAAATAGCACCACATACTCACAAAATAATGAAAATAGGAACATTATACCCAGCTGACACACAACGTTGTTTCAATGGACGTTGTGGACGTTAGATGAACATTGAAACAACGTTGTGTGCCAGATGGGTAATAACACTTTTAGGTTCAGAACTTTAAAAGCTAAGAACACGGGAAGCTTAAAAAATTCTGGACTTTCTCATAAAAAATGTTTACTTAATCAGTCTTACTGCAGAACATAATTTACAAGACTTTACTTTTGACGGAATCTGATTCTGACCTGACAACTAGCCGGTGATTTAAAAATATCTTCGTTTTATTACAGACTGATCTACGTCCTCAACGACGGAGGATAAAGTGAGACCGACAATTTGAGAAACCTATACAAATCTATATTTACCCTGCCATGCTGTCTCACGCATTTTAACTTTCAAATGTTATATCCTCATTAAATCACAAAGTCTTTGTATAAAATAGAACACTCCTTAACTGTCGACGTGGTTAAGTATTAAAACTCCATGGTAATAAAAATGAATGCTAACAAAATCATCTGACGTCTAGGTCATTGTGAGTTGAAAGCAGGTCGGTCATGGAAGCCAGCCGAAGGCTAGAAAGAAATTTTCAACCTTTCTTAGGCATTAAAAGTGAAGCATTATATACACGTTTCTTTTTTTATAAGAACATCCAAAATTTTTTTAGTTTTAAGCCTATCGCAGTTGAAGTAATGAAAATTATTGTTTCAATACTGGCAGTTTCATGTTTTTACAATCAATCCTCAGTTGAAAATAAATTTATTTTAGTTATTAGAGTTTTAAGCCTAAAGATGTTCTTAAACATGTTCTTATTTCCACCATTTTGAGAAAATTTTTGTCCACTTTCCTAAGAGAATAAGTGTTTAAGTGTCCAAAAAGCCTTAAAATGCTCTTAACTTGTTCTTAACATTTTGGCCATCGAAACCTTACGTTCTTATATAGTTTGTTCTTATAAAAAAGCGTGCTTTTCAACGACGAAAAATCTAGCGCTTTCTTTCCTTCACGTTATACATTTTTGAAAGGGACCATAAAACTCCTTCGAGTTAAGGAAATATTCGAGGTATAGAGGCTTGAGCTAGACACTGTGCTTCGCTAAAAAATCAAGATGTGAAAATATGCTTTTTTCTCCCTTCTTCAAGAAGGGCTAAATCATTTGTGCGTCTTGGTGTTGACCCCAAGATTTGGCAATTTACATGGCTTCGAATTTTTTGGCGAGGGTTAATCGGTGGAATAAAATAAAGAGCGTTAATGAATGAAAGAATAAATACCTTTAGGGAGATATAATATCTGCAATCTTTGCTGCGTAAAAGATCCAAAATATTATATTAGTGTTTAGTCCTGAAAATGAAAAAAAAGAGTGATAAGTATGACAGGGATAGCAAGATTTTTCTGTCAGAATTCAATCTAGGTCAAAATATATTGAAGTTTTTGGAAATTTTAACGTTTTACACCCGAGGGTAACCTTGCCCCGGCCGACGGGGACGTGTTGCTTGAGTTTAAAAAGTAGACCCTGTCAGATATGAATATTTGGTAAATTTTGAACCCTGAAAAAAATGTGAAAACACTTTAAATTTCAACCCTGAAAATTGGCTGCATAAAATAACCAAAAGTTGATCCTGTCAGATACAAAATTTTGAGCATTAGTAAATTTGGGACCCCATCAAATATCTTCAAAGCCTAAATAAGAACCTCGTACAAGGGACGTACCTAATTCTGCCAAAGTGTCTTCACTGGGGGATGTTTCATAACTTAAAGCTTAGACGGAAGAGGTTTAAATATTTCCGTTTTATTTCATTTGATATTACGATTTTGGAGTTGCTCGATTCGATTATTAACTTTCCGAAATTTTCATCAACTTTATCCAAACGAAAACTGGACGTTTTCTAAGAACATCCAAAGTTTTTGAAGTATTCGAATGTTCTTAACTTTTCGAGTCTTGAGCCTGAAAATGTTTTTAACATGTTCTTATTTCCCAAGCATTTTAGTCTATTTCCTTAAGAAATTGGGTGTTGGGAGTCCGCAAACGAAAGCCTTATAAAATGTTCTTAACATTGTTCTTGATATTTTGGGAATTGAAGTTTTTTGCTCTTATACAGTTTTTTCTTATAAAGAAAATGTGCAAGTCAACAAAATTCGAGGGATTTGTCTTTCGAAATTCAGTATAAAAAACTTATTTTGTAAAAATTTAAGTCCACCAGTGTAAATTCTCAGAAAGCTTGTAAATATTAATTACCGAAAGGGTCTCAAGTCTATCAAAGAATTCAAAAAATTCAGTGAGCTTTTTATCTCATTCATTATCAATTGACTGACTATGATTTATCTGTGATTATTGTTGTTTATTGATTAACATTGCACTATTACTTAACAAAAATGAATTGTCTATCTTTCATAATGGACCCTCATCCGCAGCGAATCTGAAGAGGGTTCAAAATTTATGAACGAGAGTCTTTATATTCTTTCATTTAAACACCTTTATATCAGAGACCCGATCAGATCCAACCCGGTGGATAACCTGGTGAAGAACTGGTCGCTACTTTTATCGAAAGTCAAGTTTGAAAGACCCCTTTCTCAAAGACCCGGTATTAATTTTTCAGCCAACCGGGATAGATATAACAGACTAAAACTCGATGGGGGTCGATATTCCCATATTTTATGGCTGGGGATTTCAATTCTTTTGTTTTCAAGTCAGAAAGTTCAGTGGGGATGGGAAAATAGTTAATAGTGAAGATTTTTTGATTCTTTTCAGTGGGACAAATATTGGAAGATTTTCCATCGGGGACGATATTTATATTTCGACCAATTTTTCCAATGGGAAGGGTCCCCAGTGGGTCTGTGATAAGGGAGTGTTTTGAAAGAAGACGAGAAGCCTCACCTACAGTTAATACCCTCGATGAAGTAAACCAGTCTGATTCAAAGAAATTTGTAGAAAAAAGTGCAATGTTAAGGTTTTTCTATTTGGTACCTAAATCTAAAACTTGCTTTCTTTGTTTTCATTGGCTGATTATACGAACAGTTAGATTTAAACACCCCTGTGTCACAGACCCGCTGGGGCCCCATCCCTACTGGAAAATTTGGCAAAAATTTCGTCCCCGTTGGGAAAAATACCCTAAAATTTCAGCACCAACAATCGACTTTGATTTCATCCTCATTTGAAATTCGATGTAAAGATTATACTCCAAAACCATCTCTACTAGATTTTTATCCTTGGAACAATGTAATTTCTATCCCCATTGAGATTTCAATCGAAATTTTCATCCCCGCTGTAGGAAAAGGTTTCACCGGGGCTGTGAGACAGGGTTGTATTTAAGCCTATCCAAGAAACTTTAAATGTGAAATCAGTGGCGTTGAGGGAAAATTTTTCTGGAGGGACCAAAGTCAATTTTTTTTAAATGGCGCCCCGCCCCCAATTTTCCGAAGTGGTGCCCTAGCCCACCAGTTTCTAAACTCTTTGATGAATAGAAAAGGGAAAAACAGGACCCAACATGATTGGGGCCGACTAGAAAATTTTTAAAAATCGACTGCCAAGATACACAAAATCACTAAATAAAAATAGACAGCTTTGACACTTGCTAGAGTGATAAGAAACTTTAAGAAACAATAATAATGCGAGCGAAAAATTTATGTTTTATGATTTCAATATTGTTGTCAGCAAATTAGTCTTGGGGCGCAGTTAGATTGGTAATGTCAGTATAGGTATTTCGTTTACAGCTTCTGTTTATTTACTGTCATACCTAGTCAATAAATCTTTTGAAACTCCAACTTTTTTAATAATCCCCAAATTCTATATTCGGACTGGTGTCAGCTAGTGATAGTTATTACATAATGATATGCGTTTTTAATAGGAACAAACTATACTAGCCATAACTTTCATTAAGGTGCCACCGCAGCAAAACGAACACATAGAGTTGAATTTGCGTTCAAAAGGAATGATCTTAGCCCTACAGTAATTTTTGTTAATAGTGACCTCTCATCTGGGACAAAATTCTTTCAAATGCTAACAAATGTGTAAAGGGAGTGATTTACAGTGTACTTAGAGTGGCATCCGTGCCTTGTCTTACACGTTTTTTATAAGAACAATTTCATAAGAATACGAGGCTGAAATTTGGCCAAAACCTAAGAACAAATTAAGAAGAATCTGAGCCTCAGATTTCAGAAATTACTGAGCAGTACAGGTTTCCATTTTCATTAATATTGACATTTAAGCCTGAAAAACTCATATAAAATTAAGAGCAGCCCAGCCGGAATCATATGACTTACTGGTTTTTCCTATATAAAGCGTATATCTGAAGATACTGCTCTTCATATGTTATTTTACTAATGTACACGTTTAGGAACATAACAGTTCAAATCCTTTGAATAGAGTAATATTTTTAACCTATGAAGAGCGCTTAATAACTACTTGTGGTATAAAAGGGAATTTCCCAGAAAAAGGGAATTTCCTTAGATTCACTAACTCTCCAGGGATAAGAAAAAGACAAACTGACATTTCAAAATGAGTAATCAGATCAAAATAACTCCGGAAAAGTCTTTTTGATGATGATAAAACAATAGAGAGACCGTAAGATAAGAATGCTACCGTTAAGCGGAACTAAAATACTGAAAAACGCGCGCAAAATTATGATATGTTTGCCCAACTTCCTTATGCGTGAAGCTATAAATGCCATCCTCGGGAGCTTTAGGCTCCCTGCGGTGGCAATAAAAACACATGGCTTCGGTTTGCTTAAACATTAAGAACAAGTTAAAACCATTTTAAAGCTTAGCGGATTTTAAAACATCAAATTTCTTAGAAATTTAGACAAACATACTCACGAAATGGTGACATTGAGATCACTTTTAGGCTTCCCAGCATGCACACAACTCATAGGCGTAGCGAGATACCCTTCAGTCTTTGTTTTATGAAAAGATAATGAATATGTCATAAACGTCTGCACTCCCTCGTAAATTTTGCAGGGTATTTCGCTTCGCCTATGTACAACGTTGTTTCAACGTTTATCTAACGTCCACGACGTCCATATAACGTTATATTAACGTTTAAATAACGTTGTGCGCCAGCTGGGTTTAGATTAAAAGATTTAAGAACCTCCAAAGAATATGTTCAAATAATATTCCGAAGGAATTTTTTTATGTTCTTATGGATGTCCTTAGAAAGAAAACGTTTAGAAGTCATCTATCGAAATTCTAGCCAATAAGGCCTATAATGGTCAAAAAGGGAGAGCATTTAAGAGAATACTTGACATGTGCGATTTTGAACAAATTGAAGCTAATAGCCCAAAAAAAAGAAATCCCAAATTAAAAAAAACAGCAGAATTTTGAATTCGGCAATATTCAGTAGAAACAGAATTTCAAACTGGGTGACAATCAACTATTTACGCAGTAATTACTCTCAATGGTTTAAAATAACACAAAATCCATCCCAGCAGCAAATATTTTTGCAAAAGCCACCATAATATCTTCATCACATGACAGACAAGTTCATTTTGAAAGCAAGCAAATTTCAATGACCAAAAAAAAGGTCCTTAATGAGTTTGAAGCAGTAGAAATTTCAACACCACGTATGAAAGACATTTATTTATCAAGTGGTCTCTTAATTAATCGTCAAAATCACTTTCTCTCTCTCTCTCATCAACAAAATGCTGCTAATTAATAATTAGTAAGCAAGTTAACATCAGTTAATGGTATTTTGTACTTACTTCATATTGGTAACAGAAGTACGAACAAATAAATAGACATTTTTGCTATAAGAATTATTTAAGAACATAATTTATAAGAATATTATTTAAGAAACCGAAACTGAAAAGCCTGATGACTGGATTCCACTAAAGTATTTTTTTAGTAAACCAGAGAAATGGGATGGAATAGAAAAAGTACTTCTCTGATTACCCGAAGTGTTCTGATCGTGTCTATTGAAAACTGCTGCTGAGAAAGGCTCGCCATGCGAAGAGGGCTGGTTTCTATATGCTGTGTTTATAAAAGTGGTTTTATGTTTTTCGTTTTTGATCCATTACTTTTTAAACTTTCAGTATCCAGTAACAAATTTTACACTAACTTGTAGTCTGAAAAATTCTCATCACAATGATAGCAAATTATTTCCAAAAAAATTGATAGAAATTCATCAAAGACAGATTTGATTTCTTATTTTCGTGCACTTTAGCTTTTAATCTAATTATGCAGTCATGATGTCGTTATATCATTAGAATCGCTAGAAAATTCTGAGCAAGAAAATATGGGCATCTTTTGGTTTAAAAGAGGTCTCCCCAAAATATAAGCCCCTAAAGTTTACGCATAATTTGACCTGAAACAAAATAATTTCGTCATACCACGCTAATTATACAACTTTTTTAAAGCAACAACAAAATAAATCCATTTGCTCAAAACAAACTCCCTTAAGGGCAAAGGACCTAGTATATGACGAGCTGTTTGTCTATTGTTCTGAAGAAACTGTTTTTCCATCTCTTTACATTCCTCTGAGTAAACTCGAAGTTTAAAAGTGATTATTCGACCATAAAAGAATTTAGTCCTATCAGGTCATAAATCAGGTTTCCCAATCACCCAAATGTTAAATAAAGATACTCTTCCAGGAGTCCTCACCCCTCAGAAAAGAAAATTTTAAACTCTCTCATCAAATAGTAAAATTAAAAAAGGTGCGAGTCAAAGGTGACCTCTAAGTTCTTTTAAGCGTGACAAGACAATGGCCCCCATGACAATTACCCCCCGGATAATTGCCCCCCGGACAATTGCCCCCCCCCCAGACAATTGCCCACCGGACAATTGCCCACGGGACAATTGCCCCCGGACAATTGCCCCCCCCCCCAGACAATTCCCCCCAGGACAATTACCCCCCAGATGTCAAAAGTCAATTCTCCAGGGGGCAATTGTCTGGGGGGCAATTGTCCGGGGGCAATTGTCCCGGGGGTAATTATCCGGGGGGGCAATTATCCGGGGGCAATTGTCACGGGGGGCAATTATGTCCTAGAACCTTTTTTAAGATATCTCTAAATTTCAAACTGAGGAAAAGACCTTCAGTCGGATTCCAATTGTAATCTGACTTTTAAAATTTAAATTTTTTTATGTAATGTTTGCTTGCAAAAATAGGAATCCTAAAAATGACGTAACTCAAAAATATCTTTCCAACAGTGCATATATTTTCAATGTAACATTATTGATAAATATCCTCATACCTTTTAGAAAACCTTTATGGCATAATTTTAAGATTCTTATAACGAACGTAAACGCGAGAAGAGAAAAAGCATAGAAAGGAGCGAGCGAAAGTATGATATTTTCTTCCTACATGCGGACCAAAGCAATAAAAATATTACGTCATAGGTTTTTCTTTGTACAACATATTATTTTTCGCCATTTTCGTTGCTTACTATGCAAGCTTCGGTCTTTTATCCGTCTATAGTTTATAAACCTGTTGATATCTTTGATCTATGTTTTGGGTGGCACTTAGGAATAATTTTGAAACGGTATGAAAACGATCAAACTATAGTGCTACTGCTTTGTTTTCTAGATTTCCGTGAAATAGACCCATTGAGTTTAAAGCCCGAAGGGCTAGAGTACAATATCTAACCTTTTGTAGGCAAGAAAAAGTGAAGTCACTTATTTCCCATCCATAATGCACCTAGAGCGCATCGCAATCAAGACAACGGATCGTATCTAGCGCTTTCTTTGTTTTTGAGGACTGCATTTTTTTAAATCTAGCAGTATATTTTACTTTCAATCCGGCGTTTGTGTAAAAACCACGCGCGGGCGTTCTGGATGGGAAATTAAGTTGATTCATTTCCCATCCAGGAGCCTCGAGTCTAGCCCTTCGGGCTTCAAGGAATAGACCTCATCGAGCCTTGAATGTAAGTTGATATTATAGTATAAGAAAGCCACGGCTGGAATGATAACATCTGAACTTCTGTTGTTCTATCTCTGTCGTATTTGATGACTATTTTTTGATCAAGAAATCAGTAATGTAGCATCTTTAATGCTAAATTTTATTGGGTTTGTCGTAAATACTTACTTCTCAGTGAGTTTTAGACATTAATGATATGCCCTTGATAATACACTTGCATTATAAAATCATTGTAAATGAAAGATCAACAATAAGAAGTTTAAACAAGCACAAAATGGCTGGGCTGAAAGAACTAAAACATTAATAAAGTGCCTCGAGACGCCTTCACAATATTTCAGTGAAATCTTTTTAGAAATCAATGAAAAAGTACATCAAGATATTACTGTGAAAATTTGAAGCCAGCGCCTTCAAAATTTATCCTTCAAACTGACAGGGAAGTTATCATCTTGAATATAGTTCTTACAATTTCAATTTTGGTGAAAAACTATTGTTTCGACAAAATACCCCTAAAATATGTCCAAAATTAGTTCAAGTGTTCTATTGGGTAAAGATTCAAAGATTTCTAGCAATAGAAAGCTTTTTGAGAAGGAAAATTTGAGAACAACTTCAAAAACTATCAACCAATAACAAACTGAGAATCTTGATGTTCTTCTTTCTTATACTATGTTGATATTCTCTTGCAAAGGCTTCAAAGTAGTGAAAAGGCTAGTACACATTTTTTGAAAATTTTACTTTTTTTAGTTTTTGTCGATTTTAGAATCGTCCTGTGGTTAAGCATGACATTACTGTGGCAAAGTTATTGCGCAATGGTTTTATTGGATGACATCAGCAGTTTTTTGGTTTGCACAAAAGTTGTGATGCACGAACGCCTACAGGATGAAAATTTACATGAAAATTGAGCAATTATAATCAATATCAATCAAGGTAAATGTGTATGGAAAAATTTATATAGTTATTAAAGCAAAAGTTAACGCCCGATTGTGATAAATGATATTTAGACGGAAAGTTGGAGCAATAGACCTTTTCATAAATTACGTCACGAACATCACTTGCCTCGTACTCAAACAATTACCATGGTGATTATGTCCCTTGAGACATTGAATGATTTCTTTGTGAAAAGAAAGTAGTTTTAATAAAATCCACTGGGAGTTAATCACCATGGCAATAATTTCAAAACGAGGTAAGTGATGTTCGTGACGTAATTTATGAAAAGGTCTATTGAAGGAAATTGGAAAAATGAAATAGGAAGAAAATCCAAAATTTTTGAAGCCTACGGATGCACTTAACTCTTTTAGTCTTAAGCTTAAAAATTTTCTTATTTTCAAAATTTTGTGAATATTTTTGTGCATTTTTCTAAGAAATCAGGTGTTTTAGAGTCCCAAAAGCCTTTAAAATGTTCTTAACTTGTTCTTAATATTTTGGCCATCGAAGCCTTATGTTCTTATATAATTTGTTCTTATTAAAAAAGCTGTACGTTTTCAGGTGTGATTAATTTGCCATAAGATATGACGCAAAAAATTCCTCCACTAAGGGATAAAAAAGTGCGTTTTCTTCATTTTCAAAAATTTTCCCAAAGAATATGGTGCTCTGAATTATCTTTTCAACGGTATATAATATGTTTAAATTGAAGCATTTGTTTGAAAATGGCAATCAAAAGATTTGTACACACACAATTAAAGCAAATGGAATTTGGAGTAATTGCTTTTCGAATTGCTTTTCGAAGATCATATTGTATATAGTTTTAGCTAAGATAGCTCAGTTTTACCCTAGAAACATGAACAGGGTGAAATCAATTCGAGGCACCCCTTTGTCACAAACCAATTGGAAAAATTGGCCAAGAAATTGTCCCCGCTGGCTAAATACCCTGCACTTTGACCCAATGATTTTATCTTTCATTAAAAATTGAATGACGAAAATGCACTCCCAAGCTAGCCCCTATTACGTTTTAGGATTTTGAAAACACCCCTGTGTCACAGACCCGGTGGACCCCCACCCCGGTGGAAAAATAGACCAAAAAATCGTCCCTGGTGGAAAAAATATCCTACAATTTCAACCCCACTGCAAAATTCCTCTATGATTTTATCCCCATTGAAAACTGAATGTAAAAAGTTGCACTTCAAAACCATCCCCACTGGAATTTTCGAACTGGAAACAATACATTTCTATCCCTGTTGGCATTTTGATAGAAATTTGAGGGAAAAAGTTCTATCGGAGCTGTGAGACAGGGGTGTTTGAAACAAGTTTTCATTCCCACTAAGGGAAAAGGTTCCACTGGGGCACTGAGTTAGGGATGTTATGGAAATAGTAAAACCTGAGTCACTCACTTTAAGTGTGCATTTTCTTTATTACCGTGTGAAACCAACTCTCAAAAATATTATTCTGATTACTCGGACATGCTTTTTTTTTGGGGGGGGGCTGTTTAAGGGGGTTTAAGGGGTAAGAACTTTATAATACCAAAATTTCGAAGCAAAAATTTATGGATTTCCGATACCGAAACAATTTCAGAATTCCGAGATACCGAAGAGATTTTGCCCGATTTCCGAAATTCCGAAGAAAAAAGGGTCGATTTCCGCAATTCTGGAATACCGTACACCCCCCCCCCACACATGGTTTCCCCATGGTAGCGGAAAATAAGTTCACACTTAAAAACTATAATAAGTATAATTTGCTAACTTCTTCGATTAATGATATTCCGAGTCATGACTATAATGGTATACTCAAATAATCGATAAGATCCTATTTCAAACAACACTTCTTTTAATCTTTTAATTTCGGGATAATTGGAGAAGTTAATTTAACATCTTTTGATAATCATCGGCTTTAACAAAACAACTTCAATTAATATCTGTCATTTTAAGTTTCTAATTGAGTTTATGAACTTAACATTTATCATCATACCGACTATTGGAGGCATCGAAGTTTTCTGAATTTATGGGGGATTCGTTTATTCATGATATTCATGACGTAATCTTTTATACGGAAGCACCAGAGATAACCAGGAACTAGTGGCAAAATAACAAAAGACTAGTGGCAAATTTTGCCTCTTGTTCCGGATTATTTCGTGTGCTTCCGTATAAAAGATTACATCATGAATATCAAGAATTAGAGTCTGTTACTTCAATTCTTTCGATGCCCAAAAAGCAAACAACAAATTAATTCTCAGTGGTGTTTGGTTTTACAACCTTTAAAATATTTTCTAAAAAACCATGAGCTTTTTCAGTACTCTAATCATACACCCCCGTATCAAAGACCCACGGAAAATTTTAGTCTCCGGTGAGAAAATACCCTGGAATTTCAGACCTTCTGGGAGATTGACTTTGATTTCAGCCCCACTCAAAACTCAATGTTTAAGACTTGCACTCACAGAACAATCCCCACTGGAATTTCTAACCTTAGAAACAATGGAATTTCTATCCCCATTGGTATCAATAGAAATTTCCCACTGAGAAAAAAGTTCCTTTAGGGCTGTGAGACAGGGCTGAAATAATATTTCATGTAGACTAGTAAACTAGTCGGTTATTACTTATAACCTTATAATAAAACTGTCAATCAAATAATGTAAACACTAATTAAATATTCAGCGTGCGTGAGAGAAAAGGAAAATAACCTACTAGAAGCTATTTCCAACGCCTATATTTCTTCACCTAAAATCGTAAGGAGAGACATACAGATTTCTGTATGTCTGACCCGTGCGGAATTGCATTTATTTTTCTTTCTGTTTATTGCGTTTTTAGAAATGCTCATTTATTTATATGTTCCCATGTTCAATGTTACTATGAAAAATCATTTAGTCAAAAAAGTTGGATGGATTCTCAAAAACTTAAAAAAGTTGTAAAATTAAACAACGTTTTTTGAGGGAAGTAGCTTCTAGTCGTTGAAATTCAGAAAAGAGACGCAACTTCACCCCTTCGATTCTTTTTATTTGGAGCTTGATTTTTTGTATATGGGTCTGTTTTCAACGACTAGCTTACTAGTCTATATTTCATGGTGTAAACAAGGAATTATTATAGACACTGGAAAAGATTTTTTGCCAATTTCTCGTGTACAAGCCTTGTCCGCAGTAATGGCATTATTGTTCACCCTCCTCCCACCATTTAATGATTTTTCGTAGTATTTTTATTGCAGTTCCTCATCACGGAGCACTTATCCAATTCCCAAAAGAGACTTTAAGCTTTTCTCCGAGATTCAAACTCATAGCTAGTCAATTGCGAATGAACATATGTCGTTATGACGTTTTATATTGCGAGAAAGATGCAAAAACATGCTATGTATAAGAAATTTAATATTGACACCAGAAGTTTTTATACTTCAACCTTAAAAAAACCACCATGCCACCACGTGCCACCAAAAGATTTTCATACTACAGTGGAGCTATGAGACTCTTGTCTAATATATGTCAATCTCAACTCTTCTCGGAGAAATATAAGAAAGATATTCCCAATTGAAAATTTCGTGTCATTATAAGCATTTTGTTTGATTTTACTTGTCTGGTGATGTTTTTCTCACACCAGATTTCATAAATGTATCCGCTTGGTATACTAGCATTTATTTTCAAACTTTTCGCCAGCAAAAGTACAAATAGATAAAGATAGAGAACATTTTGGAAATAAGAGTATTAATCATTTTTCAAAATCAGAGTCCTTCGAGCCGACACGACAGTTGTCCTTTGCGGACAAAGCCTGTACATCGATTGTTTTCTGAAACAATGGAAATACAATACTTCACTCTCCACCGTTTCATTCGATGTTTATCCAGAGTCTCTATAATAAATCCATGGTGTGAACCACACTAACCAAATTAGCAGGTTTGAATTCAATATTTTTCGAAATATGCATCCTTTGGCCAAAATTTAGATATTGTGAAAACTATCCCCCGACCCTACAATATAGAGTTTTAGAAAAGCAAAACCCACGCTATCATTGTGAAAGATTGCAGCCAAACCTGGCACTATTTATCAAAATGGAAGCAAAATTTTGTCTAGGGACAGACGTACAGAAATACAGATCGCTCAAATCCAAACTGTTTATGAAGTTGTCTCGAGAACCAATCGCATTTACTATATATCAGAAGCACATCCCTAGGTAAAGAATGCTTAAACATCTAAATACGTATTTATTGAGGCAAAGTCTTAGTTCAGACTAAACCTATATTAACTGTTGATTCACTTTAATGAGGATTTAAACACAACAAGGCTTAAAAAAGATTATTCCCGAAGGTGTGGTATTTTCAATCCCACTGGAATTACTTCATAATTGTAATGTTGATACCGAAAAAATCCTAGTTAGATCAAATAAATCCCTGTATCACAGCCCTGTCGGAAGTTTTTCCCTGAGTGGGAAATCCCAATGGGGATCGATAGTATATTGTTTCGAGCCCGAAAATTCTAGTCGGGATGGTTTTGGAGTGCGATTTTTTGAATAATATTTCAAGTCGGGATGAAATCAAAGTCAATTGTAGGGTTTTTTTCAACTGGGGACGAAATTTTGGGCGAAATTTTGGGCCAATTTTCTGACTGGGGTCCCAGCGGGTCTGTGACACAGGGGTGTTCAAATCAACCATAGTAAATAAACTGGGTCATTTTACCTTAACTCTACGAGTTTCTCCTAATAAAAGACTGTTTTTTTTATCTAATCTCCCATAATTGCCATAACTCGACTAACTTGATTTATCACACCTCTGTCTCTATGGCTGGATACATCATAGCCCAAGCCACTAGAAAGAAATCCTACACAAGCTTTTAATGAGAATGTCCATAACTGTTGAAGCCTTTGGATGTTCTTAACTTTTTGGGTTTTAAGTCTAAAAACTTTAGAGTCTGCAAAACATTGTTCACACCAAAACACCGCCTTCTCACAGCCCCACTGGGACCCCTTCTCACGGGAAAAATTGGCCAAAATATCGTTCTCAGTGGAATAATACTCTATTTTTTTCCCGATAAAAATAATCTGATCAGCATATCCTAACTGCAAAATATTGTGCTATTTTTTCCATCTTTTTTTCCATCCCCACTGAATTATCTACAATCAGTGACAAAATATTTGGCACAAAAGGGAAATCCACCGGGAAGTTTTGAAACCACAATCGATTTGTAAGTGCTCTAAAGTAGGTTCGGAGTTTTAACGCTAGACTTAAGCCTGAGGACCTTAGGATCTGAGGATCCAAAAGTTCAAAAATGGTCCAGTAGAGCTTGACATATAGCCTAGAAACCAATGAATCCCTCCCAGATCGAAATAATCGATACAATTAAGTTGAAGGCCTGAAATTGGCATTCTCGCTCGAACTTCAACTTTCGAAAAATGGTAAATTAGTGCCAATATATTATGGCACTGATTGTAGCTCGAAAGCAATTGAATTCAAATCCCCAGCTAAAAAATTCAATCAATAAATCTATCGTCCCCTTCCCACTGACTGAAGAAATCCTATCGAATTTGTGAAAAGGAGCTGTTCTAAAGCCCCAAAGCACAATCTTAAAGTAAATAACTAAATGAAAAACTTAAATATAGCCCACAAACTTGCCACCATATTGCCATTTATAACAATATAACCGATCGTTAAAGGAGAATTTCAAGAAAATTTGAAAGTAAAATTATCAAAAGAATAAGTTATATCATTTTCAAAATACAAGCTCTAATTTCAAAGGGTTTCAATATCATCTTCATATAAAGCTAGAAATTTTAAGACTTTTAATTTAAAAGAAGATTCAGAATTAAACTTTATAACGAATAGAAAACGTAAACATTGATTAATAAACGTAAAATATGATGGCAAAGCTCCTAAATACAAGCCCTTATGTTTACGTATATTTCAATCTCCCAGACATAACACCCTGCCAGGCAATCAAATATCATCAAGCACTCAACAAAATAACCAGCTAACAAGACATCAAGCCAAGTTTAATAAAAAATAGACAGATAGCATATAAAGAGAAAAACATTTAAATGAATTTTGTTGTGTGATATTCTTATTAGCAAGAAATCGGTATTGCATTGTTGTTTTTTCGTTATCTGAACTGATGTTAGCGCGACACGAAAATTAATTTTCTTTTCGTTAATTGCATCAATTTATAAGAAACATTTGAAAGCTATAAGATCAGTCTTGATTACATTGGAAAATGAATGATGAAAATTGAGAAACATCTTTTTGAACAAAATTTCCATAAGCCTTCACCCTCTGTGAAACCATCAAGCTTCTGAGACAGGGGTGTAAGAGCGAATAAAGGATAAAGGGAGGTCGGAATACTGAAAGTATATTGAGAATATTAATGTAAACTCTGGGGAACGTTAAGCACATTTTGGTGGTTTGATTTCTTGTGAAAAGAGTAGTGTAAAGTTTCGCAAGCTTATGATTAGCAGAGATATGAATCTAAAAGAGAAACTACACAAGATAGATGACCTAGAATTAAATAATATATTTTTGTTTATAAACAGGTAAAATTGATTGGTTGAGAACCCAATAAGAAATTATGGAAATACCTTTCCAACGGTGTATAATTTTCTAAGATATAATTAATGGGTGCTGAGAAAATGTCAAAAAACAAGTTTCCACATACCTTTGGAGCAGACTTTAGCTTTATGTGGGATTATGGCACGGGTCACTTTATATGATATTTTTTTAATCTCATAAATCGTAAAAGAGCACAGACAATGAAAGAAAACACTGTCCCACGACCAACCCATATGCTATGGTTCAAAACATTGGATTGAATCTTCTAAGAGCACTACTACCAGTGCTGGATAGGAATATTGGGCAAGGAATTCATAAAGATCTCTTCTACTTTGTAGAAATAACACATTTAAAAAGGGGAAATGAAAAATTAGAACTGAACAATGATAACGACGTTGTTACAGTATTACACGCATTTTGATTATTTTTGAACTTCCTGTCTCTTCAATAATGTTATGGCAACAACAACAAAAGAATTAAAGAGCTTTATTTTCATTACCATCAAGGTCAACGGTAATTATGAAGACTTGATCTTTTTGAAATTGTGACCACATCAAATGATGATGACCAAAAATTCAAGAACAAGTTAAGAACAGTTTAAGGTTTTATAGACTCTAAAACATTCAATTTGACGGGAAAATGGGACAGCCCAATACTATTATAAAATAGAATATCAGACGCAATTAAAACTACGATGAAGTAACTCCTTGTCTGCTATTTTTTCGTCAGCACAGAATTTTTGTCACAATTGATTAATATCAAAAGAGCCCAAAATGTTGCATTTTTCATTCAAAATGAGATGATACAGGTCAGGAAGTGTAACGAGCCTTGGCCACACAGGTATCGAAAAGATTGCAATCATATCTAGTCTTGGCTCTACTTTCCTTTTTTATTATTTTTGATGACGCTGGATCCAGTGAAGTAGACTAGCAGCATTTGACGAGGTCGCCATTTTGAAACAAAATATTAATATTCTAATAAACAAAACTACTGCTTGAAGTATGATGAACAGATTTGCGATCCCTTAAATATTCAAATAAAAATATTGTGCTGGAGCCTTTTTTTACCTTGCAAAAACAACTAACATCTGGTGGACTGTTTTACAGCCGGCATAAGTAAAAGCCTATTACCACATAATACCGGGCTACTTTATCGCGCCATCCAGTCTATAAAAAAATTTTAAGTGGACTCTGGGCAACAGAGTCCACTTCAGATCAACCAAACTATTACACGTTCACATTGAGCATCATACAAAGACTGGAAGCGCAGCAGTTTCTCAATCTCAAACTATCAGACGTACGACGTACATAAGAATTTGGAATGCTGACAGGATCTTTTTTGAAGTGGCAGTACTCCATAAATTACACGAGTCATTAATAAAATGTTTGGAATTCAAATATCAACATCTCTCACTTTAATAGGGCCTGCTTTTCATCCGATTAGCTTTGATTTTAAGATAAGCTTTCACGATAGCAAAATGTTTAATATTAAATTCTTGTAAAGTAGATTATACTATGGGGAAATTGTTGCCATTCAACAACAGAGAAATTTTAAAGCGACGTTATGATTTAACAAAACATTGTAAATGGTGATCTGGCAGGATGAGAAATTAACCAAATATTCACATCTGACGGAATCCAGTGACACGTCTCCGTCGGCTGTCAAGGTCAGTTCCCCCGGGAAGCTATCCTATCTTCATCCAAATATTATGTTCTTTCAAACAGCAGCTTCGCAACGAGAGATCCGGGAATATCTTCAGAGATAGGTCCTTCAGGAGGAGCGCCCACTGGTATGACTAAGAGGTTTAAATGATATATAGTTGGAGTGTAATTGACTAGATTATTGTGCAACTATTTTAAATGTAGCTGATAACTTATCAGCCTCAGCAAAAGGTAATTAATTCAAATATTGCAAGAAAAAACATCACTATTTCAATGCAAAAGTCAAGTCATTCCAACACCATGAAACAATGAATACTGTTCTGTCTCTCACTTTAACTCGAACCTCTATATTTTTGAATGTCTCCTTAACTCTCTCCCGTTAACAATGTTTCGTAAAACTAACTCCAAAACTCAAAATTTCCTAACTCGAATAAATTTCGAGTGAATGTTCGAGTTATGGAGACAAAACTGTATCAAACATTGTTATTCCATTCATATCACATCAAATCCACATTTTGTCACTTTCAGCTCTCTATCAGCCTGAACTACAAAAACATACGCTGTGATATTAGTTGAAAGCAAAATTTACATTATTTTCATACTGCATATCATGATAAGCGCTTTTAAAGATATAGAAATGTCATTTCAATACCTATTAAATTCAATGCGTCTTTAATACATGAAAATACGTATTATCACGTTAATTCTTTACAAGCACAATAATACAACCTGTCAATCAAAGTATATAAGAAAGTGAATAAAATGCTGACCTCAACCAAATTGTAACTGCAGCTCCACGATATAATCTAATAAATGCGGGGAACCTTTCGTAAAATTACATAATCCTATATACGTCTCTTAAGTCAAGAACATAATGATGAGACGTGTATAGATTCCCATTTCCTGTTGTGCCTTAGGCTAGAGTCTACCCAGCCGGCACACAACGTCGTTTCAACGTTTTTGCGAAGCGAATTTATGAGCGAAGCAGTTTTGCTATATTGTGCACGTACCTTTAACTTCTATCCCAAGCAAAAATTTGCTATAAAATTTGCTATATAAATCACATCTTCAAACCGATGATTTTATCAAAATGACCTTGAATGGTTTGGCTTGAAGCCACGAAAACTTTCTCGGCTTGGTAGCTAGGACTGCGAAAAATGCCGTTTTAAAATGGTGTACCCTAGCAGTGAACAGCAACAAAATTACCGGAAGCCGAAACACGGACTTAGAATCTGAAGTTGATCAAATTGCCGCGCGGGCGGCACGCATCTAAGCAATCTAAGCAGTGGTTCTTCGGTTTTTAATGTTTATTTTGCTGTTAAATGGAAAAAAATAGTTTGAACGGTGACAGAAAGGATCTTCATCATCCCTTGACTTTTAACAGCAAGTATCAAGTATCAAATAAATAAGGTCAATCAATGAGAGGTTTTTGCAAGTCGCGCGGGCGGGAGGAGTGCACTTTTAGTGAACGAAACTTACCTTGCAAAACCAAGTGGATATTCTATGATAAAGAAGTACGGAGCATTGAGTTTCAAGCCCGAAGGGCTAGAGGTCAATCTCTAACCTTTCTCAGGCAAGAAAAATTGAAGCCTTAAAATATGCGCCGTATTTTTGATGACGGATTGAATCTAGCAATTCCTTTGTTTTCGAGTGATATATTTTTCAAAATTAAGCGGTAAATTTTAGTTTCAATCTGTCATTTGTGTAAAAACCAGGCGGGTCGCTCAAAGCTGCGCAACTTTGGTAGGATTTGTTGGCTTCAAATCCTACCAAAGAGATTGACTTCTAGCCCTTCGGGCTTATACTTCATTGGTACGGAGGTAATCAAATTTGTCGAATTTGTCAAGAAATAAATCAAAACTGCCGAAGAACCAACAAGCCATTTTTGTACATTTTTGTTTTTGTTTTATCTTTATGTTTTGTGATGATTTCGACAGGGAAGATTCGTGATTCGAATAAAAATGTTCGATCGTTCGACGAATATCGTACGATTTTATTAAGGCACCATTTACACTAGAATAACTAGAAGGAAAACAAAAGAGCGATGCGCGGGGCAGTGGCGGGTGTTGTGGCCGTGGATTATGTAATGTGTTTGGGGGCATTAAGGCTCTTACGACCCTGTCTCCATAGCGGCTTTATTAGAAGGGGGATTTTTAGAGAGTCATTTATTTTGCTAGCAACTTGCGAATTGAGGTGGAGTCTGGGTCGCTTCGCAACCCTTATACAATACGGCTAGTTCTAATATTCACAACGTCCATATAACGTTAGTTGAACGTTGAAGGAACGTTGTGTGCCGGCTGGGTTAATAGAAAATCACAAAAAATACCAACAAACAAACAAAAAAAAACAATGGAAAATTAATATGAATAGCAGATTCGCAATCCCATGCATGCTTTATCATAAAAGCTTGGGGACACGAGACGTTTTGGTGGGATGGAGCATGTTGCATTGCACCAACGCGAAAAAAACTTCTCGTGTCCCCAAGCCTTAAGAGGTAGTAAGTTTTGTTGTTGTTGGGATCTTCTTATTTTTATTTTTTTAGAGGTGTTTCAGAGCTGTGAGTTATTTTTTTTACTTTGATATTTCTGCTATTGATAGATTGGTCTACATAGACCTTTGTAAACCCATGGTTGGCATTTCTTCCGCAGTATTTGAATTGATTAAACTTTTTAGAATTAAATAAAAAATCAAAACGCAACCCGTTGAAACGTTGGTTTTTTATAAATAATCGTACACGAAATCTGCCCAAGTGGAAAGTTATATACCCGATGACTGAATAATATTGTGCTTTCCACCCCCACTGAATTTCCTGACTTGAAAATAATGAAATGCAAATACCTGGCCATGAAAAAAAAACATGATAATATCAAACTCCCATTGAGTTACAGTCCATTATTTAGGGGAACTCTTACATTATCTTAAGGGCTACTTAGACTACACAATATATTGACGAACAATATTCGACAATATGGTTTGCGGACCGTAATGTACGAAGTAAACAACTGGTACTCTAATATAAAAAGGAATTTTCTTTCTGTAAACTATCCCCCTTTATTGTTGGAATATTGCAAATCGAGCTGACAATATATTGCGGACACCTTTTCAATATATTGTCGACATTCAGCAATATATCATCAATATATTGTCTGACAATATATTGTGTAGTGTATGTAGCCCTTTAGTATTGGAAAAGTAAATCAGACAATGTGAACATGTAAAATATATTTGTAACTGGGTTGTAACTCTTCTGTATAAAAATTTTCTAAAACTACATAATATAAGGCTAAAGAACAATTTTATAAGAACAATGAGGCTCAAAATCGCCAAAAATAAGAACAATTTAAGAACAATGTTGAGCCTGGAATAAACCAATTTCAAACAATTCGAGGGTCAAAGTAGTAAAAGTTGGGTACATGAATCCTAATTTACCTCGATTTTTCATATAAATAAGAAAACGATGGGAAAAAAATTGAGGCTCAAAATGCCAAAAGATTAAGAACAGCCGAACCTTGTCAGAAATTTACTGATTCTTATATAAAAAAGAAAAGAGTGTACTCCAATTTTTGTCGGCGTCTTTGAATATACGAGGACAAGGAATCATAAAACGCTACAAATGTGCCTCAAATAAAAACATTCTAATCACAATTACTAATTACAAATCATTTTTCCTATGAAATACATTTTAGACAATAAAAACTTTTTGATTAAAAAAATAAACTCTTTTGTACAATGTAAGTTCACGCCTTATACGTGAACTTTGAACTTTTAATCTTTATTTTTACACACCCCTGTCTAACAGCCCCGGTAGAACTTCTACCCACATTGGGATGAAAATTATATCGAAATTATAATTGGGATAGAAACCCTATTAATTTATAGATGTGTATTTCACAGGTCTATTGACCTCTACGAAACAATCTAATTTATACAGTTAGACAAATGGCCTCTAACCGCTCATGTTTGCACTTTCTTCTATGTTTTCGGTTTGGTTCTTCTTGCAAATTTTCTTGAAGTAGAGTTTAGCCCGAGAACTACCTCTTGAGCTATTGTCCTTTGGCAAAAAAAGGAGATGGTTTTTTCTATTGATCTTTATTAAATGGTATGTCAATTATCCAGTATTATCCAGTAAAGTATTCTTTCCACCGGGAATGCAATTTTGGCCGATTTTTCCAGCGGTTCTGTAAAACAGGGGTGCTTTAACCTTTAAAAACTATCATCGACCGCCGGAGGCGGTTTCTTTCATAGTGGTACGCTAATCTCGTTTTGCCTTGGCTCATTACTTTGTCTACCATTTACTTTCGGTTCTTTTAACTAGATTACCCAGGTGTTTCTCTTTTTTTTCCCTGAATGTCAGAATTGAATAATCGAGACATGAAAAATGACTAATATATTGTAATCTGTTTTCAATGAATAATCTAAAATGTACTGGAGATGACAATATAGGCGTTAATAATGTGCGCACCCTCTTTCGCGATCGTGATGCGTGATGGAAGGCAGTCGTTTCAGTGTGGTTTAGATCCACACTGTGACCTAGTTAAAATATCATTGTCATTCTTTAGTTATGATTGTCCTTGTAACCTTATAAATACCACCTTCCCACAGACCCACTGGGACAGCTTTCCACTGGGAAAATTGACCAAAATATCGTTCCCAGTGAGAAACTATACTCCAATTTTCATCCCCACTGGAAATAATCAAATCAAATAAACCCAATCTTCACTGTAAAATATTATCCTATTCTTCTCATCCCCACTGAATTTTTGACCCCCCTCCCATCCATAAAAAATATCGATTCCCAGCGAGTTTCTGTTATTTTTACCCCCATTGGCTGAAAAAAATCCTACCGGGTCTGTGAGAAGGAGGTGTTTATAACAGATCATTATCCTACCAGATCAATAAGCAATTTCGCTATCAAAACCATTTGAATCTTTATTAAAAATACAGTTCTTCTTTAGGACGTTTGACTTCTCCGCCATCATTCACTCGTTTATTACATGGTCGTCGTCATCTTAACATGGATTGCTTTGTTTGGATCACCTTGACCAATTTCACGTACCAATTTGCCACCAATAAACTAAAAAGCAATTTGGGGAGAGATTCTCTACCATGCATAATACATTCACATATATGTAAAGAAATAAGAATTTCTGTCCAACTACTAGGTATATTCCTATGTTTTTATAAAAAGGGGTGCTTGTCAGACTCAAAAGACATTGGTATTTCTTGGCTAAGTAAGTTGATTGTGGCGTTACCCTTTTGAGTACAACCGAAATTAAATAGGAATGTATACAAATTGATGTCCATGTCTACCATAAACAACTTCTTTATTCCTTCCTCAAATTATAATGACGTCACGATCCACAGCTCAAAAATCTTATTTAGCAAATAATTCGATTGGCATCCTTTATAACAGACAAATCAGAGGGATACTAGCGTAGAGGATCATACAAACAAATCAGACGCTTCGAAGCTGGTAATAGCATTATTATAACGTTAATATAGGTTCTATAGATGTTGGTGCATTGATGTTGATTTCAAGATATAGTAGATAATCTTGACCATTAATGAATATCAACTTACAACTCTGGTGACTCCTGGTGATCGTGGAGGAAGTGTTGAAGTAGGTGGTGGTGTGGGAGGTCTGTCAGGGTTATCATAATCATTAAGAGGATTGTCAGATGATGACGAAGAGGAGGAGGATGAGCTGTCGGAATCGGTAGAAGAGTTTGATTTTATTGATTTTGTATCTTCCTCTGGTTCCTTTGGAAGCATTTCTTCATAATCTGGAGGCTTATCCGGATCATTGCTATTGGTTACTGGTGCTGAAGTTGGGGATATTTGTAACGATAATGGTTGATAAGGAGAAGGACCTCCACCTGGTGTATTCCCTGTCTGAGGATCTGTGATATTTAGTTGTAATGTTAGAGGTTGGTAAGGGTTATCATTAACAGGTGTTGGTGGATGAGGTAAATCTTCTTGTTTTTTGGGTTCATCTTCTATAAAAAAAGAGTGTGTTTTCTTAATCAGTCTCTAATTTTCCCCAGAGCATTTGTTCCTTTTCATATCATTTATGCACAGATTTCTTCATTTTGCTATTGATCGAAACTTGTTAGATCTTCTACTGTCATAAAGTTTTATGTTTGCTATAACTTGTGAGACATCTTGGATTAATTGTACATGTATGGTGTTCTCGGGTAGAAGTCTTCGATTTTTGGATAACTTAGGTTAGTTTTTACTGAAATGATCAGTTGGTGAGGTTTTTCAAGCTATACCTAACAGGAAAAACACCGCTTTCAGCCTTCAAAATAATTCCTTTAGAGAACTACATTGTTTGTGGTTTAAATTTCGGGAAGAGATGAGCTTACCTGAATCACTTGAAGATGAAGATGAGGAGGTTGAAGGCTTTTTGTTATCTTCTTCGTCTTCACTATCTGATGGGTTCATCTGTATAAAGAAATCACAGATACAGTGGAGTCTCTTTAATTT
This sequence comes from Clytia hemisphaerica, assembly GCF_902728285.1. Taxonomy (NCBI): domain Eukaryota; kingdom Metazoa; phylum Cnidaria; class Hydrozoa; order Leptothecata; family Clytiidae; genus Clytia; species Clytia hemisphaerica. The sequence continues at coordinate 312,837 of NW_027104475.1, forward strand.
GAACCTTCGTAACCCAAATGTCTCCTTGAACAAGATTTCTCTTTCCTTCAGTGTTAACAATGCCTTATAAACCTTACTCCTATTCTCGAAAGGTGTTTTTTCCGTGCGTGCTCGAGTTATGGAGACTCAACTGTATTATTAGTAAGTAAATATCTATCCCTATTCGGCCTAGGGGGGGCTGTTTCTGTTCGGAGGTCAAATTATTGGTAATAGCTCTTGAAATAAAAAAGCTTTTGCCATGAAATGTTCTGTAAATTCCTAACTTTTATTTAGCTTCAAAATAAAAAAAAATTTGACACCTAAAAATTTTCACACCTTGAGTATGATGGCATTTCTGACAGTAAGATGTCACAAAAATCGACACTTTTCCAATACAAATTTATCTTTTATGTCAAATATATTGTTTAAACCGTAATTTAATGAACATTTAGCATAAATTAGGCATTTTAAACTCAGGCAAATTTTTTCTAAAGCCTTTGTTAGATCAGAAATAAATGTCATGTAACAAGCAGATAAAAATTTCCCATATAAAGGCGTGCTTCCCATTTATCTTCATACTTTAATTTTGCAACCTGTGTAATAAGGTCCAATAAATTTAGTCTCCGAAAGTCAAAGAAGGAGGGTGAAAAAATTAGTTTATTTACCAATGTTACTTTCAATGGTTGGAAGGTAGAAGGTGCATTGGAAACATCATCTAACTCATAAGAAGGATTCTCAATTCCATCGGGTGAACGTTCAGACTGTGGTGTACTTGGCGTATCTCCATTAACATTTAATTTAATGACGTTTGTTGAGAAGGATGCCATTTCAGTGTTGTCTCGTAATTGAACGTGTGGTGTTTCATATCCATTGAACGGTGTGAATGTATATTTACGGTGTGGTTGTGGTTGGTTCTTTTCACGCTTTCTTTTCCTACAAAACTATAAGATGAATTTTTTTGGTTTAGGCTATGAGAATGGATAAATAGAGTTCACATGAAAAGTAACATTCCCAAACATCATCACCTGATAAAGTTTGCTACATTTTGAAAGGTTTTCATTTAGTTACATTGATAGCATTATAAAATTGAGACAAAATGAAGATCGAAGTTTATATTACCGTATTACTTCGAATAAACTCTCCTAGAGGAGGCATTATTCGAAGGGACGTTTATTTGATAGGGCGTTTTTCAAACTGATACGGCAATATTCTAGAGGATGTAGTGGTGTTTTGTGCTAGTTTGTAAATATTTTGAAGACCAGATAGTGAAGACTATTTTTTTTTAACGCAAAAATCACTTTGGAAATATGTCGAAAACTAATGGTGATGTTACATGAATAAAACATCGACCACTTACCGTTGCACCACAACAGAATCAAGATCAAGAAGATAATCTAAAAACTAAAATAATTCGAAAACTATTGGTGATATCATGAAGAAAATATGAAGATATTGATTGATCACTTACGATAGCACAACAACAGCACAACCAGATCAAGAAGATGATGGCTGCAATGATGATGAGGATGATCAACCATGCTGACAAATCATCGTCGTCATCCTTTTCCTTGATTATGATGAACTAAAAGCAAAAAAGTTTGTCACACAGTTAACTCTCGCTTATTCGAATTTCTCTCGAATTCGAACAAATTAGAGTTGGAATTACCGAGAGTCTATTGTATGAAACTTTTGAATGGAATATTTATATTTCAGCTAGTTTTTACCATACAGGGTGTCCCTAATTAAAGTATCGAGTCGAAATACAACTATGAGTAGAAAGTTTTATGTGCGTGTTCACAAAATTGTATTTTAAGCTCTCCCTCTTTTTTCTTTGTCATAACGATTAATTTATACGTTGTAACTACCTTTTGTAATAAGCCTGTGTGATGGAGAACGTTCTTATATTTTAGCGATAACACACACAAACTTTTCTACTCAATCGCATGTTCAAACTCGATACTTTAATTAGGGACACCCTGTAGTATAAGAAAGCCGCGGCTGGAATGATAACATCTGAATTTCTGTTATTCTTTCACTGTCGTATTTGATGACTATTTGTTGATCAAGAAATCAGTAATGTAGCATCTTTAATGGTAAATTATTATGGTTTGTCGTTAATACTTACTTCCCAGTGCGTTTTAGACATTAATGATATGCTCTTGATAATACACTTGCATTATAAAATCATTGTAAAGAAAAGATCAACACTAAGAAATTTAAACAAGCACAAAATGGCTGGGTTGGAAGAACTAAAAAAATAATGAGGTGCCTCGATATGCCTTCGCAATATTTCAGTGAAATCTTTTTAGAAATCAATATAAAGTACATCAAGATATAACTGTGGAAATTTCAAGCCAGCACCTTCAACATTTATCATTTAAACTGACAGGAAAGTTGTCATCTTGAAAATAGTTCTTATAATTTCAATTTTAGTTGTTTATGACGCTTGATTGAAAACTTGTGAAACAAAGATTTTGATGCTATTTTCATTCAAATTAGGCTGGGTTTTTGCCCAATATCAGGCTTTTCATTCATATCTCGCTGGCCGTATTGGTGCATGACCGTTTTTGAAAAACGCTTTGTTAACTTATGTTTATTTTGTGAAGAAACAGCGCCTTCTGGTACGAAGTGTACGCATCGCGAACAAACATTTCACCATCGCTTTGTCGCTTTGACTTAATGCCACTTTGGCTTCTTGTTTCGATTAGATTAGATAATACATTAATGTAACAATATCTTACAGTTCCTTTTCCGAAATTTGGACCAATGACAACAGTTTCATCATCTTCAATGAGTTCAGCCAATAACTCACCAGCCAACACTGTTAAAGATTGACTTGGTGTCGCTGTGCTGTTATTGACAGCGATATAGAATTTAACGACAGCTTTCTGGTCTTTGTTGGTATTGTTGCAGTTGTCAATGTTAAAGATGATGACCTGATCGGCGTATTTTTTTTCGTTCAAACGCTTTGTCAAGAGGGCGGCAACTCCTACAGAATGTATAACAGGGTATAAAGATATCATTTCAGAAAGAAGTTATTTGAAACAATTTAAAATGTTGCAATCTTATACGTAATCGTTTTTAACTAGAGGCCTTACTTAAAACTACTTAAAACATGGCCGTATCTATCATTGACAATGAGTATTTAAGCTTCTGAAAAAACTATTTGAACTATGCTGGTGCATTAAGTTCAAAAGTAGGTATTTCTTGAATGAGTTGATAGAATGCTTACTGGAAATTAATGTAAAAATAAACTATCAGGTGTTTCAAAAACAAATGTACGGCCATAGGCCATAGTATAAGAAAGCCGCGGCTTTCTTATACTATGGTACGGCTGTTTAGTTTTATTGGAATCTCAATTCAAGATATCCAACTTGAACACGTTGTTAAACACTCAATACATAGATTACCTTGTCTAAACTCTAGTGAATGTTTACAAAAGTCTTCCCATATTAAGGTCAAAGAAGCAGTGACAAAGAAGCTTGGTAGTCCAGTAGTGGTAGGGACAACAACAACGATTGCCGATGATGAAGCTTCATGGATCGGTGAGGACGACATCGGCGATGGTGAAAGAGAAAGCAATTGTGTATATGCTGAATAGAAAAAAATTGTAGTTTAAGTGTATATATTATTATGTCTGGACTATACGTTTATAGTTAAGACCAATGGCTTCATAAACTCTAACTATTAATCGCATATCGTTGCTTCAATGTCCACCTAACGCTCAAGACGTCCGGATGGCGTTAGATGGAAGTTAACGAAAACTGACAAATAATGTAAAGTAGGCTTTTTAATAGATGTAGCTTTTATTTTTTCAGATCATAATATAAATTACCGCTTTGGCTTGAGCTTGAAGGATTTAAGCTTTCAGTTGCTTCATAAAAAGTTGTTGAAGACATCATATCACGCGAGGGGGATAACTCAAAGTGGCTACTGCTTTTTGAAGATGGTGAAGATGAGGGTTGTATTGAGGAGGAAGAAGAGTCGACCATAGATGGAGAAGGAATCGGAGAGGGTGAGGGTGATGGTGACGACGACGATGATGGGGAGGGTGACAGGGACGGGGAGGGTGATAATGACGGGGAGGGTGACGGTGACGGTGACGGTGACGGTGATGGTGATGGTGACGGGGGTGGTGACGGTGATGGTGACGGTGACGGGGAGGGTGAGGGGGGGGTGACGGGGAGGGTGAAGGTGACGGTGATGGTGGATGGTGACGGGGATGGATGGTGACGGGGAGGGTGATGGTGACGGTGACGGGGAGGGTGACGGGGAGGGTGAAGGTGACGGGGACAGGGGGGGGGGACGGGGAGGGTGATGGTGACGGGGACGGGGACGGGGACGGGGACGGGGACGGGGACGGTGATATCGACGACGATGAAGACATTTCAGGTACAATTGAGGTAGATTCTGGAAGTGAAAAAAATAAGATTATTCAGTAAATAGTCAGTTGTTGTTTTGTCGAATGCAATTCATACCCAGTTCAACTTTCATCAATCATGACAATTAAAGATGTTTATGAGCAAAATCTTTTCAATAAACTACAATGAAAACCCTGAACAGTTTGTGCTATTGACTTGCAGAGCTTTTTTTTTCAGAAGTAAATACCTGGACATGAATTTGAACGAGCATCTGGAGTATCTCTTTGAGCACCTAATTCTTGATTTTTACAACCACATGGTTTTTCAGGTGGATTTTGACAATCTCGTTCTCTTGAGCGTTGAGCGGCTCCACAGGTGGCTGACCATGCGTTCCATTGGCTCCATGGTGAAGATGAATAGTAATCCGTTTTAGCTAGACGTTGAAACAAAAAAGTTGTTTAACTCTATTTAGGTTCCATGTTTTATATGTCTCTGTTCGACAGTGGTACTTAAACCAAAGAAAATGTTGCAGTTAATGGGCTGGGCTAAATGTCAATAAGGAGAATTGGAAAGTCAAAATTGAAATTGAAATTGCATTTGAAGGTCTGTTTGACTTCTCTAGTACATCTTGTGAGTTCTGGCTAGTAATAATATTTTCGGTTCAATTCAGTAAAATAAATCTTTATACCTTTCGTGTCTGTACAGGTATAATTCAAATCCAGATATTTCGATTTTCCATCACACGGATCAAACCACATGATATTGTTGCATTTATCCGCAAAATTGAATGCTAAAAACAAGAGTGAAAATATCCTTCAAAATTATTGAATTTTCTATGTCTTCTATGCACAAAGCTTTCACAAAATTCTAAATTTGGTTCCCAATTCTAAGTTAGGTTAGTTTTTTTTCAACTCGCATATAATACTTGGATCGAAGTCAATACTAGCGGATCTGAAGGGGGATGCTAAGCTTATGAGGGCGAGTGTCTCTTTAAGTCATGCTCCCTCTGAAACTCCTCAGATCCACCACTACGATGCATAACAGATAGCATTTCAATACACTCTTCTCGAGATGCATAAATTTATTGTTGTCCTCGTTTTCAAACAGATTTCATTGCTATGAAATTATATATTTAAACCAATTTAAATTCCCAAAAGACAAACATTAACTCTTAAACAAAAGTACTTGAAATTCAAAATGTTTGGTGTAAACAACACAATTATCATTGTGAATATGTAATTTTATAGCAATGAAATCTGTTTGAAAACGAGGAAAACAATAAATTTATGCATCTCGAGAAGAGTGTATTGTTGGCTCACTTCAGCACTCTAATTTTTAATGATATTTCTTTCTGACTCTTACATGATATAACTTACATGCTTTTAATTTACATTGTGTTTCATTGTTACAAAAAGTCTTTGCATTTTCCAATTGATAAACAGCTAATGTGGAGTTGTAACAGTCTGTCACAGTACCACTCGGAGTTTCGCAAATATCTCTGCTGGTTCTTCCCCAGAATATGCCTTTGATATCCATAACACCTACAAATAACATTAAATGTTAACAACCCATCACTAGAAGATTAAATTCAACCTATATTGTTGTAGGTATATTGTATATATACAACTTTTTCTCATTCGGTATGCCCCAGGGAGCATTCAAATTTCCATCGATCGAACACGTCGAAAGGGTATCTGAGCAGATTCTTATACTGGTCATTTACTATATGGCTCTTTGAACGTGCTAATTGGCTAAACCCGGGGGGGGTACTAGGGCAAGATGGGTTACGGGGATGCTCCGCTGGTCAGGGTACCTTTTTTGACCTCCACGAGTCCCAGGTAGGGTCGCAAAAACACCAAAATAGAAAAATCAGTCCCTCGTAGGGTGCCTATTTTTGGAAAATTTGCGGAAAAAGTAGAAAATTTGAGAAAATTTTGGAATTTCAGTCCCATTCAGGGTCACTTTTTTCGCAAATTTCGAGTCCCACGTAGGGTACATTTTTCGAACCTCAGCGGAGCACCCCCGTCGGTCGACAAGGGTAGTACCCCCCCGGGTGGCTAAAGCAAAATAATCGCACCAAAGCTTAACATTAGAACCAAATCGCTTCAACTTTCGTTTTCAAGCAAAAGATAACGCGATTTTAAATGTTTTGGCTGAAAAACAAAACAGGTCAATTCATCACATTCGCCATATCTTTTTAGAGTAGAGCGTTATGTGTGCATAATTGATGAACTGTTAGGAAATTATGTAAATGCTATGTAAAGGTCATTTTTAGTGTACTGGGTGCGCCAAAAAAAGTATACAGGTTTATCAAGATATTGCGGGCATACGGAAAGAAATTTTCATTGATTCTCTTTTTATAGTATAGAGGAAAGCTTAACGTAAATATAAAACTTTAAAACTGGTTCAGGTAATTAAACGTTATCTTTAAAAATGATGAAACATTTTCAATTGATAACTATGAAATAGGTCTCAGAAGCCCAAAATTTGCTCAGAAATCGAACATTTCTATTAAAGACTCTAAAATTCCGGTAAAACAGCTAAAAACGTAAAGATGCCTGAATATGCCTCTCTATCTATATCAAAATGGCACAATATCGACACTTCGACGTAATTAGTTTAGTTCTACTTTTTTTGATTATAGTATTTTTAAAGGTCTTAAACTCTTAGACAATCTTTAAGTCTTACCTGATTGGCACTTGAATGTGACTATCGAGGCTGTGCATGCTCTGAAGAAACAATCTTCATTTAATTGACATGTGTACGTACAAATACCTGATAATCTGCAAGCTAGAAGAAAATTGAACTTGAATCAAAATCCTAAAAAACATGCCATAACTTTCAATCAGTGGCGGCCTGGCAGGGGGTGCAGGGTGTGCAGTGCACCACCCAGAAAGATCTGAGAGGGGCGCCAAAAGAGCTTTTCAAGGGGGCGCCAAAATTTTGTCGATGTTTAACTAGGCAATTTGGCGCCCTTCGGCACGTTTATAGCGCCTTCTATGAGTACAATGATAATTTTTTTTTAATTTAACCTCTTGCATCCTTTCTCTTGAATTTTTTCTAAACTTCTATCAATATTGAATCAGAAGTAAGAGAAGTGTTGTGTATCCACCAGGGGTTAAAGAGAATGTGTCGCCCTTATGAATTGGGTGTATGAGAGTGCTCTTCTGCGACCGCTAGAAATGTTTCTTTGACGGATACGAAAGTCAGTTTTGATGGATACCCAAGATGGCGGCTGTTGTTTCATTCGACATCTAAGTCTTGTTGCAAGAAGAGAAATTTAACATTATTTAGCAAACTCGAACAAATTTATTGCTCACTTTCCCCTAGTTACAAATTTTCACCCCTAAAATGAGAGATTGCCAAAATGATCAAAACTTGTTGATTCTCGCTGTGGTTTTTGGGGTCTTATACTGACTAACGTTTTAGAAGATCTTTTAAGCTGTTTGACCTTTCTGACACCAAAGATTTTTGCCTGCGGCGCCAAAATTTGCACGAACCCTTCTTCCCAACTTCTGCATTTTTGGGGGCTCTTTCAGCCATGATCATTAATGGAAAGTAAAGTAAGACTAGCGGCGCAAAAGTTTTAAGATTATCAGGTAATTTTTCTGATAACAGTTTTAGAAAGCAAAAATATAGACTAAATCGACTTACTAGGTATAAAATTTCCATTTCTAAGATTAGGGGCGTTACTTTCAACCAGTCACTGCTCTTACAGTTTAATATTTTCACTTAATGATGGAGGGCGCAAACAAGGACAAAAATACCAGGGGCGCCAATTTCATAGTTTGCACCACCAAGAAAATTAAGCCAGGCCGCTACTGCTTTCAATACTATTTCTCTTTTATAGCTTTGAGCTCTTTTATCAACTAAACGAAATTCTTCATAGAAGGCCAATGAAATTTTAACTTTAAAGTTAAGATTGATAAGATTGCAAATCCCGCTTAAACTAAAGTTATCAGAGGTTCAAAAGATTGAAATAACTTCATTATAGGGGAAATCTCACTGTAACAAGCTACTGCGAAATTCACATTCTTAGCTATTTAGGATTCAGAGAAGGCGCTCGACCACTCGCCATCCCTTCTTAACCCTATTCGGCCTAGGGGGGGGGGGCTCTTTCTGTTCGGAGGTCAAACTATTGGTAATAGCTCCTTAAATAATAGAGCTTTTGCCATGAAATTTTCTGTAAATTCCTAACTTTTATTTAGCTTCAAAATAAAAAAAATTTGACACCTAAATATTTTCACACCTTGAGCATGATGGCATTTCTGACAAAAAGGTGTCACAAAAATTGATACTTTCCCAATACAAATTTATTTTCAATGTAAAATATATCGTTTATTAAACCGTAATTTATTGAATATTTAGGATAAAAATAAGCATTTTAAACTCGGGCAACTTTTTTCTAAAGCCTTTGTTAGAATACAATAGCTATTTATAAGAACAAAGGACATTTTTGGATTTTGCTCACTTTGGGCATGATGAGTGACGTCATCAAAAAAAAATTTGTCAAAAGTTACCTTACGTCACAAGGATCTTGTGTGCCAAATTTCATCCAAAAAGACATACTAGATCAAAAGTTAAGGGGTGGTACAGGAAAAGCCCCCCCCCCCTAGTTCTGAACCACCCCTAAAAGCCGTTTTAAAAGCCCTAAAAGGTTTAATGGATAGTTGTGCGATTTAGGAAGCGGCCGTGTAGTGAATGTTCTGGTTCATCATGGAAGATTAGAAATAACTTAAGATAAGCTCCGCTTATAATTTACAAATTTCTTCTTACTACACTCACATGACGAAATTTAATCGATTGATGATCAACCAGGTAAAGACAGTTTAGCGCCAGTTTCGTTCAAGATAGAAAAAGTGTTGTTTTAACATCTCTGTTAGAACTAATGAATACAGACTTGACAAATATAGATATTCAAAAGAATGTTAATAGCAAAAGTAGCAAGTCTATGAAATGTTTGGTCGAACTTCTCATAACTTGATAAAAACTTAAAAATAAACTCTAGCAGGTCAAACATTATTTTCTTGTTTAAAAAAACTCTATAAAAATTTGATCGAGCTGTATCGAGCTGTCCATTAACCTTTCCAGCGCGCAACTTTTTAAATTTTCACGCTGTCAGCGCGCAACATTTTTTCAGAAAATAGACATGTTCAGTTATTTGATCATAACTCAAGAACTAGGAATCTTTAGAAAAAAAGTAAGGTATCCCTGAAAAGCTACTTAAATTCTACAACTTTTAGACCAAGTACCAATCCAAATAAAATATTCCTACAAAAATGGTAGCATCACGTAAACCACAGTTTTTTTTCACGTTTTGCGGTGATGTCACTTTTTTTGCATTTTTCACTTCTAGAGCAAAAAAAAGTGGGGGGGAAGTTAATTAAAAAATCTGTCTTTGGCTATTTATCAATCTATACATCATTTGAAGTAATATACCAAAATCAGCATCCAGAAAAATCTGTATGTGTACACCAGCCTCCCAAATATCGGTCACTTTTGCCAAAAATCACGATTTTCGGCTAAAAAAATCCAATATATACAATTTTGAAGTATTTTGATGATAATGTGTTTCCAGAAGTAGCTACAACATCAAAAATGGTGTAAAAGTATTCCCCAACTATCTAAACAACACTTTCAGTCAGTATTCTTAGCTCCTGAAGCTTTTGAAGGGTATCGGCTACCGTGAAACTAGATGGCATAGTCGGCGACAGTTGCAAAGTTTCCAAAAACCGTAAGCCTTTTGAGGCAAACTCATTGCTATCAAATCTGATCTCTTTTGCCCATAAGGAATGCTAAATGTCATCATAATAATTCCATGTGGCTGTTATGTGGTGCCTGCCATCATTTTGATCCATATAAGCTGTAATCAGGATCGATCGACCGTTGCTGGTGGAGCGGAAGAAGTAGTGCAATTCAACATAAATCCAGGCTTTTCAAATTCTTTGGTGCTCCTTTGAAATAAATGAGGTGTAGAAAACACTTTTGCATTGAATTTGTCCACTTTCCATGCTCCAACCTGAATAAAAAGTAAAAAGTACTGTAAGTTTGGGTCGACTCCGATGGTTTGTCGAGAAAAGTGGTCAAAATGACAAATAAATGGATTTTTTATGCTAAAAACAAAACACAAAATATAAGATATACTTACTGGATGTTTTGCCATTATAAGAACAATGTTTCCATGAAGAAAAGTGGCCTAAACCAGTCAAAAAATCCAAGAACTTTAGCAGTAAGTTGGAAAAACCCATTTCTTGGTCGCCATCTTGATTCAGTGTTTTTCTCTACCTTTTCTCCGAAATCTGCTGCCTCACCACGTGATCAAAACATTACATCACCATATATCAAAAGAAAGCTTAGAACCTCTACTTTCCGTTTCTCTTTACTTCTACGGCTAGCAAAGAAGCCAATGGGAGAAATATAGCTTAGAAGATCACTATGTCAAAAAAACGACTATACTCGTCCGCCGGAACGTATGCTCGACGACTATACTCGTCCGACGGGCTGAAAAGGTTAAGAGTCTAATTCTGAATCAATCTTATATGGTAAACCCTGTTTAACATATGGAAACGCCCCGAGTGTTACCTAAGCAAGTGAAGGTACGGGTATATGGCACCCTTCCTTAAGGGTACCTTTTTGGGTCCTTCTAGAGGTCCGATAAATAGGAATATTAAATGTTAAAGTCTATTCACGATAAGTGTGCACTCTTTTTTCTTTTACCTATAACTTTTGAAGGAATTCTTCAATCTTTATAAATTTGGTATCGTTGGAGAGATATTTGTGATTGGGACAATTTAAAATAAAAAAAGCTTCAAAAAAATTCTAAAAATGAAGATGAAAATGAAGAAGAAAAAACGAAGATCTTGTAGAAAAGTGCTATAACTTTCAATTTCACTTGAGGGATTTTTTGATCTTTGGAGGTCATCACTGTGAAGAAATTTCACTAAAATATTTATTCAATACAAAGTTATGATACAAAGTTAATAAGTGATTGACCCCAAAAACAGCAGAAAACAGCAGGAAAACAGCGTTTTTAGACGTCAATTAGCTTATAACTTTGTTTGATATCTTTTGATTGAATGATTATTTTTGAGAAATTTTTTCACAGTGATGACGTTCGATAATCAAGGTTTCGCTTCAGTGAAAATGATAGTTATAGCACTTTTCTACATGATCTCTGTTTTTTTCTTCTTCATTTTCATCTTCATTTTCAGAATTTTTTAGAAGATTTTTTTATTTCAAATTGTTCCACTCACTAATATCTTTTCAATGACACCAAATTTGTAAAGATTGACGAATTCCTTCAAAAGTTATAGGTAGTAAAAGAAAAAAGAGTGCACACTTATCGTGAATAGACTTTAGTTTCTCTGAAAAGATCTGAAAAATAGGAAAATTCATATCGATCAAATAGAAATGTGGAAAAATCAGTCCCTAAGGATCGTGAAATTCACAAAGCTTATCTTATTTTTTTCTTCCTTCTTAGTCTCGCTATGATCCATGGGTGAAAAGCAGGCGGCTTGTACCGGTCACCTTGCAACATGGTTACCCTCACCCAGAACCACTCAAGATAATATCCTGCTCTTGAGAATCAGTACTTACTTTTTTGCTGAGCATCAACTTTTCCAACAGTCAGTAATATTACCAAGAAGTATAAAAGATGGACAACCAAAGACTTTCGGTACATATTTCATTGAAACTATGATGATCTTTATATGTGTGTTTTTTGTTTGTGGCTCTAGAATGTACTACACGAATTTGTTAAATTACTCGATACCAGATAACCATAGCTTACACACACGTCAAACAGAGTCAATATAATGTTTTTGAAACAGTCTCGGTAAATAGTTCCAATGTATAAAGTCAACTAATGTTTTGCAGCAGAAAATAAGAATACTATAGTTGCAATGCCTTATTTTTTACCAAAACTGGTAGAAAACATGTATTTTTATTTAGTTTGGAATTTGAAAAATAAACATTATGCTTGAGCAAAGTGCTTAAAGGTTCTTTATACAGCATAAAACATTTTCAGCTACAAGACAGCATTATCACAAAGCTGAAAGTTTGCATTCCTACTATTTATACTTTCACTTTGATACGCCAAGACATGTTTAAGTACCGTAAGCACCGCAGTTTAGCTTTCTCTGAAATTTAGCCTGTTGAGACGGACTGTAAGAATTTTCGCGTTTGTTTTTATCACATTTCTTCTCAAAGAATATACCTTAACATAAAGTTAATAGCAAGAACTGTTTTGTTTTGGGATCGCTCTTTTTCATGACATCGATTTTACGTTTCTTTTTTGTGATTTGATTGGTTGGCCTTTACCCGAGATCCTGGATGATTGCTTACATGGTTAATGTTGTATCGAATCCTAATTTCGTCGTACACTGTAATATTCACGGTAATTTCCAAGACCTGGCATCCATTTTAAGGTTAAACAGAGAATCAAACAGCGAGGAATCCAAGAAGGTTTTACAGACAATCTTGTCAGATGGTAAATTCATCTATCGTCACCTTAGCCATCATACGCAATAACACAACCCTGTATCATAAACTCTCTGAGATTCCGTTATCGTAAAAGTTTCATGCAAAAGTCTTCTTCAATGGGAAAAATACCTTTAATATTCAACTCAATAAGAAAACTATGGAGGTTCCACTCACTTGGAAAGGTACTGAAGCTAATTTTCAATATGAATATTTTCAGTTCTTCATTTTCAGCAAACCTTCGATTTGGGTAAGGAATTGCCACTGCGAATTCGAACGTTTGCTTCCATAATGGCGGAAGTTACGTAACTTAATAAAACATGAAAAACCTCTATAGCTTTGATTTTGTTATTGTGGGAATAAGCTAAAGGTTTTGGCCTATATTTTGGACGCATATACGCGTGGTTTGGGATCTAAGGGTTAAAGCTAAGCTATAAAGGTTTTTCATGTTTTGTTAAGTAACGTAACTTCCGCCATCATGAAAACAAACGTTCGAATTTCTGTAAGGGATCACATCTACAAATTGAACGTTTGCTTCTGTAATGGTGGAAATTACGTAACTTAACAAAACCTTGGAAAACCTTTACACACCCCAAACAGTTGCATGAAATAGAATCCGATTGTAGTCCTATCCGATTGTAGTCCAATCCGATTTGAATGACGTCTAATTTCGGAATTCATTGCATTCAATGCATCATTACTTTCTACCCTGGTAAACTGGAGCCCAAACCTCTTGGAGAGTTTGATGTATAGAATTTGAAAATCGGGTTACAGTAAATTAGATGAATATCCCTCTAATAATTGATAAAGCAACGAACAGAACTATCCATGATTAACAAAAAAGATTTTTTTGAAATTGGATATCACTTTCGATTTTCAGTTATGACCATGTTATCATTAGGCAAATACAAAAAAAAATCTTTAATGTAACGACATGTTGAGAAAATTTAATCAAATCATCTCCTTGTGAAAGCTGGTTAAGCACCAGTTTGTTTCCATATCGTCATTAACAAGAAAAAAGCCGGTAGCCGAACAGTTTCCTAACGGACTTTTCCCTGACTGTACCCGGACGTTTCCAAGAACACTTGCTTCTTTAGAAATATTTAAACTTTTCCACTATTTTTCGTCTTAGCTTGGAGTCGTAAAGATATAAAGAAACGAACCATAATTTTATTTTTGGAATCATATTTTTATTCACCTTGTTTAACCCTTTAAGTACCAATATCGTATATATATCAGACATGGGCTATGTAGGAGGGCGAAGCCCTCCTGTAATGCCCAGTTTGAGTTAAAAATCGTCATTTTTGGTCTAACTCGTAGGAATTGGATTGGGCTTCATAGTTAAGCAAGAATAATCAAAAGTGAGTCTTTCCAGCGAGATTTTAAGCTAAAAATGTAAAAAAATGCAAAGATTTGACAAAAATCCACCTTTTTCAGATTTTGACCGTTTTTTGACCATTTTTTGTCAACGAGTGATCCAAGAACCTCCAAATTTGGCCCTGATTTACTTGATTCTGTCCTCCAGCGAATTAATTTGAAGTTTTACCACTGGGCACCTTTCTATCATTCAGGCAGGTCCACGCAGCCCGCACTTCCTAAATCGGGCGGCGTCGAAGTTGTCTAAAAGAAAGAGGAGACTCTAAGCTATCCCAACGGACTATAAACGATCTTCTAACTCCTTTTAGATCCGGAGATATAAGCCTTTTAAAGTTTGAACTAACGGTTTTCTTTAAAAAACTTAAATGAACGTGGTACTTAAAGGGTTAAACAAAAATATTTCTTCATTTGCAAGTTGTCGGTTACTAACCGTACATTCACGTTCACGACATTTCCCCGATTGAGTTTTCCCTGAAAAGACCATCTTAAAGACGTTTGAATATCTTTAGAATAGTTGCCACCATGACAATATTCTGAACTGGAAACAATCAAATTTAAATATTATTCTTTATTACTCTCCTTAGCTCTGGTTTATATATTTATTACCTATAAATAAAGGCGTTGAACAGTCTATTTTCGTTTCTTGGTCATAATTACCAATAATTTTTTTAAATCTACTATTGACTCAATAAATTTTAATAAATATTTATTCATGTGAAGTTCGGAAAAGTGGTGAACCGAACTAACTTCGTCCCAACACTCAAGGAACCATAAAATTTATCATAAAACACCTTTTAAGATCCTATCCCACATTCGACATACAACCATCATCGACAATTCTTGTTACATATTAGTAACTGCTAAACTGGTCTGAATTAAAGGAGAAAAAATTTTGATGATTTTTTTTCGGCGATGTTATATATTTGTGAAAGGATTTATTAACGTATGGAAAATTTTGAAAAGGTACATAGAAATTGTATTGTATCCGCTTTTGTTGTTTCAAACTTTTTGTTTTTTGAGAAACAAACATCGTTTATTAGATTTCCGTAAGAAAATGTCAGGTTGTTGTATTTTTGATTTCTTATGAAAAATGTCTTGATAAAGTATTATAACCTGAAAAGCTGATTTACCTCATTCAACTACACTTTCTGCGCTTTCTCAGGCCCGGTGGACAAGGGAGGCTGGGTAGGCTGGGGAGACTAATGTACCCACTTTTAAGTAAAATCTTAGCGAATTTTATCTCATTTTGAGCCTTTAGCCACCCCACTTTAACGATTGTCGCCGGTCGGTGCAAAATATCAAATTTTAATATTTACAAAGAAAAAGTTTCATGGGAAATTCTCGAAATTTCAGTTTCTTACCAAGCCAAGCCTTTTTGCGTTAGCTTTTTAATGGGGGTAATTTCAACGTTTTTTTTCTTTCCTAAGACGTTTCTTTCTGTATAAGCGTCCTGCCGGGTCTATTAAGACCAGGTTGTGTCTATCAATTAACTAACGCTCCTCTCCCAATGATGGCTACGTAAATTGCCGTCGAGTAAGTCATCTGAAAGGGGAAGTACTATTCTAACTTTTTCTTACAGAAAAAACCTTGGATACAATTTTGAACCAAAGTGTTAAGATTTTAATAAGAGAACATAAATAAGCAAACAGTGGGATTTAAAGGTACCTTTGAAAAGAAGGCTGTAAGATAATGTTGACCTAAAAAAGTCCATAGCAACTATGAAGTTCAAATTACATACCTAATAATATGATACTTTACAAAGAGTGTAATGTTTTTCTCTACCTTTGGAAATGCAATTTGCCCCCAACTCGAACCCAGTCCCTTAAAGTTTATTATGATTCTGATAACGTTTACGGTATTTTTTTCACGAGATCGATCTTGCCCCACAAAAAAAGTGTATTTGTTGAAACACATGAAGAACATGAAACATTCGGCTGAAATCACCCCCATCCCCTTAACACCGCAGGATTAATATATCTTATTGTTATCAGTTTGAATGATAGCGATTGATTGACTTATATTGTACAGTGCGGAATAAACAAGGGGGTGTTCCAAACTGCGGCCATTTTCCGTCCATTGTGCATTATCGTTGTAGACTCCAGCTACGCTATATCATAGGAAGATTTTTATATATACGGATACGAACAAATACAAAGAAAAGAATTTTTTGGTGTATAGCTTTCGTTTTCTATGTATTGTCAATTTTTTTTCTATACGGTATATAGCGTTTACGTGCACACCATATCATTGACATTTCATTGAGATGGATGAAGTAACGTCAGTAGCGTCCTCACGGTGTCGGAAAGTTGTGTACGCATGGTGTAGGAGAGCAGATTTTTATAACAAAGTAACTATCTATTCATAACATCAAAATTACTTCGTAACAAAATTGCTCTCTCCTACACAAATTTTCCGACACCCATGAGAAAACTACTTCAATTTCACATGCTAATAATTAACTACACACCACCCCGAAGGCTAATAGACTTTCGAGGAAATGTCTCGAATGCTTAACCGCACTACGCAGCTCTTGTCCGTCAAGTGGAGTTTGTTAAAGGCTATATCCTTTATAGAAAAAAAAGTATCTGTAAAGAAGACAAGAAAGCTTAAGCGGTGTAAAGGTCCAGCTGTGTTGGCACTGTCAGCATATTTTTCCGCTGCAGAATCGCCATACGACAGGAGCGAATTTTTTCGAGTCGGGAGAGCAATATAGATTTAATTACTTTAAACTTTTTTCTACTAATTAAGAAAGAAAGATTTGACCATATAAGTTGGAGTTAATAATCACATGTGGTTTTTTCTTATACATCTTATGCATACGCACAATAAAAAGTCAGGTAGTTTGATTTTAGCCTGGAATCGTCGATTGACAATCGTGCACTTAGGACAAAGTCAAATTTTTTCGACCAGTTGTATTTTAAAGGCCCATCGCGCTGCGCGCTGGGCCAATAATATATTCTTCTAAGCTTCCATTGATATTAGGAACATTTTTAAAGTTTTTTGTCAATTAACATTTAGGTACAAAAATGTGATGATGTCAGCAGTAAGCAAACAAGATTCCTTTTACCCTAAAATAGTTTTATCTCTCTTATAGCCATGGTATCATATTCATTTATTCGTTTGTTTCCAGTTGCTATGGTTACGAAAAAAGTATGCGATGGTCGTTCCCGTGACATTTTTTCAAAAGGTTAAGATCCTCATAAAAGCACCGATCTCATCACCACCGATGACGCAATGTTTTACATTTCTCGGAATTTAGCAATAACTTAGAACTGTTAGATTTTTTCCACATACCTTATTTGGTATGCTCTCTTGGTTGTAAATTATTTTTTTGCCTGCAGGGAAACTAAGACTAGCGCAAAAAGTGCCGAGCTGGAAAAGCTGGAGAAAATTTCCGATGAAGCATTGAAGAGTCATTTTGGCCTAATAGACACGAATTTCTACCATCTTACAAAGCTTGGAGAGTAGATCTCCAAAATGGGATTATTTCTTCCAACTTTGTTGGTTGACTTAGTCTTTCTTGACCAGAAATGGACGAAACATCTTCAAAGATGCAAATTTTCAAGCAAAAAAGGTCATTTCACCAATACGATTACGATTAGAATCCATCTTTCTTGTATCGAAAAGTTCACGAATGAACATTGTAACATTTTCGATCAAACTTTCAACAGTGTACCAACAAGAAAGCATGACAATTAATGAAACTCCAGTCAATATTTACTATTTTACTATATTTACACAGGTTTTGGTGTTGTTTTTTTAACAGGTCCGATTGTCTTAGCTCAAAATTGGGCAGTCGTTGAACACAAGCCCTGAGCTACAATGGACGCTGTTTAATTTGATGTTCTATTACTCAGTCAAGATTAAATGAAGATGAAATTATTTTGGAAATCTTTCAGAAAATCAGTGAAATTTTCAATATTTTCCCGTGTTTGACAATTCCCCTTAAAAATCGAAATATTTCATTCGCATTGGGTTTGCAATAGTAAACGATACGAGACCCTAAAGTCTGAACATGGTCTAATGAACTGGTTGCTCAGAACTTTTTAAATTGGGTAAAGGTCAATTACATATGTATTTGACACAATTCTTTTGAGTTTTTCTGACCTGTCCTGTCCTGTTTTGATAAACCTATCATTGAATCTACTCTAATGATATCGGACAATTCCTTTAGTTACTTCTGTGTTCACTATCACAGCAGGGTGTTTCGACCTGTGATATTCACAGTACTCATAATAAGCAGATATTCACTTATGATTTTCACACCGAAAATCAATTTAACTAATACCCTGATGTGCTTATACAGACAAGACGGAATTTGAATTTTTTTTAATTATGAGGTCTAAAGATTGTCTTTCGTCGTTGCATTGTAGAAAAATTCGTAAAATTTAAAGTCGCTCCTTTGTCTAGATTTTATAGTTATTTTAATTGTAGCATCTCTATGATTTTGTGTAGCCAAAAGCAGCGCCGTAGGAAGCATTTTCATATTGGGGGGGCTGAAGTTTAGTGACACCGCGAGGGCCAACCATGGTTTGGCCCGAGGGGGGAAATTTTGAAAATTGAGCTTTAGATTGCTTAAAAATACACTCAAAACATGCACATAAAAGACAATTATGACAAATTAAAAAAGAAAAACTTTGCATTTTGCAAAATAACCATTTTTGAAAAAATTATTGGGGGGGGCATAGCCCCCCCTTGCACTGTTCAAAAAAGATAACCCCCGTTTTTAGTAATAAGTTGGAGATTTGATATTTCACAGAAAAGTGCTACCAAGGGGTATTTCGGGTCCCATATCTTCCGAAGGACTTTTCTGTTTGCCTTGAAATGTAACAAACTTCTTAACCTAAGGTTGAACTACCATTGGTGTAAAAATGAAAGTTATAGCATAAGTAGAAAAAAAGCTCAATTTTTACAATCGCAAATTTAACGGCTAAAAATCGCGAATTTTTTAACCAAAAATACATTCAAATATAGCGCTTTTGATTCTCTGAAACAAGCAAAAAAAATTTCCATAATTATATTTGACTATCAAAGGTTACAGGCATTCTTGTTTCCACTGCCAATTATATCTGGACAGACTTTTTTTTTTAGTATGAATTAGGATCCTAACCTAAAAATGTGCTGTAAGAATATTTTAGGATGATTTTCCCAAAAAAAGTTAAGAATATCCATGATGAAATGGATTTACACCATTCTTATAAAAAAAAGCGTGTACTCCGAATTTGGAAAATATATGTAGGTACAACGCTTAATTATTTTCTCGCCGTTATTAAAAAGTGATTTGAGAACGCCAAGAAAAGAATATAATTAATTTGCCTCTTAAATCACGTCTTCTCGAAAAAAGATATAAATGCCTTTTCCTACGATGGTGAAAATTTGATTTATTTTTTGGATTTTTCATGGATGGGACGAAAATACTTTTCTAGTGGTAATATTCACAAATCAAGGATTGAATAAAATCTACTTTACTTTATTTAAGTAGCTTTTCGTCTGGAAAATTAATTAAATTCTCTCATGCAATAGAACTATTTTTTCAATACAAACCCTTTGGCGGTGCGAAAAATAAATATTGAGAAATTATTAAGTTTCTTACAAAACAATCTGTATTAAAGAATTGATATTGCAAACTTGATAATCAATTTTTATTAGTGTCTCCAAAGCTGAGCGGAACTCTTTTGTGTTCTTAGCACTGCAGTGCCTGATTTTGAAAAGAAAAACCTTTTTCACAGTACATCTCCGATAATTTTAACTCATTTCAAAGATCGACTGGAGCAAAGAAGTTGTATTAATAACATAAGTTGCAAGAAAATGAAGTTTTCTGTTTTTCTTTGGTTTTGCGGTTTGCTTGTGAAAAGTTCGTGCGGTAAGTTTTTACCCTACCTAAATGTCTAAAAAGGTGCTCTAACCAGCTTACACATTTTGTACAGACTAGTGTACACATAAATTTTTAATGAATCTGCACAAATTATTTGAGCTAGAGAGAAAGATTGGAATTGCTAAGATTCGTCTTAGATTCAAATGAAAGGATGTTTAGTGCAGTACACGGTTTTTTTCATAAGAACATCCAAAATATTTGAAGCCTTTGGATATTCCTAACTTTTTGAGTTTTAAGCCTAAAAATGTTCTTAACATGTTCTTATTTTCACCATTTTGTGAGTATTTTTGTCCATTTTCCTAAGAAATCGGGTGTTTTAAGGTCTGTAAAGCCTTAACATGTTCTTACCTTGCTCTTAACATTTTGGCCATCGAAGCCTTATGTTCTTATATAGTTTGTTCTTATAAAAAGAAAAACGTGTAAGAGTTGAGATGCAGTGGACTTCCATCTACACGTTTTTTTTTTATAAGAACGTCAAAAAATTTCGAAGCCTTCGGATGTTCTTAGTTTTTTTTGATTTGAAGCCTAAAAATGTTCTTAAAATGTTCTTATTTTCAGCATTTTTTTAGCATTTTGATGTAATTTCTTAAGAAAATACTGTTTTTATGTCACCAAAGCCTTAGAATGTTCTTAGAATGTTCTTAAATTTTTGGGCCTCGAAGCCTTATGTTCTTATATAGTTTGTTCTTATAAAAAAAAAAACGTGTATTATGAAGTTTTTCCAACTAAGTAGCCAGGCAACCTGTTTAATTTGATTGGAGGAACTCTTTCAGTACTGACCAGTTAAATCTTCTTCATTTATAAAAGATTCTTCCCAACTTCCCGACTGAGAATCTCCTTGCTTTATTAACGATTGTTTCGGCTGCCGGTAATAGTGATTCAGGACATAGATCTTGAAAAGAGCTTGAAAAGAGCTTTCCAACAAACCCAAACATGACCTATTTTGATTTAATTAAACTCAAAAATTGCATTTACAGTTGGCGTACTGTGGCTTTGAAAAAAATACTTTAAAATTTAGTTTCCTACAGTACTTAATGATTTAAGAATGATTTAAGTCACATTAGGTTCGAATTATGGAGATTCAGCTTTTTTGTTGTAGAAGTTGCCTTGGACGATGAAGAAGTTTTTGCAGATGATGGATTCTTAGACAAGAAGCCTGTCGCAGATGAAGAATGGCCTCCCTACAGTAATGAAAAATGCTCACAAACGACTAAACTCAAAGCTATGTATGGTACCGCCATTTTCAGAACTTCATTAAGTAAAAAACCGATGACGTCACTTGAAGTCGATATCGAATGGAACGCGTTGAAATTCCACCCAACAGAGAACATCCAAAAGAAGGGCGGTGTTTATATTGCGTACACTACAGGAATGAAGGGCGGACCGGGCGGATATTTTGGAGTACAAATCAAGGGAAATGGAGGTAGGTTGATGATTATATCACCCTCAGGCTGGTTTTGTTTTGAGTATTAAAATCGAAATAAATTTGTAATCGAATCAATCGACCAATGAAAGTAATAAAATTTGATAATCATCTTAGACAATTGAATCCATATTGAATTGTTGCATTGTGGGTTGAGCTCAGTCTGTTCAGCTACAATTTTTGATCTCGATCAATCTGTTAATGTACGTCAAATTTTTGTTCCGATGTCAACCTAATATTCTCACCAAATTTTGATTTGTACACCCCTGTCTCGCAGCCACGGCCGAACTTTTTTCCTCAGCGGGTCTGTGACACAGGGGTGTATTTGTGGCTGATCATCTCACTAAGACAACAATTATCAGGACAAAATCTCTTTCTTTCGACTTTAGGCCAGTTCATATTTTCTATTTGGGATGGAGACAGGACATTCCAAAAAGATGGGGAAAAACAAATCAAGAAATCCACAAAGCTTGCTTGGCCCATTGATATGAAAAATTGTAAACGGAATTGCCAAGACTGTGGCATTGCAGCATTGAAGGAGATTGGGAAAGAAGGATTTACCACTGGCACAAAATGTCTCATAAAACATGCTTCCATGAAGGTTCGTCAGTTTAAAAGGGAAAATTAAGTACAATAAAAGTCATAATATTTGAGAAAAAAGGGAAATTCCTGTGAAATCTTATAACCACAAACGATTTGGAAGAGCTAATTATATATACTTTCATTTATTTCAAAAGGAAGGTGACCGATACAAAGTGAAATTAGAGCGTGTGACCAAGAAGAGAACAATCAACACTAAAAATTTTGGTGGCTTCAAAGAAGTTCATAAAGAAGTTTTAAATGAAGTCGATCGAGAGGTCACCGGTAATTGCTTTACACAAGCGAGATTATTTATCGGAGATATTCTACGGCTACGGTTGTGGGGCTGCCAATGCGGGTCGTTACCAACGTCGACATATCGTTGTCTACTTTGCTCCGTACGGGAAAAACTCCAAAACACCGTATAAGCAAAGTCGACATAATGCCGTACGTCAGATATCGAACTTGCTTTCACCCGCCATTATCGCCTTACTCGCCATTTTCCTCGCCACTTTAACCGTAGCCGTAGAGAATTTCAGATACATAATCTCGCTATTCATTTTTGTACACGGCTGTTTTTAAGAAATCTGTAAAAAGCTCAGATGTTTTTGTGATATTCAATCTTGAATGTTCTTAAAATGTTTATGACTTGTCTTCTTCATTCATTCTAAAGTGAGTGTCCAAATAAGAAAATTGAAAAGTCGACTTTCTACGTCTTTTGTTAGTACAAAAATATTTTAGATCAAACGTTCCACAAATGTTTCGATATGAAAATAAAGACTTGAGATTTCCCGATGGAGAATATTCGCCAAATAGAAATTAGAGTTTAAAAGAAAGTACTTCATGACATTTTCCCGATCGGGAAACGAACTTTACTTTGATAAATAACTAAAAGAAAAAGTATATTTATTTATCTGGTAGGATCTGTATGGACAGTCAAAGCAATCGTTGTCAAAGGCGAATCCAAAGGGTCCGAAATCCCAATCGGAACCATTCTTTTCGAATCGGATAAAATCGGATTCTACCGATTGGGTACATTTGATGAAATGCTGGGCTGCAATAAATGCAATTCGATTTATCATAAGGATACACGGTATGGTCCAAAAGTCGGAGCTGATGACGGCACCTTCCAAAAGCCAATCAAAATGAACGGAAAAACAAGATATTATGATTCTACTTGTAAGAAGTATCATATCTCAGGTTCGAAAAGCAAATCAAGCATCACTTTTGAGAGTGGTCCCTTCACAGAAGAAGTCACTAAAGGAAAAACACAAGTCTGGTGAAATGGGAAAAATAACACCTTTTTTTTAGCATTATAAAATAATCGTCACTCGGCACTTAAATCAATTAGAATAGATCAACATCAGTTGGAACACCATTCGTTTATTTCTTTCCTTCCAGTTTAGCCTGGATATCTTAGCTGTAAACTTCGTCTTTATTTAAGATGTTTCTGGTTAACTCTCTGGTCTTCGATTTGCATTTCAAGGCAGCGCATGCCGACCCAGGATTTACAAACACTTAGGTAGACCAAGCTGTATGACAGAAACATCAACATGTTCAATTATTTCACAGCTTAGATATCCAGGATACATCCTGGCCCAGGTGTACAAAGTGGCCTTTTTAATGACTACAAATCACCTTTCTAATCCCTAATAATAGGAGGAAATATATTGCTTCGAACCAACAACTTTTTTACCCCCAGTGAAAAACAGAGGAAAATCTACGCCTGGTTGTATTAAATTGGAGGAAAAAGGAAAAATACAAACTTTTCTTTGTTTTTTCCATACTCTTTTTTCTCCTGATTTTCAAATGTTATTAGTTCTTGCAGCGTCTTCTCCTCCATCTGGCTGTGAAGTTTCTGGTTCTCTGTTTTAAAAACATAATCAACGGGTAGCTCCCTTCTTCCTTAAAGTAATTGAGCTTCAAAAAAATCGAGTCCGCACTATAGTTAGTGGAAAATTTGAAGTATGCCGTACTAAATTATAGAAAACTCATAAATAGGTAAAACACTACCCGCACTAATAATTAGAGGATTTAAATTGGTTCAAAAATGACAGAATAGTTTATTCCAACTAGTTAGAGGACGCACTAAATTAGATTAATGACGGTATCTGGTCCTTAAAGTTGATCTCCATTCGTTTTGAACACTCACATGGAACATAAAATTTGTTCGAATTTTCAAAACTTCGGGTTATTAACGATTTACTGGATTTTGACAGAGAAATTTTCAAGCAAGTCAGATATCCAAGTTACGATAGCTCGATTTATAAAGCGACAATTTTTACAATCAGTGCCGAATTATATTGACAATATCGGAATTTTAACGTTTTTCAGAATTTAAAGCTCGGGCGAGAATTGGGATTTTAGTACTACCTCTTAGTTTAATTGAAAGGGGTTGAGTGGCTTCCAGGCTATATTATCATTCTAGCATCATATTAAAATTTTTGAGTTTTTAGTTCATTAGACCCTGCAGCAATTTCTTCCATCATGTAATATGACCTCAAAACAATAGTTTTTACAAAATACCACAAAATTTTTACTTGCTACTTGAAATCTACAACTATGTAGATTATTACATAAAAGATCCTCCGACATTTACTTCTAAACAATGCTTGACAGAGAGAAAGAATTCTGTTTTTTGAAAAAACAAATCTTTATTTCTAAACCTGCAGGATCACCGCATAACAAAGCCTTAGAGCCTTCTAAATTAAGTTACGTAAGCTATAAGAACTTACGGTAAATAAACCCAACTAAAGTCTATTCACGATAAGCGTGCACTCTTTTTTCATTTACCTATAACTTTTGAATGAATTCTTCAATTTTTATAAATTTGGTATCATTGGAAAGATATTAGCGAGTGGAACAATCTGAAATTAAAAAAATCTTTAAAAAGATTCTGAAATTGAAGATGAAAATGAATAAGAAAAAAATGAAGATCTTGTAGAGAAGTGCTATAACTTTCATTTTCAAGTTGATAAGTGATTGACCCCAAAAAACAGCAGAAAACAGCAGAAATCAGCGTTTTTAGACTTAAATCAGCTTATAATTTTGTTTGATATCTTTCGACTGAATGATTATTTTAGAGAAATTTTTTCACAGTGATGACGTTCGATGATCAAGGATTCACTTCAGTGAAAATGATAGTTATAGCATTTTTGCGCGCGCAGCGCGTATCTCGTTTGGTAAAATGTGCGCGCGATATACTAAATTGCCCTATATGGCTAAACTTTTTTGTTTCGTGCATTGCTACATGACTCTCGTGTTTACTCAGATCGCTCCGTTTTCGCACTAAATCCTCATATTGCAGCAAGAGAACTTCTATGATTGGTTTGTTTTCCCCGTTTCCCGCGCGTTTATTCATTTGAACCGGTTGCTATTGCCTACCTACAAAAAACTTTCTCTTCTTGCCAGCATAGTCCTTCTTCTGCTGGTTCAAGAACAAACAGAGTTGTCTACACCTTCTACATGATGATTAAACTGCTGTCAGGCTGTTGCCAAACTATAGCCTAGGGAAGTACCACCTTCGTACAACAACTGTTGCTCCTTCACAATCTTTCTTTGGTTTTTGTGCTAGAGTTGAATTGGATCATGATTTTTGTGTGATTGTCCACAACACAAGAAATGGTTTTAATGATATGATGAAGTTTTCTTGAAAAAAACAGCAGGATGGTATTTTCAACTTTCAGAACAAACTAACTGCAGTTTTGCATAGATTGTGGTGACAAGGCAAGTGACTGAATATGCCTGAAATATTTGTGGATAAATCTGAAAAAGAAACACTGACTGTCAGCATCAAAGAAGAATCGTTTATGGTCCTTTGTTTCCAAGTTATCCAAGTAAGTAAGTATAAAAATTTGAACCTGGGAGCGAAATTGACTGATTATTGTTTATTGATGATTGAATTTTACTTGGTGCTTCTTCTACAACAATAATGACACTCATCCAGTCATCTGGGGTAAGTGAAACCTCTTTGTGAGGGAAATTCTATAGCGGCCAATTTACAAATTTTAAAGCGCTGACAACCCGAACATACACAACGCCCACGGTATACGACCAACGAAGAACGTTAACTTCTGAAAAAGTTAGCTAATCCCATTGAATATGGATGTAGACAATTGAAAATCACCTCACATATACACAAACACTTTTATCGCAAACTTTGAAATTATCTTCCGCTTGCGATTGAAATGTGGAAAACTTTTGTCGTGAATTATGGACTTTCCTTTGCATGCGTTCCAAATGTGGAATACTTTTGCCATGAATTTAGAGATTTTCTTCAACGTGCTATTAAAACGTGGAAAACTTTTGTCGTGAACTATTAACTTTTCCTTTACATGCGTTTAAAATGGGGAAAATTTTTGTCGTGAACTATTAACTTTTCCTTCACATGCATTTAAAATGGGGAAAACTTTTGTCGTGAATGATGAACTTTTTCGTTTAAAATGTTGAATATTTTTGTTATGAATTTGGAGATTTTCCTTTGCATGCGTTCAAAATGTGGAATACTTTTGCCATGAATTAGGAGATTTTCTTCAACATGCTATTAAAACGTGGAAAACTTTTGTCGTGGACTATTAACTTTTCCTTTGCATGCGTTTTAAATGGGGAAAACTTTTGTCGTGAACTATTAACTTTTCCTTCGCATGCGTTTTAAAATTGGGAAAACTTTTATTGTGAACTATTAACTTTTCCTTTGCATGCGTTTAAAATGTGGTTTAATACTTTTGTCATGAATTTTCCTTTTTTGCATTCTTTTGGAAAAATGAAATTGTTTCCCTGGAAAAATGAAATAGTTTCCCTGGCTTGAAAGTTTTTCTTTTTGGCATTAGGTGAGACCAAATTAATTTGTTGTACTACAGGCCTGGCCGACCCTATTTTTTCAAAATAGAAAAAATGATAATATTTCAAAATAGAAAAAATAATAATATTGAATTTGCAACTGAACAAGTTGAAAATCAATTTGTAAATTCATCCCAAAACTTAGATGAATTCAAAATATCACAATGGAAAAATGACACAAATATCATTCATCAATAAAGAGGAAAAAGTCTGGTGCTTCAAAATGTTACAATTTTTTTAGATCTTGACCTTCTGACCCAAGATTTTCAGAGATTTAATTTTATTATATGCTGACTTGCTGACCAGGACTGACCCATACTGTATTCTTTGAAAGGCCTTCCTGTAGAACAATAAATAAAATTTGTTGTGCCTTATTTCAAAAAAATTATAGAATAGACCTTTTGTTATTTACGATTTCATATTGAATAATTAAAAACTCTAACATTAAAACAATAAATCACTAATGTATAATTAGTTAAAGTGGATTCTAAATATTATCATGTCATTGTTTGATACTGATGACTGAAGTCTGCTCTCAGAGTTTTTTATTCATTCTGACATGACATTGCAAATAGCAAAAGGTCTATACTGTGCTTTTCTTCCTTTTTTTCTGTATTTTTACACATGATAGTATGCAAAAAAAATCATCTCTCAAACTTTGACATTTTACTTGGTTTATTGTAAAACGGTCTCCATTTTGTAAAGTAAAGGTGTAAGGTGAAGCATGACGCTACAGATCAAATCTGTGTTTTGACTGGACTCACCAACCTTTATGATTATAAGGGTACAGTCTGTTTATTGCGACAACTCTTTTTAAATTCAAGATCCCCTGAGAGTGTTTAGTGTTTTCATCATAACTTTAATATACGGCGTTTGTTTGTCATTAAATTTTTTGTTTACAACTTGCAATAATCGAGGAAGCTCTGGATCGCTTCGCAACTTATAAACATGACTTTTACGGCTTTTTTTGTCACTCTCGTCTCTCGCATGTCTTTGCTATGCAAACAGAGTGGAGGGACGGAAGAGTTCTGAAACGCGCGCAACCCCTTTTATATTGATTCTACAAGATCTTCATTTTTTTCTTCTTCATTTTCATCTTCATTTTTAGAATTTTTTTAAAGATTTTTTTATTTCAAATTGTTCCACTCCCTATAATCTTTCCAACGAGACCAAATTAATAAAGATTGAAGAATTCATTCAAAAGTTACAGGTAAATGAAAAAAGAGTGCACACTTATCGTGAATAGACTTTTTTTTTAATACACTATTTCGACCGTAGCCGCCAACCCATCACGCTACTGATTTCGTTCCACTAAAATACACTTTTTCGATAATAGCCGCCGATTGCCGCGTGGGCTTTTTTTGTCCGTTTTACAACCCTAAAACCGTCCCAGTATTTTTTTTGCGCGTAAAGACAATAGAAAAAAGTGTAAAAAATGGATTGGGTCGAGTTTAAGGTGGTAAAACGGACAAAAAAGGCCCGCGCGGCAATCGGCGGCTATTATCGAAAAGATGTACTTTAATGGAACGAAATTAGTAGCGTAATGGGTTAACCAAAACAACGAAAGCGATTTTCAAAAGTTGGGATTTTGGTCCTTTGGAATGTAAAATATCTTTGTAAAAATGTCACGAGCGGGGAAGCGAGTCATGAAGGTTTTTGGGTATTTTTGGTATTTTTGGCTGAAAACTGCTGTTTCTAAGGTGTAATAAAGCAAACGAAGCAAAAGAGCGCCAAATTAGTAATCAGAGGCGCCTTTTTCCACCCCTTGTCTTTCGGCCCCACAAAAAATCGACTACTGGGAGCAATTGCCCTGTTGGTGCCAATTTTTTCTATTACGTTATATTTAAAAAAGAACCTTTCGTTTTATCAGTCTCTTTAAAGAGCAATTAAGCCTTCATGAACAACGGTGGATTAGTGCCAGTTAAAGGAACCTTTATGATTCTTATTTTGACAATACAAATTATTAGATTCATTAAAACTTAGAGGTATTGAGATTATGCAAGAGAATCTTTAAAAAGACCTGAAAACATGCGTATCCAGGTTGTGGCCTAATACACCTTTTCAACGGTAGTCGTGCGGTCAGGTGCATACCACTTTATTATTTAATTTACCACCCTAAACGAAAAAGTGTATATGTGACGGTTCCACACAAAATAGTTCTTATACTTTTATACAAATTTTGATTGCATTCAAAACAACAAAAAGCTCCT
The DNA here is from genome assembly GCF_902728285.1 of Clytia hemisphaerica. Classification (NCBI taxonomy): domain Eukaryota; kingdom Metazoa; phylum Cnidaria; class Hydrozoa; order Leptothecata; family Clytiidae; genus Clytia; species Clytia hemisphaerica. Next base: position 341,958 of record NW_027104475.1, read on the forward strand.
AAAAGGTAACTTGAAACCATCATCTTGCAACCATGAGGTAGTTGAATAGAAATAGATATTCGCACACAATTTAATAGTTGAAAAGCTACACACGTGTTAAAGAGTGCACAGTAAGTTGCAATATTTTAAAGGGTAGGTATTGAATGAGAAATTATATTATTGTGATTTGGCTCTTTATCACTCGCATACATATTTTTAATCATGATTGTATAACTGTTATGCAACTTGCGTTTGGTATACTGTTAAACGAAGGGGCTGTTGTGAGGTTTCTTGTAGACGAAAGGTTTTGAGAAAATGATCAAATTTTTGGTCCAGACCGTGGTATTTTGTAAGTTGGGATAGAATTGGGTGTCACTGTCGAAGATGAATCGGACATGTTAGTTATGCGTAAGATTGAGAGATCTGGTGCATGGGAACGTTAGAAAACAAAATAGAATACTATGAGGTTTTCGAATATAAGAAAATATGAGTCAATAACACCAGTTGCCTATACTTTCTTTCTTCCAGGGTTTTAGATTTTTCAGGGTCTTCCATAACATCTAAATTAGGTTTGTACTGACCATAATCGTTTGAGATGAAGGTTCCATAGTTACAAAGCCGAGGTACTAAAGATACACCTAAAACAAACTTTAATCTCATAGGATATCTTTTGGGCAAAACTGGATTACTAGTCCATGTCAGGGTCACTTCTTCCTTCGAGTTGAAAACAAATTGATCAATTCACAAGATGAGTTCCACGTAAGGTTTTTTTTTGAACGATAACAAAAGAGGCCCGAATTCCCGAGTTGAAAAATGAAAAATAACTCGAAAAGCTAAAAGAACCAAAAATTCACGAGTTAAAAAAATGGAAAATAACTCGGAAAGTTAAAGGAAGCAAAAATTCCGGAGTTAAAAAATGGAAGATAACTCGGAAAGTTAAAGGAAAAAAAATAAACCGAAATGAAAATGACGTCACTAAATTCCAAAATTGACGTCATAACTCGGAATAACTCGGTTTTTTCTTAACTCGGTTTTTTTAACTCGGAAAAAATAACTCGGGAATTCCAGGCCTCATAGCAAAACGCCACTGTCGGCTCTAGACTGTGTACGAGTCTAATTAAAATATATTTTGCAGATTTTTTAACGTTATTCAAAAATGTCAAAAAATCAAAGTCATTGCCGTTTTATTTAAACCGCAAAATTACGGAAAAGAATTTCAGATTTTAAAATAATGCCATTTTACATTCATACCACTTAATAGACTAAGGTCTACTTTTATGTCAAATCCAATACATAGCTCATAGGCAATGGGGAAAGTAATAATAAATTCATTTCATATAAGATTTGGTCAAATAAGATTTCTGATATTGAGCTGTAGTATTGAGCAAACCTCCTACATTCGTGCTACAATTAAATTTTTTTGTAAAAGTATATCCAGCTTGTGCGTGGCTACACAGAGCATATTTTTGCCAAATAGCAGTAAAACTGTCTACACTGTCTCTTACAGTCCCTGCTGGTTTCCGTTAAAATCCCAATGGGGATAGAAATTCTATTGTTCAAAGTTTGAATTATCCAGTGGAGATAGATGGTTTTGGAGTACAATTTTCATACACTGAATTTCAAATGGGGATGAAATCAAAGTCAATTTTCTAGGGAGGGGCTGAAATTGTAAGTTATTTTTCCTACTGGGAACGAAATTTTGGCAAAATTTTCCAGTGGGGTTGGCGGAGTCAACATTCCAAACATAAATAATCCCAAATGAAAATCGTTGAAAATGTGTACCCATTTCTGATGTAAAATGACATAACATCAATCTCATCGTATGAGACAGTAGTCGTATGACAGATTGACAATTCCAACAGACACCACAAGGTCAATATTTACTCAGCATGAAACCAAAGCCTGAAAACCGTCTCAAATAATTTTTTGGAAGTATCTAATTTTCAAGTTTTAAAGATTTTAACAAGCTGTTTAGTAATCCTTTTGTTAAGGGCACTTGACTCTATCTCAAGGGTTTGCTACTTGCTATAATCCTCTCAACCGGTCATTGATAGCGAGTTTATGTATGGTAAGTGAAGTCGATGCAAAACAAAGTCGATAGTAGATGTACTATATTACTTTTGTTCGCCTTGTACAAACGACGGTATATTGGTGTTTTTACCATCGTCGAGCAAAGCGGACGGCGATTTTGGGGACATGTCAACTTTACTTTGTACCGTCTCCTTCGATTTATGTCGAATACATAAACTCGCTTATATTATCCTCCCGGGGGGTAATACCCTTGTCGACCGACGGGGGTGCTCCGCTGAGGTTCGAAAAATGGACCTTACGTGGGACTCGAAATTTGCGAAAAAAGTGACCCTGAATGGGACTGAAATTGCAAAATTTTCTCAAATTTTCTACTTTTTCCCTAAATTTTCCAAAAATAGTCACCCTACGAGGGACAGATTTTTCTATTTTGGTGTTTTTGCGACCCTACCTGGGACTCGTGGAGTTTAAAAAAGGTACCCTGACCAGCGGAGCATCCCCGTAACCCGTCTTGCCCTAGTACCCCCCCCCCTCGGGATTATCCTACAGAGGGCAAATAAAGTATATCTACGTCCAACATATCATCAACGACTGAATCACCATATAGTGCTGACGTGTTTATATGTGTATGTTATTAACCTGAGGAATGGAGTAGGGCTAGAGTAGGGCTCTTTGTTGACCCTTCATCTACTGTCCATAACTCGAAACATAGACTTTTTGGGCCAAAACCCTCTAGGACAGACAGTTTCCCAAAGGTAGTAAGATTTTTATTTAGAGGCCGTTTTTTTAAGATCTCCATTTCGTCGTCCACATGACTAAAGATTCAAATTCAAAATAAGTGTTTTGGATGATTGAAATTCTTGCAATTCTGTTCTGCCTTTGAGGTTGGCCTTTTTGTCATGTGAAAACACTGACTATTCCTCTATATGAAAAAGGGCCATATAAATCTCAAAAATAACCACCACAGTAAAACTTTAAATCTTGTAAGGTACTAGTTTGAGGATTAACAAAAGACAAAAAAAAAATAAGGCTATCCTCAAAAAAGCAATGTGCCGTTCCATACTTAATAACGGTAGAAAGTTTTACATCGTTATGCATAACACGATGACCAATATACGTAATTGCTTCTCTAATATAGAAATTTACCATTGTCGCGCGCGGATAATTATCTTGGAGTCATCTTGTTTAATCCTGTACCCAACATCCACTTAAAGAATTCAGCCAACCTCACACCCATTGCCGCTTGTAACCAATTTTTCAATTTTACTGATGGGTGGACGTGATACAATAGTGAGCGCTATCAGGATCACCAAAAAACGAAATCTAAGGGATTAGACACGAGTTTGGACTTCAGCAATAAGTATTGACTGGGTTAGTTAGGTACTGGCTTTTTCATTTATAACATAAGGAGGAAGCTGCAGTTTATCTTAAAATGGAATTTTTTGTGCATTGGATTGAATATAATGTGGTTATTTGTTTGTGTGCTCGCTTGTTAGGGGTTCAGTTGAAATAATTTGGGACTGATAGATGGAAGAAGGTCAGAAATGAAAGGTGTGTAGCCTAAGGAAGCAAGCCTGTGATAGTTTTGCAGTATAATCTTTCTATAACGACTCTGGGTAACCTGGGTAAAGCTTCACCAGGCAACACCTGAAGTTCTTAACCCTTTAAGTACCACGGTTTTTTTTTCTAAGTTTTTTAAAGAAAATTGCTAGCTCAAACTTTAAAGGCTTATATCTCCGGATCTAGAAGAATTTGGAAACTCGTTTATAGTTCGTTGGATAGCTTAGAATCTCTTCTTTCTTTCGCTGCGCGGACCTGCCTGAGTGATAGAAAGGTTCCCAGTAGTAAAACTTCAAATTAATTCGCTAGAGGACAGAATCAAGTAAAGCGGGGCCAATAATTTTGGATGTTCTTGAATCACCCGTTGACCAAGAATGGTCAAAAACGGTCAAAATCTTAAAAAAGTAGATTTTTGTCAAATTTTTGCATTTTTTTTCACTTTTGGCTTAAAATTTCGCTGGAAAGACCATGAAACTCAATCAAGTTCCTATGAGTTAGACCAAAAATGACGATTTCTAACTCAATCTGGGCATTACAGGAGGGCTTAGGTTGGGAGGGTAATTTTTTCCATTGAATTTTAATCGGGGATGAAATCAAAGTCAGTTTGCTGGTGGGGCTGAAATTGTAGGATATTTTTTCCACCAGGGACGAGATTTTGGGCAAAATTTTCAGTGGAGCTGGGGTCTCAGCGGGTCTGTAACACGAGGGTGTATGTAACGAGATTTAAACGCTATGAACATTACAATATCTATATTGTTTTTACGTTCACGTGCGAACTTTAAATGGACTATGATACGCCATTTAATTATAAAGCGGTTCCATGTCAATATAAATTCTGAAATTTGTTTAATTTTAAAGCCACAACTATTAAGACTGAACTTTTGTCAAACGCTCCTTAATTTTGAGTCTAATTCATTATCTGCAACATATCTATATTGTGTGTACAAGCGCAAAGACTCAAAACGCACTGCTGTCTCTGTTTCTAGCGAAATGCTGATGAAGATGGAAATTGCAAGGGTATTTTTGTTATTTTGTGCTGTTTTTTCTAAAGCTTAAAACTGATATTCCTAGTGACGAAGGGAGGGTTCCTTGTGTTTTTCCAATCGAGATGCATCTTCTGAGACTGTTCTTTGCCCAATAATTAGAATCTATTTTATATACAAGATTGAAAATTCCTTATTTTTTATCGATGGACATAGTGTAAGATTATACCCCCTTTTACAATTACTTGACGTCAATAGGGGTGCAGTAAAGTCAAGGATCACAAGGAATCTAGAAACCTCTTTTCTTTTTAAGTTATGAATAATTGGGGCTTGGGATTTAGTGATGGGTGAAAAATTATTGCTATGATCATAGAAGGGATATGAACCTCTTAATGTTATTTTCAAATGAGATATTTTCTGGATATTTTTTCACCGTTGTGGAGATCGTGTTCCATCTTTGCAGTCGAGATTAGGCTGGTTTCGGCTTCCTTGAAAAATTAGAATTTTCTTAATTGAAGAATAGGAAATATCACCCAAATGCAAGCTTTTCTGCTTTTCTAGTTACGCCTAATATTTTTTTAACGCAAAGATTATACTAGTTCATTGGGGGAAATGAGATAAAATTTTAGTTCTTCGTTCTTCGATTGTTCTGGACTAATTACTAAAGTCTGTCCAGATATAATTGGCAGTGGAAACAAGAATGCCTGTAACTTTTGATAGTCAAATATAATTATGAAAATTTTTTTTGCTTGTTTTAGAGAATCAAAAGCGCTATATTTGAATGTATTTTTGGTTGAAAAATTCGCGATTTTTAGCGGTTAAATTTGCGATTGTAAAAATTGAGCTTTTTTTCTACTTATGCTATAACGTTCATTTTTACACCAGTGGTAGTTCAACCTTAGGTTAAGAAGTTTGTTGAATTTCAAGGCAAACAAAAGAGTCCTTCGGAAGATATGGGACCCGAAATACCCCTTGGTAGCACTTTTCTATGAAATATCAAATCTCCAACTTATTACTAAAAACGGGGGTTATGTTATCTTTTTTGAACAGTTCAATTAAAAGTTGGAAAATGTTAAGTGTTGGTGCATTGGTATTATTGGTATCATTGATTATTTCGAAACGAAGTGAAATCATATGCAATATAATTGTTTTTATTGAAAGGATAAGCATGAACTTATATTGCCTTTGTTATTTTTAAGTCATTAAAGAACTTTGCTAATTCCCAAAACACTAAACACAGTTTGGCTATGAGGTCATTAAAGAGATTGTAAAATGTGTTATGATCGAAAAACTGTTTCATCAATCATATCACTACCCCCGTTTTTAGTAATAAGTTGGAGATTTGATATTTCACAGAAAAGTGCTACCAAGGGGTATTTCGGGTCCTATATCTTCCGAAGGACTCTTTTGTTTACCTTGAAATTTAACAAACTTCTTAACCTATGGTTGAACTACCACTGGTGTAAAAATGAACGTTATAGCATAAGTAGAAAAAAAGCTCAATTTTTACAATCGCAAATTAAACCGCTAAAAATCGCGAATTTTTCAAACAAAAATACATCTAAATATAGCGCTTTTGATTCTCTAAAACAAGCAAAAAAAAATTTCATAATTATATTTGACTATAAAAAGTTACAGGCATTCTTGTTTCCACTGCCAATTATATCTGGACAGACTTTAGTAAATGCTCTCAGTACGAAATGACTATATAAGGCTGTCTTGAACAAAACTTATCTGAAAAGGCTTTTATTTTTCTAAGAACAGTTATTATTTTCTCAGTGTGGTTTTACTTGTATTTAAGCCCTCCTAAAAAGCCTATCTGCAATCTAGTGCTATTTTAAGGTCTACCTAAACTTGCTAAATTAAGTGTTAACTCACGATAAGATATGTGAAACTGTTCATTACTTTGCAGCTAATTTAAAAAGTACTTTTATAGAAAATGTTTTACATCCGGTATTCAAGCAACGAGCTAGCTTTATTTAATGTTTTGTTTTTTTTCAATCACAAAATCTGTCCCAGTAGTAAAGTTGTCCACAGGGGGGTCGTTAGAAACTTTGGCGGCTGCTCAATCCTTTTAACTTTTAGACGTATGGGAACCAAACTTCAAACGGTTTGAATATCTATAACAGGCCTTACCAAAAACTTGTTTAGCTATCATTGGAAAAAGTATTGTAAAAGATCGCCTGTCAGTCTAGAAAGGATTGAAGTAAAACCACTATATTTTTCAGTAGCGTGGTGGCAAGGGGGCAGGGGACCCGTAGAAACTCCCTCCCCCCAGCGGCCGATGTTTTGGGGGCGCCAAAAGACAAGGGTCGGAAAAAAGCGCCTCTGATTACTAATTTTGGCACCCTTTTGCTTTTTTACACCTTAAAAATAGCTGTTTTCAGCCAAAAAGAGAAAATATCAATAAAATGTTTCGAGCCCGCTTCACTTCATTTTTGTAAATATATTTATCTTTATTAAAAATAGAGGGCGCCAAAATCCCGACTTTCAAAAAATCGCCTCCCATTGTCGGACCACCACTCTACTGTCTCATTTTCTCCATAAAAGACTGCAAATCGTGAATATTCTGAGAAATAACAAATTTATGTTACTACCTAATAAGGAAAACACTGAATTCCTTATGTTTCCTATACTCCCCGCAATTTTTTTACTTTTTTATAAGAATGGTGTAAATTCATTTCATCATGGATATTCTTAACTTTTTTGGGAAAATCATCCTAAACGAATATTCTTACAGCATTCTTAGGTTAGGATCCTAATTCAGACTAGATTTAACATTTAGTACATACGTCTCACAATTCCATGATGGTGATATTCTTAGCATATTCTTAATTTGCCCATTTTCATCATGGACATTCTTATAAAGTGTATTCTTATAAAAAAAAGCGTGTAAATCCTAAAAGCCTAAAATACGAATTTTCTCGGAACTAAAAAGGTTCTTTTTCTTCAACTCCTTTTCTGATAAATCTTTTTGATTAATTATTAATCAAGAACGAAAGTACAAATTCGGAAAAAGTGGCACAAAAGTCTAGTAATTGAAATGGTTATGGTTGTGGTGGATTTTTTTGGTAATGTGGTCGGGGTGTGATCGTTTATCACAGTTTTTACACCCCTGTCTCACAGCCCCGGTAGAACTTTTTCCTCAGTGGGGATAAAAATTCAAATTGAAATACCAATCAGGATAGAAATTCTATTGTTAAAAGATTAAAAAATCGGAAGGGAATGGTTTTGAAGTGCAATTTTTAAACATTGAATTTCGAGTGGGAATGAAATCAAAGTCAATTTCCCAGTAGGGCTGAAGCTCCAGGGTATTTTTCCCACCAGGGGACGAAATGACCAAATTTTTCAAGTGGGTCCAGCGGGTCTGTGACGCAGTGGTGTGTTTTTACATGAATAATAATGATGCTGTGAATTAGAATTCGGTAAAAATTCCATGGTATAAAAGGGCAGGGCCCCCTCCCAGTGAACGATATTTTTGGGGGCACTAAGTAACAAGGAGTTTAAAAGGTGCCTCCAATTATTAGTTTTGACACCCATTGCTTTTTTATACCTTAAAATTAACAGTTTTCAGTCAAAAAATGAGAAAATTCCCTAAAATTTCCGTATCCTCGCTACACTCGTGTGATTTGAAAAAAAATATTTCCATATAATAGGTGGCGCCGAAATCCAAACTTTAAAATCTACCTTACCAGTTTGGCCCAATTTTAGTGGGATTCTAGTCTACGCATCACACTTCTGAAATTAACATATTAATATTGACTTTTGTGAGGTAATAAAAATCAAGTCAGAGTTTTTTAAAGCTTCCTTTCGATTATTCGTATCTGATGAAAGTTCGCCACTGTTTCCTGGCCCCTGCAACGACCAATGATGCCCGCTTACTATATTGGAAATTTATTGGTAGAAAATAAGATAATGACAACTTATCCCCACCTAGTCATAAAACAGGCATCTCAAATTAATGCAGTCTTTTTATCTGTGCTTCCTGTCTGCTCGGTTGGTGAAAACTAAATTTGCTTTTTTTTATTATTTTGGCATTTAATTTTGAATAGGAAAACCTTAGTGGTAATAGGCTTAAATGAAAAATAATCTTACTAAGTTCAAAGTCCACTACCCCCGTATGCTATATATAATTTCTCTCTGAACCTCGCATTAACACTTGAGAGAAAGCTTTTAAAGTGCCACCAGGTTGTCAAAAAGTTCTATTGATTGAAATAAGTGAATATTTTTGTTTTCTACACTCGCTTGCGTTTCTAAGAAGATAAACAAATTTCAGGGATTTGAATAGTTCTAAGAAAGTAAGTTTTTCTTGAGAAATTTATAGGATCTCGCAATGTTGAATTGGCGCTGGGTAGCAAGAACAGTAATTGACACTTTCCAATTCTACTGATCAAATATTTCCGGGAAAAAAGTTTTTTCTTGATACATTTATACTTTATTGCCGCCAGTTTAACTGAAACAAAATCAATACCTATATTGTTTTAATACCAACTATAGGTATTCAAAGCATTTTGTTTAAGATAAGAATCTGTGATAGAGAGGTATCAAAAGAGGGTTTTAATGCTGAATTCGATGCCATGAATAATAGAATGAAGAAAGTTCGAAATTGCGAAATTTATTGCCTGATTTTCATCATTTTGTCTCAAGAGGTAGCAAAGAAGTTCATTGGAATCTTACTTTTTATCTAGAAAAGTTGTTTCATAAGAGAAAGGAGAAGAAACTCAAAAGAAGAACATTGAAAGAAATACAGAAATTGAAAATCACAAATTTGACGTTAGCAGGATATAAATTAAAACGTGGTTTGTTTTGTCCATCGTGAATTTTCTTTCTCACGTTTCAAGACGGACGACTCCCTATGAGGAGGCACACAAAAGCCGCCAATATGCAGTATGAATTTAGGATTAGTTAACTTGTACGTCGTAACAATGCTCATTTTTATTTCTCCTTACACAACGAAACACGTAACACGTAACTCGACCACTCAAGACGTACTACGAATTATGGAAAACGCAGGGAAAGTGCGCCGAAACAGCAATGAAGTTTTGCAAAATGAAAATGCTACAGTAAAAAGTGTACTAAAAAAACCTCAGAATATTAAATCAATTTTATTTAAAAAACTTAGAGCAATGCTCGATTTGAATAAATATCGTATTCGGAACAAGAGACGTATCTCCAACAGACAATTGCGAGCCGAAAACTCGGTAGCTTATTTTTATGGACACGAAATTATTCGATATTCAAATTTGGATTTAAATTTCGACAGGTTCACGATTAGTTTTTGGATTTACGCGGAAGGCGGACAACAAAACAACGCACCTATTGTTCGAATTTACAATCATTGTTCTTTTGTCGAACTCTCTGCTTTGTCTTTCGGAATTCGAACGATCGAACTTGAGACTATCGTTTATTTCACAATGACAACGAGCCAATCAAATTCAACTTCAACGATAAAGTCTGAGTCACCGATCAAAATACAGACTTGGGTTCACATAGCTGGGTCTTATGACGGCCATAAATTGGTTTTGTATGTCAACCAAGCTAAAGTCGCTGCCAGTTATGAACAAAAAGGTATTTTTACATCTAACGTTTACCCAAAATGTACAACCCTAGACGTTGGTGGTGACTCAGAGAATCACCTTCATTATCGGGGTGCTGTTGATCACATCTTGATCGTAAACGAGGCTTTAAATCATAGAACCATATCGCGGAAACCATTTGTGAATTTAAAAAAACTTTTTGTACTGAGAGAGAATTTTGAATCTAAATACAATAATGGATATCATACCGTGCATGGACATTCACCAGGTCTAATAAAAAGGGAAGTAAAATCCGAAGAACAGGTTGAAGTGAAATTAGAAATTCCGAAATGTGGACATGCGATATGTGATAACTCTGAAGTAATTCAAAACTATGTTACGCATCCAAATACCTATATGTCGTTGAAAAAGATTCGATATAGAGTTGTACTAATAACTCAGGATGACCGGCGAAAATGCCGGCTGACGACAAACGATATACAAAAGAGACATAAATATTTGGTATCTGTTTTCAACCGAGAGAATATTCATCTTCATTTAGATATTGTCAAATTTAGGAACTCAAATTTATGTAATAAAACTGTTTTGATTTCTTGTTACCGGCCTTGTCCTGATGACACAGTTCATTGTCAGCAAAGTATACCGGTTGATCCTGTTGGTTGTGACCGGAAATGTACCCCGGATAAGCTAAATAACGGACATTGTGATATAGAATGTAATAATCCGGACGGAAACAATGATTGGGATCAAGGGGATTGCTGTAATCCAAAAGTCACCGATGTGACTTCGACTTGTTATGATCCGAAGTCGCCTTACAGAGCTTTCATAGAGGAAAGGGAACTCAAGAAACATTTGAATCTATCCAATAAAGAGGCTCTGGTGATTTATCCAGTATCTTTACCGGCGAATTTCCTTGGTAAATCTACTTACCCATGGACGGAAGATATATACGGTGTCAATGGTGGAATCACCATGAATTATAAGAGTTTTTTGCCATCATCAGATGGGAAGGAAAACGTGAATGATATTATCCATGAATTAGGACATGCTCTTGGGTTATGGCATGTACATAGAGGTGTCAGTGAAGTATCCTGCACCAATGAATGCATCGAGGACTCGCCATCTATGATTACTGGTGATCTATGTTCCGATACCACCCCGACCCCGATCAACTACAAATGCGAGGACAGAGTATTGCATCATAGACAATGTAATGGGAAGAATGAATCAATGGTTTACCAAAATACACCGTACAAGAATTACATGGGGTATGTCACAGGTATGTGCCTTCTATTCTTTTTATGTATATTATTCTATTCTATTGCATAGATAGATTGTTTTATTCTAACGCTTTCTAATTCGACGTTCTAATATTCGATAGGCTCCCTTATTTGATGAAATTTAAAGTCCCCGTCAACAAGAAACTCTCATAAACGACGCTCCCTTATTCAATAAGCTCCCTCATTCGATGAAAATCCAATTCTCCTTGAAGATCGATTTAGAGAGCGTCGACTGTACATTTCCGAGGCCGGGAAAATACTTCTTGTTTTTTTGGTAAAATTCCAGAGCAAGCTCAAAAAATGGATCATTTTATTGGAAGAGCTAAAAGATGATAAAGGTTTTCTGTCTAGCGCGTGTAGATTACGTAAATGTTTCTAATCTACTTTGGGATTTAAACCAAAAAATCAACAAGATCTAGGTCAACCTTTCTTAATAAATTTGGGACATTTGCTTTTATCAAGTTAGAGTATATACCATGCTTTAAAATTTCAATCGAGGTATAAAGAAAGCTATATAGAATGATACCGCTAAACTCTATTTTTGCATAATTTAATAATGCATATATAATCGTATTCAGCCATTTTGAATGCGTTATTTGAGCAGGTGTCTTTTGGTTTTCCTATTCAACTCAGGTTTCATATTTGCACGTGGTAATTGTCTTGGGAGATAGGAGACACCAAAAATGAAGTTATGATGAAATAACACATGTAAATGTCTTCCTTCATATTAATTTTTTGACATTTGTTTGTGTGTTTGGTGAACCTTGAATTGAGGATTTCAACCGGCATTTTGAAATACCGAGATTTTAAAAAAACTTTCGACCTTTTTCCCTCGTTTTTTTCTTTATTCAGATCGCATCCGAAAAAATCTCATGCATCATAACTTCTTGAAGCCATTAAAATCTTATTCTACTTTTGCAGAATACTCATAGAAAGTACCTGCCACTACACTCCTGATATCAGCATTTTCCTTAAATCATAAAATCGTAAAATCGGGATAAAATTCACGCTTTCAGGCAACAATTTGCGATATTTAAGTATTCATGAAAATCAAACGCCTAAAACTCAAAATAAAGAGTACATCAATGAAATTCCTTCCTAAAAGTAAAACCTTTTTCTTAGGTAGCTGTGCAAGTGAATTCACTAAACAACAAAGAGCTCGCATGCATTGCTATTTAGATAGCCATTATCAAAGATGGCAGATTAACAGTGTGCCACCATCAACCATTCCATTAAAACCAAGTTTGGTATCATACAAAAACAAAGCAGTATGTATGTTTGTTTAAACTTCATTTTCATTCTTTGTTTTCAGTGAATGGAATCCCAGTTCAGGCCGGCGGGAACTATTTTTCCACTTAGAAGTGAGCTCTTACGGGGCTCTGAGCCTGCTTAGAGATCCTTCCTCCTTAATGATTCTAATAAGTGCAAGGAAAGCGTTTTGACGTTAGAAATAGCGAGATTATACATCGGAGATATTCTACGGCTACGGTTGTGGGGCGGACCATGTCGTTGTCTACTTTGCTCTGTACGGGAAAAACAGCAAAGTCAACATAATGCCGTACGTCAAATATCGAAATTGCTTTCACCCACCATTACTTGCCTTACTCGCCATTTCCCTCCCCGCTTTAACCGTAGCCGTAGATATACTATGCAGCTACTGAGCAGGTTCAAGATAAAAAGCAAATCTACTGATGGAGAACCTAATGATCTTCATTAGCTGTTCATTATGACCGGCCTGAAAAGGTTGTTTTACGTCGGGGAGATAAATCGGGATAATCATTTTCAGAGGTGTGAATTTCTGTAGTACTTAAACGTTTCCAGGTGACGATAGCTTGGCATCCACCGGTAGGCTCTGGTAAACAGCACCAAAGATTTAAATGTCAAGATTGCCAACGAAATAACAGAGAAAAACAACAGTATGTTCAAAAGGTATACAAATTACATACTTTTTTGCCATGTGAATGACAGCAGCTTCCTCTCCTATTAGTAACTATTCGTAATTAGTTCGATGAAAATCAACAATTGAATTTGCCTGTAAGAGGCCTCCAAAAGGGCCCAAAATTCACGCTATTATGCCAATATTTTTACCTTCTGTAAAGACAAAATCACAAACCTCTATAACACCTAAGTAGTATAAGGATCACAAATCCGTTGGTTGGTGTAGTAGCCTTGGGTGTATTGAAATTTACTTTATTTTCTAGGTAGCCTTTAACAATGAAACATCTACTTCAAATTCCCTTTACTCACTGAACAAAATTATCGGACCACCAGATGCAAAGACCACGTGCTCCAGAGATGGAAACACGTGGTTTAGACAACACCCTGGCATAAATGATTACCTTGATGTATGGTTTAGTAAAGCTGTTGTACCGACTGGTTTGAATATATGGATAAATTATGATGCTTCGGATTCAATTGAGGATTTGCAAGTCATACATACGGACGGATCAAAAACGTCTCTAGGTAAGTTATTTTAACTATAACCAACAAAGATAATCGCGAAAGAGAAGGCGATCCTTAAAACGGCGACGCCTGAAAATAGGGGCTCCTGGTCCGAAGCCCTTTTTTTCTCAATGTTCCGTTCATATATGACCGATCCAATTAGTCGTGCACTCCTGGAAAACGATCAAGAGAGTCTAACAGTCCTGAGTCACTGGGCTGTCCAAGTAAAACGCCAACACATACACTTATTGGTCCAGCGCGCAGCAAAATGGACCTTTAAAAAGCAACTGATCGAAAAGATTTTGTCTTTGTCGGGGCCTGTGCGCGCAATAAATTAACAAATCCAGGCTAAACCAACCGCCGATGGCGGTTGCGAACCTTGAATGTTTGCCTCGCCTACCCGCGCGATGTTTGACCTATAATGTTTTGGATTGAATTGGTAGTAGAGTCAAATTTCCCGGTTAGATTAAAGGGTTGTTTCAGGTAGGGTCAGGTAGGGTCAGGTAGGGTTAGGGCTAGGGTAGGGGATGGGCGGGGGGATGGGAGTTAACCCCTGGTTAGGGTTTTAGCCCCGGGTAGAGTTTGGAGTAAATACCATGTTTATAAGGAACTTTGAAATACTTGAAACAGTTGTTATTCGATGGCCGAGTGGTTAAGGCGCTGGCGTTTTAATCATGGGTGCTCTGTATATAGTGGGTTCGAATCCCATCAGCGGCAAACGTTTCGGAATTTCGGTAAATGCAACAAAAACATTCAAAACTCAGCAATACAAAGAAAGTGTCAAAGAATAGAAGTTCAGAGTGGAGAATGGGAAGGAAATTTTTTTGCGTCACTTATAAGGAACCCGGTACGAACGACATTCGGTTATTGCCACGTCAGCTGGACCTTCACGCCGCTCCGGCTTCTTGTTGTACTTTGAACCAAATTGGGCAAAGAACGCATTTTTATCCTGGACACTCTCATTGACGGCCCCAACATCAGCAGGTCATTGTTTTTGATCACTTTACACTCAAAATATAAAGTTAGAACGCTAAGGTCGATGGTATGGTAAATGGATGTTTGCATTGCATCCCAGAGAAGAATAATAGAAGATAGTAATTTTCCAAATTATATTTTCTATTCAACAGGTCCAATAAGTACTAATTGCAGAACACCTTTCACAACTCTGGTCAAAATAACAAAACCCACCAAACATCTCCGTTTACACCTCACAAAAGATATCCATCGTAAACCTTCCATTGATGCAATAATGTTGATATCACGGAAAACATTTGATGAAAAGAAATGTAGAAATTGCGAAAAACTTCAACTCAGATATCGAGTATATCGACAACCTCAGTTTAAAGGTTCAAAACTATATCGATGCTCCGAAACAGTAAGCTTCACCGACAAGTAAGAACTGTTTGTTTTCAAAAGCCCTAAAGGCCACAGAAGTTGCTTAGGTCCCAGAGTAAGGTAGACAAGAAAGGAGCGCAAAATTTGTGTCGGAGAGCAGATTTTTGTGATACTATAAGTTTGTATTCATAATATGAAAAAACATTTAATGTGTAATAGAAATCTGCTCTCCTACACAAAATTTTCGCCCCTCTTTTGTCAACCTAATTGGGACCCCTCACCTTCACCTAAGTCTTTAGTCTTTCATCTATGAAGGTTTCGATTTTTTTTATGTTGCGTAATTTCTGCTACTCTTTAAACAATGTTGAAGCGTAAGCCTTTTCGAGCAACAAACAGAATTCAGGTATGCGTCCGATGCACTAGTAGCCTCTTCGGGTTGAAATTTTAACAACGCGTTGTTTTTAGAGGAGTCGAACCCAATACACTTTACACATACCGTATCCAAGCATTATCCGGATCCCTCCAAAGTCAACTCTCTCCACCGTTGACGTTTCGTCAGTCAGACGGTTTCTGTGGCAACGGAATTATAGAAAAACACCGCGGAGAAGAGTGTGACGATAGCAATCTCCGTGACGGAGATGGATGTGATGTAGAATGTCGGATCGAGGCTGTATTCAATTGCAAATTAGAACCCAGTCTATGCTATAGATATGATCGAGACGGTAATTATAGTAATTATCAATTTCTTTGCTCACTCACTATCAACATTCTAATACCTGGATTAGAAGTATCGTTTGGTTTCTACAGGATAGACCATTTAACAATTTTATCATTTTCCTTTCCTCAAGTGTATAGCCCCCGCTATATTTTTTTCGAATGTTAAATGCATTTTTTGCATATGTTGGGGAGCTTTGTCTTGTTGCGTATACACGTAATAGACAGGGTAAAGGCCGGACCACCTTCGCGCGAAATGAACGAAAAGTTTTTAACGTTTTTGTAAGGTCATTGGTCGGTTGAAAAATGAAACAATTCTATATTGTTTGAAAAAACTTTTTTTTTTCGTTCGCGTGAAACTTTTTTATTTTACGTAATCTTTTCTTTAGGCAAAAAGGTTGACAAAAAAATGTATCGCCCATTTTGCGCGAAAGTGGATGCAGGCCTTAAGGAATAAGTAGCAGTAAAACTTCAGCTAAACTGAATAAGAAATATTTTGTACATACGTGTGGGGGAAAAGCTCAAGTTGTGATTTTTCACATTCTCTCACTAGGTGTTTGTGAGGAGGAAGAACGCAAGCTAGAGACGCGTGACTGTGGTCTGTACACACCGAATGGTTATATTGACCAATGGGCGATCGATATCAAAGGGAAACCTTTGCAATCTTCTAATGAATTTTGTCCTGAACATATCATCACTGGTACACCACCGACGGATCTGGTAATTTTGATTATTCATGTGTGAAGAGGTTGATTGCGTTTCTGTTTTTTTAACTAATAGCGTGATAGATGTTCGTTTGTATCAGCTCCGTTGAGATTAATGCCCAAAGGGCTAGAGTATTATATTCAACGTTTCCCAAGTAGGCAAAACTAAAGCCTTAAGATATTTGCCTCATTTAGTATGACGAATCTAGCCTTTTCATGCGACATATTTTTCGCAATATATATTTTACTTCAAATCCAGCGTTTTTGTGAAAGTCACAGTGATCACGCGTTATGGGATTTGCTTTATTTTTTATCTAAGAATTTCATTTCTAGCCACTGCAGGACTCAATAGTTAACTCAATAGTTAGCGCCACGTGAATAAATATCAAATGTAACTTATTAAACTGTAATTTTCATATTCTTTTAGAAATGCGTGGATGGAATTGCAGAGGTGGATCCAAAGATTGGTTGGAGACCTTGCAATGGATTCAATCCAGAAACATTTGAGATATTCGAAGATTATTGGATCGAAGCGCATTTTGAAACAAGCGTTCATCCGGTTGCTGTTATTGTTCATATATCTTCTGACGGCCGATTTGACCCTTTCTCTCCGAATGAAACCCTATCTATTCGCTTACGAGATGATCAAGGGAAGTTAGAGGTCATAAATAGTAGGGTGGACATCAGTTGTAAAAGTAATCCTATTTATGTGAAAGTTGACAATAACTCGATCAAGAGTAAAATAGTACGTATAGATTTCGCGACTTCAAATTTAGCCATCTCTGGAATAGCAATGCGTTACTTGAAACCAAAAATATGTCCAAGAAATCAAATTTATGACAAAATAACGAAAACTTGTCAACCGAGAACAGAAGAGATTTTACCATGTCCGGAACTGACTTTACCGAACGCTAATACCACGTGTTCGAATGATGGCCAATCGTGTAGCGTCAAATGTCACGTGGGTTTTAAGAGAGCCAATCAGAATCCATCATTATGTGATCATGGTACATGGAGGAATGCGATTGGTTGTTCAATCATTGATTGTGGTCAGCCAGTAATTGAAAATTCCAAATCAGGTAGAAAAACATTTTTGAGATTTAAATGTATTTTACCTTGGATTCAGAAGAGAGTTATGCGAATGTGTTTTTCTGCGCCAATGAGTGTTAGCTTAGGATATGTCTGTCGACTGACGACGATAGCAAATCAGTACTTGGCCGTTCTTGAATTTAGGGTTTAAATCTGTGGGTTACTTCAAATCACTACGTGCACTCCGTTGTCCTCAGGAATGCAAATACAAAAATTGGAAGCTTGAAAATTTTGAATACTCATTTAGAAAGGAAGGACTATGGCCTTATTTTTGAAGATTAATGTTTTGTTTTTTTATAGCATGCGGTCATACTACTTTTGGAAGTGACTGCTCATTTATCTGCGACCCTGGAACTTCACAACATGGTTTCATCAATAAAATCACATGTCAATCTAACGGTCATTGGTCAAAACAACATTCATTTTGTGTGAAATTTTGTGCTGAATCACCTTTGAAAGAGAAAATGGAAACTTATAAAGAACAATTACCAGGATGTCTTTTGATGGAAGGCTCGAAGAATGGAATGGGTGCAAGATGCAGGTAATTAATTTACCAGAAATTGCCCAGCTACATACCCGTCTCACATCTATACAATTGAATCGTTCGAATTCGATCTTCAAGGGACCAAAAATTTTATTCAAATTACAGAGAGTAATTTAAACCACTTTGCAGCTGAAGGGACAAATACTTTAGTTCGAGTTATAGAGATTCGAATTAGAGAGAGTTGACTGTTTATCGTTTTCTTTAGGTGGGCAGCAAGTTTTCATATTAGGCATTTGAGCCAAATGTAGATAAACCTTCAAATTAGATATCTGTAACTTCTTTCTGGTGCTCGAGAATGTGAAATTCGGTATAACCATTCGTCAAGAAATGAAACTTTTGCATCTTTAAGCTTCTATAATTCGAACTCGAATATTTCCACTAATGAAATAAACCCTTAGAAACAAATTTCTAATTCGATTCCCTTGTGTTCTGTAGCTCAAAAAATATCACTTTCCTGTTCGAGATCGAATGCGGAAGATTTGGTATTTAATATATATAGAAGATGAAATTTTATTTCGCTTTCTTTGTATTTCAAGGTTACAATGTAAAAGAGGATACAGGGCTTCACAAAAACTAAATGACCGTTACCAACCAAACATCATCAATGCATTATGTAATCAAAATGGTAGATGGAGCTACGATAATGATTGTGATAAGATAACATGTCCGCTATCAGGTTATCAGAAAATGCTGTATTCGTGCACAGATGACAATCGATATGGAAGCATGTGTTCCACAAATTGCAGTGGTACAAAGGTTAGTTGTATTTAGGCTTTCCTGTGGTATCTCCTAACCGAAACTGACGAGGCAAATTTAATGTTTGTTCTATTCTGTAATTTGAAGATTGTTTTTAGTCTGGCACACTAGACCAATAATCAAGACATTAGTGGAAGATCGGCAGAAATAACAATCATCGTATTATCATATTACTACATTACCCATATTACTGTATTATCCATATTACTGCATTAAAAAGATTATGCTACTCCGGTCTAAGACTCGTTGAGCCCAAAAAGTCAAAAAAATTAAATTTCTACGTTACAGGCTGAGAATAAAATCGAATGTTTAAACACTGGTGAATGGTCTGGTTCTCTCGATGTATGCAAAAGTAACAAACAATGTCCGAAACTAGAAGACACCAATGGTGTGAAGTTTTCATCTTGTCATGATACGAGGGTTGGATCGAGTTGTCAACCGACATGTGATTTAAGAAAAGATTTGGTTAACCAGGTAGGATATTAGGTGGATGACTGGAAGGGTATTAGAGATGTCTGGTTTGTCCAGACCGGACCTCGGAAAACTGACTCATAGAGAGACAAAATCTGAAACTTTTTTGAATTTTCTTGCATTTAGGTTAGTATTCAGAACCTTATGGAGACTTTTCTGACTTTCCGTTGTTTTTGTAACCCTTTAAGAGAGCTGGTATGGTCCCGAAAACCTACCAATATGACACGCCAATACCAGACTATTTTTTGCCTGAAATATCCCCGGTTTTGGTGTTAACCTGTAATTTCTCTGGCTGATTCAAATCTTTCTCAGATATTGATCACCAATGTTCTATGAAATACAAATTTTTCTTGTTACTGACTTACTGCAAAGAATGATTTAACGGGATGAAGAAAATAGGACAACCTTACACTGTGATAGCTCATAAAAACAAACTTTTTACCATTTTAGAAATCTCCCACAAGGATTAAAAGCGCTGGTGATCAAAACGAGCTCCTATACTGTATGCCCCACACCAGATGGTCTAGATCCGCAACAGATTTCAGATGTGAGGAGAAATGTTATATTGGAGGTATCGGTGATAGTTTTTGTGACTGCCAAAACAATAGAGCACATTGTGACTTTGATGGTGGTGACTGTTGCAAAACGCCAGTTAGATTCTTAATACCAGAATTCGGGACATGTGGATGTTTACAACGATGATTGGATCTGTATTTTCTCCAATCCTGTCATCCTGTCTCAAAAATATTGAAGATGATTGACGGTGATGGTATACAATCATAAACTAGAAATTTTTGAGAAAAACACTTCAAAGACAAAGAAAATATCCCCCTTGATCCCAAATGAACATTGCAAATGGGTGGAGGGGGAATAGCTGGGAATATGCTTTTTTCTCATAATTTTTGTCCATGATTGTAGATCTGCAATCTTCAAATGCTTTTTACTGCTAGATATTGCCCAATAAACGGCCGATACTTAATCTTCCTCGCTTCTCGATTAATAAAAAGACTTTTGTTTCCATGTGTATTTTACTTGCATAGCGAATCTTGGACATTTTTTAACAAAGTTTTACGAAAAGTTTTTTCGATCCTATTTTCGAGCCTCTTTGGCACACTCTAAACCATTAATCAATGATTTTACCAAACTCCAGTATCTGAATAATCAATTCATCTTAGTGGTTGTCAGCGGAGCCGGGAGTGAAAAGTCTATCCCCTTTTTCTATTTGCGGTAGACCTGGGGAGATCAATGCTGAGTTGGAGCGCCACATCTTTCATCTCCCAGTAATTTGCCTCCTAGATCAGATTACCCAATCTAAGCTACTCATCATCTGCTGATTTGACCACAACTGGCCCACAACTCTTAGACTGTAAGGTGAATGCTCTACTGAGCTACCCGACCACAAACTCCAGGAAAGCTATCAAAACAATAAAAAATCAGCTTAAGGGACTTTATCTTGATTGATTTAGTTAGTCAAATATATTTAGGGACAACCATACCATACTAAGTTTTTATCTTGCAGTTAATGTAATCAAAATATAAGAGAGCCACGGCTTTCTTATAAGATGGTTTAATTTTATTTTCAACAGTATACATATATAATATTTTACAAAAACTTTATCAATTACCATATTTATGAACATAGGAGAAAATGTATTATTCAATTGACAACTTAAAGAAATATTACCCAAATTATGTTATTTTAAGTAAATTTAGCTTACTACAACGTGGTAGATATATTAGCATTTTGGGCAATTTTCAAAATTTAAAGCTCACTAGAGAATGGCGATTTCAGCATTTTTACCTTATTTTTGCAGGAAATTTCCTTTTCGATCTGAAAAGGAAAATATTAAAATATTTTGAAACGGCTTGTTTCATTTGGACTCGTGAAAGACTTAAGAGCTTCTAATTGTTCTATCAATCACCAAGGGAATTGCTTGGGTACCTCTCCTGTTTAGAACTGTAACGATATCTTTGTCGACCTTCTGATAGAATCTCATACACCCCTATCTCACAGCCCCTGTGGAGCTTTTTCCCAACGCGGGATAAAAAATTATATCGAAATCCGATTGGGGATAGAAGTTCTAATGTGATGGTTTTGGATTGCAATTTTTTTAATTGAATTTCAAAAAGGAATTCCCCAGTGCAGATAAAATTGTAGGGTAATTTTCCCACTGTGGTGAAATTTTGGCTACTTTAAGGGCAGAAACTTTCGCGGGCAGAAACATTCGCGTTTTTCGCGTTTTTGGCATTTTTTCGCGAAAGTTTCTGCCAGGTAAGAAATTTAACAAGAAATTCGCAAAAGTTAATTTTGCGAAAAATGAAATTTTCCTAAAAATCGCCAAAGTATTTTCCAGGTTTTAAAAGCCGAAAAATCGAAATAAAACGAGGACTCGGGGAAAGACCGGAAGAGGGTAAAAATAATTTCTTCCTATAAGGGAATGTAGATTCTCAAGACAGTTAATAAAAGACAGCTTCGATAGTTTATTTTTGTAATTTCTATAATGATTTACTCAATAGTGATACAATTTCCCTGCTCTTTTCTCTTCTTTTTACCACCTGACAACATTTCACGAATATCTCTGCTTCCATTTCCAGCTTCTTCATTCGACTTTTTCTTCCTTTAATTTTTCATGAATGGGGTGCTGGGTAGCTGAGGTAACGTCATCACAAAATGAGATTTGAAATAATTTCTTATTCACTTTCCCTAGCCATTCGCGAACGTTATTGCTACTAAAAATGAACATTAAAAAAAAACCGCGAAAGTTTCTTCCGTAAATTTTCTTCGAAAATTAAAAATCGTGAAACTTAAATCCGCAAAATTTCGCGACTTTTCGGTCTCGCGAAAGTTTCTGCCCGCGAGACGGGGGGTTCCATCGGTTCTGTGATACAGGGGTGTACCTCGTGATTACCAAAATGAATAAATATGGTGGACGTGGTTCAGTTAATTATTTCAATCAAGAAAAAACCGTCACGAGAGAAAAAAGCTTCCTCTTTAATGGCGAGCGAAAAATACAAATTCTTCCGCTGTTCATCTGAGATTTGTCATGATTGATGTGGAAACAATGAGGAAAAATGTTCATTTAATTAGCAAATTTACTTTCGGCTTTACTTAAGTTTTAGTTGTAAACAGAATGGTTGGTTTGAAGAGAGTTTGTTTAGGGTTGAATATCACAACTTGAATGAACTTTGAGAAATGAAGAACGCTGAGAGCTCTTTGATTATACACGAAGATGAAGGTACGTTCTAAATTTTGAATGATTTTATAACCATAATTTTACCACCTTTATCATTGATATTATACTAGTTGTTTGACATTTGAAGCTGAAAAGCCTGTGATGTTTTCCCGGAGGTAAAAGTGCTAGAAATTGGTAGATTCTCAAGAAGAGATACACCCCTATTCCTATATGTTATCAAAATATTAATTGCTCTGTATGACAAAAACTGATATTTTCAGATATGTCATTTAAAAAGTTAAACTCTTTTCTTGTTGCAGACACTATCAGTTATCATTTTGTTATCGATCCTCGGAATTAAACAATGTTCATCGATCAAAAAAGAGTTGTTGGATAAGATTGTTGACGATGTTACCGACAAAATACTCAGGTTAAACAAGTCTATTATTGGTTAAAAATGACGGTTGCCAAAAATTTGAGTCAATAGAAAGACCTTTTCATAAATTACGTCATGAGTAACTCTTACCTCGTTTTCAAAATATTGCTATGGTAATTGATTCCCAGAGGAGTTCATGATAAGTGTACTTTACTTGTGAAAGTATAAGGCTTAAGAAACAAGGCAGTTGTTGCACTCAAAATATAATTAATGAAGGGGCCTATTGCAATGTCTTGCGATATTACACCGTAGACCCAGTAGCTGATTCGTTGTAAAGGTTGTAAAATCAATACGTCACTTGCGACCAATCAGTTAGAGAATACCATGAATTTCATATCAACTGATTTTCTCTCTTTATCAATCAGTGATTTGGAAGAATTTAATGGTCTAGACATCGATAATGATGAAAATGAAGAAGATGAAGATGATGACGTCATGATGGAAGTTGAGAATGATGAAAATGAAGATCTAACTCCCAAAAGTAATACTTCTTTCGATTTGTTGATACCCGGAGCACAAAATTTACGCTTAAACAGTCCTTAAAAAAAGGGAACCGATTCTATACAAAACTTACATTTTTTTCAGACTAACAGCTTTAATCCAGATTTTTTAACCTTTTTATGGGGTGGAACACGAAACTTTTATTTTTGCTTGGGTTTCCTTAGGTAATGAAATTACCAAGTCGACATTAAAAATTACAGCTTTTTCTAAATAGGTTCTTGTAAATATTTGAATTGACATAGTACGCATGCACTGTCTTCTGCTTTGGAAATCGGTTTAGGAAGACCAGGTGATAAACCACAAACATCAAAAAGTTTACAGTCTGGATATCCAGGTTCTATCCAGGCTCAATGTTAATTGTGGCGCATCGAGCTTAGCATTAGGTAAAATTAGAGAATATTAGGAGAAAATCAGAATAAGTGTATGAGAGTAATATATCATGTTTCACTATTTTAGGGAGAAAAGCGGACCCATGGTTGAGAGTGCCACCGATTAGAATTAGAATTCCAGTTAATCATCCTCGACCTCATAATTGTCAAATCCATCGTGATCGTAAGTGATATTCTTTTTCCACGTCTCTGATTTCTAAACCTTAGAAGGATCTTAAACCAGCAAGGTGATTCAAGCAAATCTGTTTCTAATCACATTAATTAAGTTCAAACACATTCAATAAACTTTACTGTATAAATATTTCTGGCAAAATGTATGTATTAAAGGCTTGGTGACATCTGCGCTGGTGCAATGCAACATGTTCCATCCCACCAACACAAGAAAAAAAGTGCGTGTGTCATGGTTTCTTTTTTTGTTACATGAGACAAAAAGTGAGGGAAATACCCAAAAGACACGCTGATTTTGTCCCAGGGACAAAAGAGAGATTTAATTTTTATTGGTAGAAAGAAAAATGGGATGGAGACAAAGCGTTTCAGGTTGGTAGGATGGAGCATGTTGCATAGCACCAACGCGAAAAAAACTTTTCGTGTCCTTAAGCCTTAAGAAAGGGTGATTAGAAAGACTTTTAAGTCCAGACTAAATACAGCGCGGTTTTGCAGTCGGATGAAAAATACACTAGGAGTTGATAATATAAAATATTAAGACTTCAGACTTCAAAAGTGACTCACAGAGTGACTCACAAAACCGCTATCTATTTCAAATTCTGTCAAAAGATGCAACCTATTTTGTCTCCGCTGCAAATTAAAATGAGACAGTCTTTATGATTCGCTAACTGAATGAGCCAGTTCGAGAGATTAGAATAAAAGTTGGCGCTTCTTTTACTCCAATGAGTTATGCCCCATATGCTGTTATAAAAATAACCTTTTTTAAATTTAGAATGTGGAAGATTCAAGAACGGCTGTGGACCACAGTTCTACACAAAATATCTTGGTGGAAAAAATTTCTTGCCCCATGAGAGTACTTTCACTCAAGCATGTAACAAACATGACTCGTGTTTTGATTGCGTAAGTATGAGCTCGGACCCAGCCTCTTACAGTAGTTCGCTACTTTTTGATTCTTTAACAATCTCGAAGGATTTTACCAGCGTCCATCAGTGAAATAAGCTTCAAGAGGCTCTGGGTACGAATTCGGGTGACCAATCATCGAGTTGAAGCCACGAGGGAGCTAGAGATGAATCTCCAAAACCTTTCTATAGCAAGAAAAGTTTGCCTTTAAGTTTGCCCCGCATTCACGGCGATCTTTAATCGGATTCAGAAATGTTCAATTTTGGTCATAAATAAAAATCGATGATGTCTAAAGACATGATTTTTCCTTTATCTGATGATGAACTAAAAAGCGAATATACAGTGAAAATTTCAAAGTTCTACTCCTTTCCAATCCGGAATAATTCCAATTCCGATTTTGAGGGAGCTCACGCGGGATGTGGTGGGATATTGAGGGAGCTGAAAGTAAACATTTCCAAAATTATCCGATTTTGAACAACTGTCTTAAAAAAAAGGTTTTGTGTTAAAATTGTACATACTAGGGCTTTTTTCACCCAAAGAATGGGGTTATTTTAAGAACTTTTACAGCACTTTTTACAAAAATAGACTTTCGATTTCCCCGATTTTTAAACATTACTCTAAAGATCGCAGTGATTTAGAAATAGAAAAGGGTAACGTGTTCTGGATGGGAAATAAGTGGTATCATTTCACTTCATTTCCCATCCTGGAGTTTCGGATTTATTTAAATCAATACGACCAATAGTATTTCTTGCTTTTTCAAATCTTTCAGTAACCTAATTCACAGATTTTCTAAGATGCATTGCTCTTTCCGGCGCTTTTAAATGCGATCGATGTGAGCCTCGATTTGAAATTTGATTATCACTCAAACAAAATTTGTGAATTGATTTCATGGACTTCGTTCGGAACAAGTGAATTGCACAAACTCGAACCCAGTCATGGTTTCAGCCCACTTTTCAGGTGCCCCCATTGAAGCATGGTGCACCCAACGAGTTAGGTCCCCTTGAGAAATTGCTTTGAGGTAGGTACCCCAATCAAGCCGATAATTGAAATATTTTGAAGTATTCAATTTGAAAAATATACACAGCCCCCAGAGCCTCCATCAAAAGTACCCCAAAGAATTGCAAAATATTAGCCCCCAACCCCTAACCTGTCCTAGGTGCCCTACAGATTACACTAAGCACTCCCTTATTTCGCTTTTATTGATTCTGATATGAAAGCGCTCACGATTGTATCTATCAGCATAAAATTACAAATCCATGTAACTCGCTCGGGGTATGAGATTATGAATTGCATTAATTCGTTCTAATTTTTTCCTTTCAGTCGAACGAACATGGTTGGACTCAGAAGCAATGCGATGACCGGTTCCTACAAGATATGATCAAAAAATGTAAATGCAATTACTACAAATGGTATCATACAATTAAAAGAGGAGATTGCATTGCCTGGGCGCATGTCTTCTATGGGGCGGTACGAGCGGGCGGTCACCAGTTCATAGAACCACATAATATCAATCAGAATTGCTATCGACAATGTATGATACCTCTTGCAAGTCCACATGTTGAAGTTACGGAGTAATTGAATGTGGAATGATTTCATGCAAATTGTTTTTGATATTGCATCCTTAAATGTATGTTATAATTTTGAACTTGAAAGTTAAAAGTATATCCTCATTCTAAAACATAATGACTTCATTGGTCTATTCAATTTATATCCATACAGGGGGGTGAAGGAGCTTTTCCAGAGGCTAATCTGAAGAAAAATGTCCTTGAGGACTAAGGAAATAAAGTTTGTTTATTTTTCCATGGGTGAAAGACTGGTTTGGAATCTGAATGTTTTCATGTACGTTGTTTTAGAACATTTCCTTTTGAACAATTATGTTATAATCTCGAACTTAAACATTTAAAATACACCCTATACCTGCCTATACACGTTTTTAAAAATGGCTTTCATTTTACAGTATTTAACCTTAAGATACCGTTGGTACTTTTCATAAGTTGGTGAGTGTTTACAAGTTTTGAACATATTTATATTATTGTAAATCTTTCTATTTAACAGAGTTAGGAATAATTCCAACCTCGTTCCCTGTGTGTTATCAGCTTTTGTTATGCTTGATAGCGCTAGACTGGCGTCGATCAGTAACGTAAATAAAGCCTGGAATACACGGGGACGAGGTTGGAATAATATTTGAAAGATAATCTTTATAATTGATCATTGATCTTTGAATAAATTTACATTATTTTAGAAAATCTAACGAAATAAAAAAATTGAAATAAAATTTTATAAAAAAAATCGTCCGTTCTTTTCACCTCTCATGTCAAAGCATTTGTGTCAAATATTCGAAAGAGTAATTCGGAGAAGTTGGTTTCTTCTCTGGATCAATTAAAAAAGTCGTTTCCATTGTAGAAGCGCTTCGATCTGGAATTTTAATCCGGATATCTTGATCAACGGCGTTGTCCGTATTGTCTCTATTAGAAGGATTTCCAGTTTCCGGGGTTGTTCCGTTTGCTTGGTCCGAGTTCCGTTTACTTTCCGATGTATCACTTTCCTCTTCCTCCTCTGAGACATTTTCGGCTTCCGGCATTCTTTTACCCGTCTTAATTTTATAATTACGTAATGCTTCTTTAGCCAGAAATTCTTGACGTTTAATTTTTAAGTCTAGTGAGCGTGGACGGTCAGGGATGATCCAGGCTAAAATACGACCAGCGGCTGATACAATCCATTGGAAGAGGAAGGCAAACATTAGCCTGATTGTCATTAAATACCAATGAACCATGCTAAACTCGTGCGATTCGTTGTTCACGTGGAAACCAGGATATCTGATATTGAAAATATGAAAATCTTTAAAACTGAAAAATTTAGATCATTGTACATTTGTGAAAATAAAAAATCTCTACAATCAATCAATCAATCAATCAATCAATCAATCAATCAATCAATCAATCAATCAATCAATCAATCAATCAATCAATCAATCAATCAATCAATCAATCAATCAATCAATCAATCAATCAATCAATCAATCAAATAGTTACCTGCACACTGTCTTGTTCACCCTCTTAAAAACATGCGTCTGCAGAATTTCAATTTCCGGCATATTCAACGGACTCTCATCTGGCGAAAAATCGGAAATATTGAATTTAGATAAACTCCATTCCACATATCCGGTTAACGTCATATCCGGACTATACCGGTACTTGTAAACCAAACGTGGAATGAACTCGGATGTTAACGAAAGGACGAAACCATTTACCAAAACGGCAATCTAAAACGAATGTGAAATTACGTTACGTGGTGTTCTAAATTTACATCTCAAGCAAAAGCGTGCAGAGACATAAAAATACTCTACTAATTTTGTACTAGCGTCATATTGAAGAGAAAAATTGAACCCAAACAAAATTGAAGTCGCTGCCTTTTTTGACATTTCTTTAAAATTGATGTTTTAGTTTTTTTGGACATAACTTTTGAATCAATGAATTAAAATCAAAAAGTAAAACACCAAAATTGGGCTTTCCGAAACAATTTTTGAGAACTCTCTTTTCTACTGACTACAATATCAAATCAAAAAGGGTAATTTTTTTTTGGCACACCCGGTACAGTACGTCTCATATACACGTCTTTTTTATAAGAACATCCAAAATTCTTGAAGCCTTCGGATGTTCTTTACTTTTTCAGATTTAAGCCTAAAAATGTTCTTAACATGTTCTTACTTTCGCCATTTTGTGGGTATTTCTAAGAAATCAGGTGTTTAGAGTCCTCAAAGCCTTAAAATGTTCTTAACTTGTTCTTAAAATTTTGGCCATCAAAGCCTTATGTTCTTATATAGTTTGTTCTTATAAAAAAACGTGTACTTACCGTCGTTAAAGTGACCAGTATATCATACCACACACCGATCCCTTCCGATTTGTATGCGATCGGCCGTCGGTATGCTTTGATCATATTGGTTGCATCGATGCGGATTTCGATCAAGTTTGTGATGAGAGCAATGAGTGGCGCCAATGGGAATGCAGCCACGAACATCGTCACAAATCCGTACTGTAAAACTGACGAATGGAAAGTCCCGTTAGAAAAAGAAGAAAGTATACTTAACAGACGATTGAATACAGTAATTCATAAGTAGTCTCTCTATTGTTTTATCGTCATCAAAAAGACTTTTCCGGAGTTATTTTGATCTGATTACTCATTTTGAAATGTCAGTTTGTCTTTTTCTTATCCCTGGAGAGTTAAATGAATCTAAGGAAATTCCCTTTTCTGGGAAATTCCCTTTTTATACCACAAATAGTTATTAAGCGCTCTTCATAGGTTAAAAATATTACTCTACTCAAAGTATTCGAACAGTTATGTTGCTAAACGTGTACATTAGTAAAATAACATATGAAGAGCAGTATCTTCAGATATATACGCTTTTTATAGGAAAAACCAGTAAGTCATCATCATCATCCTTCGACCTAGGTCCGAATGGACCTAGGTCGGAAACAAACAATAACCCTCCCTCCACAGCTCTCGATCAGCCATTGCAGTGCCCAGTTCCTCAATCTCTAGCCCTGTTTCTCGTTTCAAAGTATCAAGAAAAGTGCGCTTTCTCGAGCGCCTAGTGCCCGCAGGACACCAAAGTAAGATCTCAGATACCATTTCGTTTTTCGCACGGAAACAGTGACCTGAGAAAGAGAGCATCCTGCTAGTCAGGACAGAGGAAATTCTTGGGAGTCCATGATATATCCCTTGAAGGGTTGGGTGGTTGCGCCAATCAAGATTCTGGACTCTTTTCAAAAGATTTGTATAGCAGCCATCAAGGCTCTTCAGCATGGTTTTTGTCATGGTCCAAGTCTCCGAGCCATATAGAAGAATGGGCTCGACAAGACTTCTAAAAGTTTGAAGTTTAAGAGCGTTAGACAAATTAGAGTGCCATATCTTGTTTAACTTATTACAAGCTTTCCAAGCTAGACCTTTCCTAATTTTAAAATCGTTTTCAGAGCTGTTAATATGAGAGCCAAGATATTTAAAATCCTTCACAAGTTTGATATTGACACCATTCTTGGAAGTTAAAGGGAGAACAATCCCAGAGGAGCTGATAAATTCAGTTTTTCCAGCATTGCAATAAAGACCGACTTGACTGGCCGAAGTTTCAAGTGAGTGAAGAAGACTTTCAAGATTTTGAATACTCTCAGAAACTAAGGCTAGATCGTCAGCAAAGTCAAGATCGGTCAGAAAAAGGCCGCGGTTACGCTTGCGCAGGGGAACCTTAATTTTGATTCCCTTGTCATTAGATAAGTCAACAGAAATTCTTAAAACATAATCTAAAACAATGATAAAAAGAAAGGGAGCTAAGGTGTCACCTTGTAGAACTCCAGCATGAATGTCAAAAATATCAGTGTCTCCGTCAGCTGTAATGACCTTTGCTTTGGTGGACACGTAGAGTGCCCTGATGACTGAAATGAGTTTCTCTGGAATGCCGTACAATTTAAGAATTTCAAACATTTTTACACGAGATATGGAATCAAAGGCTTTTTTAAAGTCAACAAAGCAAATAAAAGCATCTTTGTTAAGTTTTCGCATTTCTTCCAAAATACGCCTGATGGCTAAAATCTGTGTAAGAGTACTTCTTCCCTTCCGAAAACCATTTTGGTTTTTTCTTAGAAGAGGATCAAGAACTGGAACGATATGTTGTAAAAGAAGTTTGTTGAAGATTTTGGCGGCGATAGGCATAAGAGTGATGCCTCTGTAGTTGGATGCTAAGGTCAAATCACCCTTTTTTGGAACAGGAATGATACCGCCAGTTAACCAAGCAGAAGGGGGAGTTAGAAAACTCAAATGTGTGATTACAAAAATCGAGAAGCATTTCCATAAAGACGGGATCTTTCCAAAGCAGAGTTGGAATATCATCAAGGCCTGAAGATTTATTATTTGAAAAAAGTTTAACGCAATTTGAAAGTTCATCAATTGTAAACGGAGAAGTTGATATGTCAAGCTCATCAAAAATTTGAGTTAAAGGGAGAGCATTAATATTTAAAATAGGTTGGTTTCCAAGTAAAGTTTTAAAGTGGTTGAGCCAGTTTTCTCTTCTTTTATCTGGTGAGCCACCTTTGAGCTGAATAGAAGGGTGGTCTTTTCGACCTGTTAGATCATTGATCGTTTTCCAAGCGGCCGAGTGCTGATGGCTAACATGAAGATTGGAAATTGAGTTTATCTTACCCTGAATAAACATCGATTCGGCGTTAAGGTAGGCATCATCCAGATCTTTTTGAGCATCAGAGAGGATTTTTGATGTTCTTCTTGTAGGGCGTCGCTGATGTTTTAGTTTGGCCTCTACAAGTGCATTCCGTGCATCAGAAACAAGGTTGTTTTCAAAGAGATATTTCTTTTTGACTTTTTGTTTCTTTGGTAGAAGAGCAAGACTAACTTCTTTATTAGCTTTAATCAGATTTTGGTAACTTTTCTCAATGTCGTCGTCTGCTTGAGCCAATGTATCAAATTTATTTTTCACTTCAATAGTGTAAGTAGTTCGGAGGTCGTGGTTACAATAAACCTGTTGCCAATCGATGGATTTCATTGGGTCAGGTTTAGACTTTTTAGATGATCTAAGGCTAAGAGAAATGCGACAGGAAACAATTCTGTGGTCAGAACCAACAGAAGAAAAAGAAGAATAGGACTGAGCATTGCGAACACTGTTCCTCCATTTGTTTCTTACAATCACATAATCTAACTGAGAGAGGCTTCCTGAAGGGTGTTGGAATGACCAGAGTTTGGAAGCCTTTTTCATAAACATTGTATTTGTTGCTAGTAATTGAAACTGTTGCATGAAGTCAAAGAGTTTGTTACCGTTCCGATTAGTTAATGGGTGGAAAGAGAACTTAACGTTGTCTAGGCCAAGCTGAGCATTAAAATCACCAGATATCACCAAGAAGTTGTGGGCAGGGGTGTTAAGGACAGCCCTAGAAAGAGAAGAGTAGAATTCATCAACTTCAGATTCATCAGAAACGTTGGTGGGGCTATAGCAAGAAATGAATGTTGTTTTCGGATTGCTATTAAATTCGGCGACAATAATACGGCTTGATACTTTTGAAAGTGAAATTAGGTTGTTCGCTGCCTTAGGAGAGAGTAGTAAACCTATGCCCCCTATGGTCGAACCCTGAGAGTTTTTCCAAGCAGAGGATGTTATAAGTTTATTTTTACCAATATTAGTATGTTGAAAGTTAACCTCAGGATGTAATGTTCTATGTTCTTGGAGACTAAGTATATCAATATTGCATTTGGAAAAACAGGAGAGTAGTTCCTGTTTGCGACTAGTTAAAGTAAGAGTACGCGCGTTAAAAGTGCTAAAAATCGTAGAGTGTTTACATCTAAGAAGTTTGCGGTTATTATTTTTGGTTCCAGACTCTATCCTATCACCGCCTTCTCGCTCAGATGAGTTTGGAGAAGGAGGTTCATCAGTTTCTGAAGAAACAAGGTTAGGTTGTAGAACCGGAAAAGCAGGGGCTTGAACCCTGGTGCTGTTTAGAGAAGTCATGATTATTTCTTTCGATAGCTTTTTGTTTCGAATGCTCCACGCCACTGGATACACCCTAGAGAGAATGACAGTAACAAGTGTCTAAAGAGGTCAATCACCCCATGAGGCATAAGAGAACCCTGCAAGACGCCAACCTGTACAGGGGTGGTTTTATATCAGAATTTTCCTTTTCCTATTTGGATTGCCGTAACCGGGCTATAAGATGCTCCAACTACACCTAGTTCTCCGAAGAGATGGAATGAAAAGTAAAAATAAAATTCTTAAAATATGATACAGGTTATATATACTAAAATTCGCGGTTTATATACAGTTAAAATTCGGTTGTATGCAAGTTTTAGAGAGAAAAACATATTCAAGTAGCTTTTTGCATTTGACAATTTTCAACACTGAAGTGATTAAAGTCGTCTCTAGAAAATTTTCAATTCAAAATAAGTTTCCTAAATAATCCAGTAAAACTACAATGAAGTAAAAAAAGAAAAAGAGACTCTCACAACAGAAGTGGAAATGATGGAACTGTCTGTCTAGCAAAACTTTTAAACGATCGATAGATCTATAATGGCTTTGCAGGGCAAGGGCGCCAGGCTTCCCAGAGGAAGCCATCCTTGAGGATGGCTAACTGACATCCCGCATACCCTAAGAGTAAGTCATATGATTCTGGCTGGGCTGTTCTTAAATTTATATGAGTTTTTCAGCCTTAAATGTCAATATTGATTAAAATGGAAACATGTACTTTTCAGTAATTTCTGAAATCTGAGGTTCAGATTCTTCTTAATTTGTTCTTAGGTTTTGGCCAAATTTCAGCCTCGTTTTCTTATGAAATTTTTCTTTTAAAAAACGTGTAAGACAAGGCACGGATATCACTCTAAGTAGACTATAAATCACTCCCTTGACACATTTGTTAGCATTTGAAAGAATTTTGTCTCAGATGAGAGGTCTCTCTTAACAAAAATTATTGTAGGGCAAAATGCAACTTAAAAGAGTTTTTAAAATAAATTTAGACTGTTTTATCTGAAAAATCATGCAATAAGATAACGAAAATGGTGTCGTTTTTAGATTGCATCACAATTAATTTCTACTGGTAACATAGGATACAAAGATAGATGGACAGGGTCCACGCCATGAAATTGAGTGGGTGGAGGGGTGGGCAATGAATAGTCTAAGGAGGCGCAACCAAAAAAATTAATACTTCGCAAAAAAGTGGAGGACATGGCCCCCGCCGGTGGCGTGAGCCCTGATGGATTTTGGGTAAATTAAGTGAAAATAAGTTGACTGTCTGAACTTACCGACTTCCTGATATTCCCAGAACAATTGTAATTCTTCTTGTTCAGCTAGTTGGTAATCCGCTTCCCATACGGTCATGTTTTCATCAGATTTGATGTTGTTTCTCCATCGGTTGTACTTCTTTTGTAAATATCTGAAAGTAACGGATGGAAATATTTCACCTTTTTTACCCTGACCTTTTTTTATAAACAACCAGTTTGCTAAGTCTCGATTCCCCGAAATTAGCCATTTTTTTCACTTTCTCGTAAAGTAAAAGCTTTTCAGATAACATAAGTAAGGCAAACGCCCTTGACACAAGAAGCATAACATCAGGGATTGTCAAAGCAAATTTTCCAGAAAAACCATGAGCTAGAGGGCTAAGCAACCCCTAGACTAGAGTCTACTTCTGGCTGAACTTTGCTTTTTGATGATTTTTGATGACGCTGAGTCCAGTGAAGTAGACTAGGAGCATTTGGCAAGGTCGCCATTTTGAAAATGAAATGTTTAAAATCCAAATAACAATAAAACTACTTGGAGTTGAAAGATGTAACCAAAAAAGAGAAACAAACATCAATAACAGATTTGCAATCCCTTATTCTCAAATAAAAACATTGCTTCGTACTGTTCTTTACCTTCCAAAAACAACTAAAATCTGGCGGACTGTTTTACAGTCCGCCTAAGCAAAAGCATTTTACCATATACTACCGGGCCACTTATTAGCGCAAAAAAGTCCATAAAGAAGCTCTAAGTGGATCCCGGGCTAAGCAACCCCAAGCTCAGACTCGGAAATTGGAGTTGCTTCTATGTATTGGGTAACAAGGCAGACTCCATGCTTATCGTTCAGTAGCACAAATTTTCACCAAAAATTTAACATAAATAGCCGGAAAATAGTTTTATCGGTGTATGCACTTTTTTAAAACTCAAAATGTTTTAGAACATCAAAAAAAAATTAACAACATCCAAAGTTTTTTAAACCCGCAGATATTTTAACCTTTTTGAGTTTAAAGCCTACTAAAAATCTTTGAATATTTTTTGTGCGGTTTCTCAAGAAACTGGTGTTGTTTTAGAGTCCGCAAAGCCTCAAATTGTTCTTAATGTTCTGTCCCTCAAAGTCTTTTTATATACTTTCTTCTTATAATAAAGATGCATTTTTTTCCTCAATATTTTCAAATTCAGAACAGAAAATAGGATACTGTATGTAAACTTTTAAGTATTTCCAATCAAACATCAGTTTGGATTTATGAAATGAGAGGGGATTCTATTATTAAGTGCGTATAGAAAAACCAGTCGTAACAATGGACCATTCCATTTTATATCCATACAGGGGGTGGACGAACATTTCCAGAGGGTATTCCGAGAAAAATTTCCAGGGGGGTGTTTTTCATTTTTCTAGGGAGTAAAAAGTTATTCTAAAATTTCCAGGGTGTAAAAGCCTGATTTTAGTTCGTCCACCCTCACTTTAAGGTATGAAAAGAATCTTTCCAAGGGTATTTTTTGCTAATATTGACATTTTCCAGGCCGTATCCACGCATTTTCAATAATTTTTTTTTTACTTGAATAGGTTCGTCCACCCCCTGTATGGTTTTTTAATGAAACAGCGCAATCAATGTGTCATGGAACAAATAAACAATACTTACGGCCAAAATATTTCGACGAAATTTCCCAACAACTGTTGTCCACCCATCAAAATGACCAATTGTATACAAAGTTCAAGAAAGCAACCTTGCTCTGAACATCCTTCAAGGCGACTTCTCTTGGTCCCAAACCTCCTATAATTACCAGGGTATCCAACGAAAAATTCACTTTTGAAGAAAGCAACATAAAAAACGGACGAGAACATATTACAGAATTGGAACCAGAACATCTTCAAAGTGAAGGACTTCTCATAAGAAGTTCGTGTTCTTGGGTTCTCCCATTCTGTCATAATCAAAGCTAATTTGCGATAAACCAACTTTAACACGTTAATGACGATTAAATTAATCGTAGCTGCTGTGCCGGTCACAAACAGTTTTGAATTTTTTCTTAAACGACCATCAGCTGCGATAAGGATCCCGAAAATGACGGCACGATACACGATAACGCCGATTAAAGCTGCGATTACGAGTGCGATGAAGAATAATACGACTGAAGCTTCACCGGCGATTTTAAGCATTTGTTCTTTCTTGGATGCGATCGGTTCCATTTTTCGGGTAATCGGGTTCTGTTTAAATTTCTTGGCCGATGCTGTGTATTGAGGTCTCACGACTTCTTCTTCACAAAAATCCATCGTGTGCCATTCATAAGAAAGACTCCACTGTTGTCTTTTCCAATATTCCAGATAAAATACAGACCAGATTGAAATGAATACAGCGAAAATGGGAGTACCGTCGTTATCGAAACAGTGAGTCATTTTGGAGTAAGTGCATGAAGTGTTGTGTAAGAAATAGTACGAACAAACTTTATCGCATAATGGACACATGAAAAATGGCTTTTCGGCGTTACATATTTCTTGGACCGGTATAAACCATAAGTTTGACAGACAACCAAAAAAGAAGAAAATTAAACCAATCAGGGATGCTGGAACGAGCCACGTGGTATAGAACCCAATCCACGCAAAATAAAACGCGATTTTAACACCGAAGTATTCTTTAATACCTTCAATGGGTTGGTATTTAAAAGTTTGTCCGAATGACGCCCATTCACGGGATAATTTTTGACGGTTGTTTAATAAAGGTTCGTTTTCGTTGGGTTCGAGCAAGCCGTCATGAATAGGGTAGGCGGCCGTTAGAACGCCTTTTTCTAATAATCCGTCTTTCCCGATTTCATCATCATTATCACCGTACTTCGTGCTTTCCAGGATGTAAGCTACTATCCGGGACCTTTCCGTAGGTGAAAACATTTTTTCTGGGTTATTCCCGTTATGAAATTCTTCGACTCGATCTTTATCGAAGTTGTCGGCAAAATATGATTCGGGTTTGGAGAAATATGAATTGTGAACGAGGAATGGGTTTTTCTTGTTCCACCATTCTAAAATTCGTTTGGTCAACTTCTCATACCTAGGAACAAAAATTGTATGATTATGAGTGAAAATATTTAATAAATTCCACACATTCAGGATTCCATAAAATATTTCCTCGAAAAGAACATCAATATTAAAAGAAGATCCCAATTTATTTAGACAAACAACATCCAAAAACATCGAAGAGCCCCCTCCCTCCAGTGGAATCCAAAAGAAATTCTAATCACGTTATCACGCCAAGAATATCTTCTCATCATTCGCCATCAAACCAAAATAATTCTCTTATCAACCAGACATAACACTTTTTGAACTCGAAGATTACACCATCACGCCATCACGCCATCGAACCGAAATAATTCTCTTAAATAAATCACATATCAACGCTTTTTGAACTCATAGATCAATCCATAAAAAGCCCAATCATGCCACCACGCTGGGGGCCTCGTCGAACGTTCAAAGAGACCGAACAGAAATTATTCCATGACGTCATTTTGCCCCTGTTTTGGCGTACCAGTATTACCGACAACGTCGTATGTTACGCTAGCTGGGTAGTCATTACCTCATCCCTGTTTTATGGAAATTTATTTCAAAAACGGATACATACCAAAGCATGACAACGATGTCGTTTTTGACGGTTGGTAAACGGACATTCAAATCTTCTGCTGTGTCAGCAAGAACGTCGAACGGAGCGTGAACATGCCAAAAATAAGTCTTTTCATCCTGGAAGTGATATAAAAGTTACATGTTTTTTATCTTGATATGTGCAAGCTATAAAAGAAACTTACTTAAGAGAAACACAGTGGTCAAACCCGGCTTTTTTGGGTGCTTCTGTTAGAAAATTTGACGTCGTCTTGACTTACACATACAAAGGATAGACTCTTCTCATTATTTTAAGAAAGAGAGAATCGTTTTGGGTAAGGTTGCACTTCCAGCTTCCAGAGGAAAATCAGCACCTTTGGAACGCTAACCAGTTACCTAAGTCAACATAAGATTTTCCGTACCGCTAGAAAACACCACATTTTACAGTTTAGGGCCGGCTATCCGGAAATAAAACAGCGGAAACATCCTGGGAAGGTTAGTGGAACCTCAGCTTCAATCTAAAAGATTGAGTCTGAAAGGAGATCAAAGGCTCAAGGTAGATAATCAAATGTTTATCAATCGAATAAAAACATACTCTCTAACCGAATTAATCGCTTTAAGAACATTTTAAACGATATTCACGGAAACCTTGAAAATAAGATTTCGATTTCAGTTACCACAATTTACAACATTTCTCGGGTAAGAATTCTGCTCCATATTGATACTTTATAATGAAAACCGCTCTCCTTACCTGCGACATGAAAGGCTTCGAAATCTTGAGTCTTTTCTTTTTCAAATTGTGGAAATATTTCTTGCGCAGGTAATCAAGTTCTCGTTTTTTCTCCGTCAAATCATCATAACGATCGAAATTCTTGGCAGCCAACACAAAATCAATATTTAGTTTCTGTTTCTTGTGCTGGAAATGCTTATTGGATTTCTTCCGATGACGCTTGTGCCCGTCGACCGTAGATTTTCCGTTTGCCGAGTTTGACCGACGCCCGTTTGATTTTCGGCTACTTCCGGTATCCGTGAAATCCGTAAACTCGACCAAATGTTCATTTTCGCTTGCAGACATTGTGATTTATTCAGGATGGTGACAACTTTAACTTTAAGGAAAAGTAAAAAAACATCAGATATCCGATTTAATAAGAAACAAATATTTGCAAACTTTTCAGATATTTACCTCTTCATTGGAAGGGTGATATTCAAATGTTTATAATTTTCTGAAAATGTGAAATGTAACCTCACTAATACTAGCAACTACTGATGAAAAATTGGAGTCAAAATTTCAAGAATTCAGGCACCGTTATCACAAATCTTCGCACTGTAAAATTTTAGAGATAAAGTAAGAAATACTTTTGTTTATGAAAACCAAGATATTATCTTAAATCTTTGTTAGTAAATCAAGAATAAGTTTCAGGTAAAACAATGTTAAGTTAAAACTCGTCCTAAACTTAAACATTTAGATTTTCTTTGAGAGAAACAATTTGTTAAACAAACTTCAGTTCTTCATAAAATTGAGTAAACTTTAATCGCGTTTCAACCGCGTTATAACCAAATTTTTCCAAACATTTCGAAAACAAATATTCTCTACTCTAATAGTTTTGAAACCACGAGTTGAAAAAAACGAAGCAAGAAAAATGAAGAAAAATAAGGGAAGAAATATTTTAAAATGCAAAAACAAAGGATCTAGAGAAAACCAAGAGATCTACCGATTAGTAGGAAATTCACTCACAGAGAGGATAAACTTGTTTGTTATAACGAGATAAGTCATTCGTAAGTCCAAAAAAGTTTTTATTGTAAACAAAGTTGTCTTTGAGAGAATTTATGGATGTTTGACTCAAATTTTTCCTTAGTCTGAAAAAAATTAAAATTATTTTACAAACACTTTAAAAAAAATAAAAATCAGTAAATTTTGAGGCTTCACTGTTCCAATTTTTTAAAACTTTGAGCCTCAAATTGTTCCTTTTCTTATTCCCTGCCCTAAATCAAAAAAACCGTGACCGTGTATACAAGTTGAGTGAGTTTTTTTTTGTTTGTCAATTTTGAAATCCTTAGGTAGTGATCCCTCAGAATTTGAAGAAAATTTAGGCGTCAAAACGTCGCTTGACTGAAGGATGGGTTCATTGGCTCGATAAGGGCCGTGACTTGAAGGAGTTACACAGTTTTTTAGGCTTCTGCTCATCCTCTAGCGAAAAACGTTTCTTATAGTTTGTATATAGGAAGTATATACAAATTTCGCAAGTACTGTTATGTCCCTTTATTACATATATTAATCATTGGGAAAGAAATTAATAAATCAGTTAAGAAAGCTTTTGATAATAGAACAATCGCCAAAGTTGCATTCAAAGCAAAAAAAATTGACATCGTTCTTCAGTGTTAAAGATAAAACCAAAACCGAACACAAACACAATGTAGTGTACCGTGTGAAATGTCCTGATTGTCCAGCTTCCTATATAGGTGAAGCAGAAGAAGAATACAAGAAAGAGTAGATGATCACGGTGGAAGAGATATAAATAGTCTTGTCCTGAAACATTCAAACTCTCGGGGACATACAATAGTTAAAATGAAAGACTTTACCACATTAGGTAATAATTTTATGACAGAGGATCACCTGAATATTAGCGAGGCATTCTTTATCAGAAAACACTAGCCTGGATATCCAGACCGTAAACTATTTCACCGTCTAGTTTTATTTAATAATTTGTCTCTGGTTTACGGTCTGGTCCAAGTAACT
This sequence comes from Clytia hemisphaerica, assembly GCF_902728285.1. Classification (NCBI taxonomy): domain Eukaryota; kingdom Metazoa; phylum Cnidaria; class Hydrozoa; order Leptothecata; family Clytiidae; genus Clytia; species Clytia hemisphaerica. Next base: position 382,022 of record NW_027104475.1, read on the forward strand.
CGTCTGCAGGGATATCTGTCCCTGCATATGCGAGTGTCTCTAATTGGTCAGTACGCGCCCAGTCACTGAGCAGAATTTTCGCGGGGTTTTTGATATTTTTCGATGCGCGTGCATAATTTATGGAAAAAGCTGACCTTGCAAAAAAAGATAAACAAATGAAAATGAAAACGCAGGTTCATTTCTAAACAAAATGGCCGCTGGAAAAGAGCCTTTATAAATGTGGCTGATGTTTTGATGTAGCTTCAAGTAGTTTTGAAAGTTTTTTTGAGTTTGTAAAAGAGGTTTTACAGTAAGTTAATTATGTTTGTCTGCCTGGGTTTACAAAGTTTTGATAGTCTGTCAACAAGGGTTCACTCACAGGCAGTATCAAACAAACTGTGCCCAACTTTTTTAGTTGCATCAGACTCTAAAATTTTAGAAACTTTGTATGTTGAGGTAAGAGTGTTTTTTTTTCTGAAATTTTGAGTCTGGATACCCAGGCTAAGAAAACACAAGCCCACGATAAATATTCAAAGATTATCAATAAAATATTTTGTTATTTAATTAGAACCTTAAAGAGGCCCTTACCTAGTCGTCATTTCCCTTAAACACACATTCACTTGAGAGTCATTTTATTGCTAATTTATTTATTTATCAATTGATTTTATAGCAGATTTTATAGCGTATTGTTTTATTTGATCTTACCAATTATCCTCGTTTGTACATTTTTTTAAACAATTTGTTAACACTTTCAGATTAGAAATTTTCATTTTAATGTTTTTAAACTGATGATGGTGGTCGGATGACACCGACACGTCTTAAATAAATTTTTGATTTTATGAAAATAAAATGAAGTCGCTTCTGTGTTTGAAATTGTTATTGAAATCATTCAGGAGGATCAACCAATTTGAACTGGATTAATGTAACTTTTTCATAATTTTTGAATGAAAAGAGATGGTTGCACGTTAATCTTTTCTTTTCAGAAAAATATTGTATTTCCCAAAGCAACACAGGAGAAAAATCGTTGAATCTTTTGTATTTTCACGCATTTTCTAATCCACTAATACATGGTCGAGGGCATATATGAGAGAACAAAAGAGCGAGGATACGAAATACAAAAGAGTTGCTGTGGGAAATGAAATTATTTTTACAAAAGGAAACACTGAGGTTAAGCATACCAGGATAATCACGACGACGGACGAAAATATAATAGGCTAGTGAAAATACGAAATTTGATTGGTCGAAACTCACTAGCCTGTTAAATTTTCGTTCGTCGTCGTGATTTTGTCGATTTGCTTCACCTCACTAACATAAACGTGTAACCATCTCTTTTCATCCACAACTTATATGAATAGTTTTGGGTTATTCAGCGTTTTATTACACGTTCTGTTAATCCTATTAGCTTAGGCTGCCAGTGGAAAAACACCCCGCAACTTTTTTATTCGTAGGGCGAGCTTGGTTATAATAACATACTTCTCCTATTTTTTTTTATACCTCCATGATTATACTTAGACAGACTTAAATCAAATTTCAATTACAGTAAAAACTAGCTCTTCTCCACAAATTTTGCGCCCCATTATGGCGGAAATCACGTAACTTACATGAAAATTCATATGGAGATTTATCAAGATATCCGTTAATATGAATTACCATCGGACTACCAGCAATTAAAAAACATCTTTTTGTTCGAAATTCTAAGGGTAATTATTTTAGACCTCATTACCATTGAATGCAATCAAAAGAAAATGCTGTTTTATAAGAACCATTCTTAACGCCTATTCCTCGGATGTTCTTAACTAAAAAGTTTAAGTTTAGATGTTCTTAAGATGTTCTTAGAACGTTTACTCTATCTACTGTTGACTTTTTTCTGACCTTGGACTCGGCTTGTTCTTAATATATTCTTAGGTTTTGACCCAATTTCAACCTACCTAATGTTCTTAAGAAACAACTTCTGAAATTTTTTTTTCTAAAGGATTTTCTTCAATTGTCATCCTGGCACAATATAATACCACAATCTATCGTAACAAAAGGATTACTGAACAAAGAAGGTCTGACTGTCAGATAGCCAACTGAGCCATTTCTCGTACAGCAGCTTGAGTTTCAATTATCTCATCTCAATATTTTGTGACGACGAAAAGGATATATGTATTCCATTTCTTTACAAGCCTGGTAGCCTTTTCGTGGATATTCTAGTTATTTGTTGTGGTTTGTCTTGTCCTTTTGTTTTGTGGGTTTTATTCTCTGTGTTTCCATTTGAATAGTTGAAGGTTGCATACTTCTAGACTATATATACTTTTGTAGAAACGTTACTAAAGAAAATGTTAAAAGGAGGTTCACACACAAAGTTCTTTAAATTGTAGGATTTTCTAAAATGTTTTGACGATAGTTTTGATCAAACAGGTCTGCCTGGTTGATATTTATATTCGCTCTGGAAGAGAACTTAATGTGACATCCAATTCATTAGATTATAGCGTTGATGTCAAGCTTAATATCACATTGTATATAGAATAAACTATTAATTTAATTTGTTGGTTGGTTGGTTGGTTGGTTGGTTGGAAAAATACGGAAGCCCAATAGTGCCATTCAGATTTTCCTTTAATCTTTTAACGACGAAACTAAAAAATTGACGACGAAACTCAACATAAATTGTTACTTCGTTTCGTCGTCGAAAAAAATCGACAACGAAACAATGAAAATTGAAAATGGTGGCCCTGATGGTTGCAAAATGGAAATATTATTGATTCTGGTATTTGATAGTTCTGGTAAATGCAATGCTGGTGAAGATGGTTCTTGTGAATAAGATGCTGGCAATGATGAACCAGCTTAAGGATGTGATGGTGGAGATTGTTGGAATCACCGGTGTCAATGGATCATTGGAATTAATCAATAGTGCAAATGATGGAATCAGAATCAGAATCCACCAGAATCAATGAAATTTCCATTTTGCAACCATCAGGGCCACCATTTTTAATTTTTTTTTAGTTTCGTTGTCGATTTTTTTCGACGACGAAACGAAGTAACAATTTATTTTCAGTTTCGTCGTCAATTTCTTGGTTTCGTTGTCATTTTCTTAGTTTCATCATTGAAAAATTAAACTAGAATCTAAATGGCACTAACGGGCTTCCGTAGAAAAACGTTCAAAAACCTTTTCTGGTTAATTAAAAACCTTTTATTTTATGAGTTATTTCAAGGCATTGTTATCAATAAAATTTCAAGACAAAATTACAAAAGTATACAAGACGAAACCAATATGGAGAAAGCAAAGTTGGTGTTAGGTATATGTTGCTCACTTGGCTAAGCCCTTTTATTTCAAGTTGGGGACATGTTTTACAAATATACTTATAACCATAGTTCAGTGCATGCTATAGAAACACTGCTAATACGTTACGTCATCAGTTTTGTCATTATATCATCAAATATGGCAGCTGAGCGTCTGTCACCTTTTGATTCACTTAAAAACACAGCTTTTTTGGTTGTAGCTGGATTGTTTCGACTTATTGGTGTAATTTTACTGAATATGTCTCTTGCACGTATTGAGCTTGGAACTCATGCAGTTATCTTAGCATCACAGCCAACATTTGCTATAACAATCGCTCGTTACATGCTGTCCGAGAAAATGGCGCTTTCTGAAAGTTTACTCGGACTTGTCTCGTACACTGGAATTATAATAGTAGTATGGGACCGACTTACGGAGCATCGAGCGTATCCGCATGAATACGTTATGGGACTTATTTACGGCTACCTTGCTTTGTTGGCCTTCAGTTTCTACTACGTTAATCTACGCCGTGTCTCTGGTACCGTTAGCCTGAGAAAATCCATCTTTTACACTACCCTGGTTGGTGTGATTATTCTCCCATTAGCTTCATTTGTCCCGGGAATGGATTTCGAGCTAACGAAAGTTCCTGTGCGATTCACATATTACGTTTTAACTGGTGGTCTTATATTATTCTTTGCCTTGATCACAGAAGTTGTCAGTTTAAAATGCTTAAATATTGGGCTTGTTATGGTATTAAGAAACACTGAATTTATTTGGGCCTATCTTTATGACATTGTAATGACTCGCGTATACCCAACACTGTTGGTGGTGATTGGAATGGTACTACTGATTGGTTCAGTATCTCTCATTGCTATTAACTTAATACGTGAAATCCCGTATAGAAAGGGCCGAAATTATTTGATATCTAAAATACATGCATGTTTTTGTTATGGAACAGACGACGGTTAGTTTTGTTGGACAAAAACATACGCATCTTCAGTTCTATGTTTATTTTCTTTGTGTCTAGAACAAATCGGTGTATTTTCGTCTTCTCTTTCCTAGAGAAAATTACAATTTTCAATTTTTGTATTTTATCCATTTTATTCTATTGATTATTTGCTTAGGTACAGTTGATCGAAATAAACATTATCAATAAATATAATCGAATGGAAAATTTCTTTTATATTTCTCTAAATGGGAGATGCAGACCTAAATTCTGTATGCTTATGAGGTTGCAGACCTCATCATTATTGATTTCAATAGGCAGCAATGGACCATTCCGTTTTATATCCATGCATGGAGGTGAACGAATATTTTAGGGGGCTACTCGAGCAGAATTTCCAGGGGGTCTAAAAGAGTGCTTTGTCGTTTTTCCAGGGGGTAAAAAATTATTTCAAAATTTTAAAAAGGTTGAAAGACTAATTTCATCCACTCCTTTGAATAGAAATTTAACGGAATGGCCCATTCATTCGTGTCTTACTTTTATCAAATTATCAAAAAAGTATATTTGGAGCATCATTTTTGAGTTATTAAAGAGTGGCATCATTGAAATAGTTTGGCCCAACCCACAAAACACAGCTTGTGATAATTTCAATGGGAAAGCTTGTATTCGATTCATCCGAAAATTGCATTGAAAAGTTGAAAAATTTGTTCATTTTAATTACAATAATTGTATGGTAATTATAATCAACAATTTAATTCTAATTGGCATATTTGATAAATATATTCGTTTTTTTTATGAGAACAATTTAAAAAAAAAGGCTCAAAGATTATTATTAAAGACAATTATTCAAGCAAATTAAGGGTCTAATTAGGAAAAAAGGGTTTAAGACCTAGAATATGAAATAAGAAGAGGATAAGAACAATTTTAGGCTAAAAGGGCAAGAAAAATAAGAAAAGCCGAGCCGCACCAGAAGACTAATGACTCTTATAAAAAAATAATGTGAGAGAAAAAAAATGCAGCTTCTCTGTAATTCTTGATATGCGTAAGTCATTTTTCTAGCGGAAACACCCTAAAAAAGCCGGGATTTGACCTCCCTCTGTTACTAAAAATAGAAACACAGAGGTCAAAAACCGGCTTTTTTGGGTGCTTCCGTTAAAAAAATATGACGTCATCTTGACTTACGCATATCAAGAATCATCAGTTATTCATGATGTTCATAAAGTAATGTTTTCTACCGAAATACCTCGGTTTTAGCCAGTATTGGCAAATTTAAACTGGAAAAAAGTTGTATAAAATTTGCCACTATGGCAAAAACTTGGGTCTTTCCGTAGAAAGCATTACGTCAAAGCATGAAATTTCTGCAACTAGGTCAGGAATAAATATATAGTAAATACCTGTGTCACTTTTTTTATAAAAACAAGCACATTTCTACGACTCGATTTTTAAATTATAATAATAATAAAGCTTTACAGGTTTGCAGGCCACCGTGAAGACACATGGGCCTCTATAAACCGCTCGTACTTTTTACAATGATCTTTTTGAAATAGAGTTTTTTTCGCGGGCTCCCCCGGACTTTCCATTTTGTGTTGTCTTCCTTGATTTTAGCATTCATTTGTTCGGCTTCCTTACACCATTCTTTAATTATCTGTCTTTCATTTTTGGTCAAATCCTCTGTCACTCGGTAAGGAAAGCCTTTTTCTTTTGTTATTGCTTGCAACACTGTGTTCTTGTCCTCTTCGTTCGTAAATGTGACTTTAATTGGTCGGTACCTCGCTTTAACTTCTCTTTCTTTCGTAAATTTCCCGATCCGCTGCGTCTCGGTAATCTTTATATTCCTCAGATGGAGCCGCCAACCAATAATTTTGTCATGGAAAAATTCTTCGTCCTCGATTTTCGTTTCTTCTTCAGTTTCTTCTGTCGATTCATCAATCCCATGAAAAATTAGGTTGCGTGCTGTAGATCGAATCAGCTGCTCCTCCTGCTTTTCTTTTCGAATCGCATTTCCAATGTTTTTCTCGATGTGTTTGGATGTGATTTTAGCGTAGCTCATTGGTGGTCTTTTCTCTTCTTTCTTTTCGATGATGTTTTCAATCTTCTTTTCAAGCGTGGTTATTCTGTTGTCGATAGTTTCTTTCATTTCGTTGACCATAACATTGACGTCTTGTGCTTTCAAATGGTTTATTTCTTCGTCCTGCCTTTTCATTATATTCTCACAGGCTTTGATTTCGTTTTTGAATCCTTCAATTTTTTATGTTTCATTTGAATTATACCTTTCCATTACCTGCGGTGCGATTTTGGTACAGTTTTGACACTGGAAAGTTCTTGATTTGTATGACAAGCATATCTGGATCTGGTAAAGTGGCAGTTCTGTACAAAGATAATGGACTAAACGGTGGCACTTCCTGCATTGTAGGGTATCTTTTAGTGCGTTTTCTTCATTTATGATGCACTTTGACGGGCTGCAAAAGTCGTTTATTGATGATGATTTTTGATTATTTTCTTGATTTTTTTCCGCCATCTTTGTGCATTTTTCAGACGACAACCGTTCAGTTTTGTATTTGACGTCAATAAATATGCATCGAAATACCTTGCTTTGTTTTTTAACCCTAGTTATAATGAATTTGATCCCTGAATTTTTCTAGTCCAGGCTCTGAATTGTGACCCGATTTTCTGATAAACTGATTTCAGAAAGACGAAAAACTTAATGAAACATGACTGAATTGAGGAACAATAGTGAATATACCTTAGTTTATAAAGAATAATTTTATAAGGACATATATCTGAAATTTATCTATTATCTAATTTATGAACAATCCTAACCGTCCCAAGACCGTTCATTTCATTTGCTTTTCAAACCACTTGTAATGCTACAATAATATGTGTTACGGAATTATCTTATATCTAAGAAAAGTTTGAAAATCTCTCATGGATCAAAACACTACCCTCAACATAATTTCAGCAAAAGCTGAAACATCATCACCCCCCAATTGCTCGACCGACAATACCAACAAACATGATACAAAACAACAAAACATTCAAACAAACAATTATACAAAGAAAAAGAAAATGGCAAGATGAAGACAAAGCCTAGAGTCAGGTGTGGTACCAAGAGTAAGCACTCTCTGGCGCCCGCGAGCCACCCGTCATCTTTACCAAAGAAGAAATAGTGTTGATCAGACACTATTTCGTACATAAAAAAACAGAGAAGAGGGATTAAAATAAAACAAATTGTAAACAAAAAAGTTTAAAATTTCTGACCATACAGTGAAGTACAGCAGAAAGAAAGAGAAAAAGTTGAAAGGTTGACCGAGAGCCCGGTTCGGAACCCCGTAACCGAGTGTACACATTGGAAACGAATTAGGAAATGAGACAAACTCAACAAACTTAGACACAAACTACAAATATACTGGACAGAGAAAAAGATACAACACATTGAAATATAAAACGACTCCATCGATTAAAAAGAAATGAAAATTAGTAAATTAGTAGAATTATTGTTCGCCGATTACTAGCAATCTTTTTACCAATGTATAACAAAGAAATTCTTAACGCCATAATATTAAATGGATTCTTGTAAAACTGTCAGAAATCGAGTAAAATCAAGATAAAGTTATAATTTTCTCGAGCTCTAGCTCTACATATAATGGTGCGGTCATGATGCGGTTATATCAGTATAATCGCTGATGCGCTGGGACATTTTGAGCAAGAAGATATAGGCACCTTTTCGTATAGGAGAGGTGTACCCAAAATATAAGCCCTAAAAGTTTGCGTATAATTAGGCTTGAAACAAAAAAATTTTGTCACAACACGCTAATTATGCAGATTTTTTAAAGCGACAACAAAAGAAACCTTTTAACTCGACATAAACTCCCTTAAGGGCAAGAAACCTGGTATATGACGAGCCGTTTTCCATTGTTTTCAAGAAGCTGTTTTTCAATCTCTTTACATTCCTCTGGTTTAAGAAGGAAAACCAAGTAGACATTTCTTTGTATTTTAGAAGGGAAATAAGCAGGTAGTAATTTTACAATTAAAACATTTATTGAAAGAGAGTCGTAGGAGAAATGGATCAGTCACCCCATCACGATGGATCATTATTTAATTGCATTTTTGAAGGAAAATCAAGAACTTGTATCTTTTGAGGATATAGTTTAGTACAAATTCATGCTAGAAAAAGGTAAAAAGTGGAACAACTGAAACTCACTGGAATGTTCTTTGTCGTTGATATCTTTGCAAAATAGATGAGATTTTCCGATGCAGAATCAAGTCAAGCTCTTTTAGCGATCCAGACGAAATGATGCCATATTACTCATTTTTCTCTTCTTATTTATAACCTATCGAAAAACAAAACAAAAATACATTTAGGTAAGCGAACAGCTGGAGAAATGAGATATTGCTTAATACCAATTTAATATAACTTAATTACATCATGAACATATAAACGACTGGACATCTATCTTTTATTGTCTCTTTGAAGCGAGCTTCGTTGCCGCCTGTATTTCAAAATTGCTATAAAAAATCCGACAATATTCCGTCGTAATTTTATTTCTTTGAATTGTTTAGGTAAAATGATTGATAGAGCTTGAACATTACTCCTAATGCACAAAAAAATCATTTTCAAATTTTTTCACGGGTTTGCAATATATTTTATCAACATTTTCAACTCTGAAATGCAGAATTTCAACTGCGTGTATACTTTTGAATCCCTTTTGTCACTCCAATAATTTTTTTTATGATTTGAAAAAAATAGCTTGCCAAAGTTGAGAGCCTGTGTCATAAGAATGTCGAAATTAGAATGTGACACTCTTTAAAATTATTAGACACTTTTAAGTCAAAATTTGGAAATATTAGTCGGAATTTTGACAAGCTGACGATAATTTTGCCTCTGTTATCTTTGTTATGATACAGATAAAAGACTTAGGAAAAGTAGAACAACAAAGACTTTTGTCGAAATTTTGACGTTGTTAGCAAGGTATTCCCAAGAGGTATACCATCAGAATTTATTGTTTCATTTGATGATTTTAACGAGGCGGCAACGAAGCTAGTAGTGTTATCTTCAAAAATACAAAGGAGATGGATGTCCAGTCGTTTATATGTTCATGATTACATTTTGGTATTATTAGCAGTGTAGTTCAAAAAGCTCTTAGGATATAAATGTGAACTGTGATTTTCAATAAATCAGACAGGAGAGATTACACATTTGCAAATGCACGAGAAACATATCTTGTTAGGAAACTGAGAGGCAGATCGTTTTGTTATAAGAATTCAAATTATTGAATGTTGTTAACTTTCATTTTGAAATTTTAACCCTTCCTAATCAAAATGTCTTTATTTCAGAATTTTTGATTTTGGTTGATATTTTAAGGAATTGCTTGTTGTAAAGTATGGCAAATCCCATCATACCATGCTTTCTAAATGTTCCTCGGCTTTTTAGCCTAAAACTTCTTTCTATACAATACTTTCTTATACAAAATATGTATATCCTTTTTCCACATCAACCGTTTTGGTTTTGACATGTTAGATGAAGTCAGGTCAAATTTTAAAAGAAGATACTCAGCTGTCGCACAACGTTGTTTCAACGTTCATCTATCGTTATGAAGATGTTAGGGTTTCAATTTTTTCAGTTCTTTTTAAAATTCTAAAATCCTGCTTAGAATGTTTCTATATAGACATGAACGAACATGAAATTCTTTAATTACATGTTTTTTATGAGAAAAAACTATATAAGAACATAAGGCTTCGATGGCCAAAATATTAAGAACAAGTTAAGAACATTTTAACGCTCCATCGACAATAGAGCAGCCAATATACTCAGAAAATGATGAAAATAAGAAAATTTTGAGTATATTTTGAGGCTATTAAAACTCAAAAAAGTTAAGGATAGATGTTCTTATAAAAAAGCGTGTATGAGTAAATACATGTCTCAAATGATCAAAAGGAATCTTGTAATACCTGCCAAAGTAGAAACATTCATGCAGCTAAACCGAAGACCAAGAAGATAAAAGCAATTTCTCAACTCACTCTCACACGAATGTTTTTGTTACGAAATGTTGTAAGCTAGAAATATACACTCAATAGTATAAAAAGAAAGTCAAAAAAATATGTTTAAAATGTTCATTTTTATCGCGCCTGAATACGATAAATTGTTAAATAATGTAAAATGATTCTTCTTAAACAGATTCCAGCTTACATCTTACTGTTAGTAACAAGTATTCAACTGTTTCTTCATTGATGGCCGACACTCCAGAGTTTTCTATTAGAAAATTATTTCCAAATTAGCTATATATTGAAATTGAACTACTTTTTGAACATGACATAAATTTCCCCTTCTAAAGTCGATCCTGCGCATGAAATGCTTGACGAAACAGCTTAATAAAAGGGGTCTGCAGTGAGGGTAAGGTTACTGCTATCGTTACAAAAAAAAGGTCAGAACAACATAGAATTTCTTATATAAAACACTCTACAACACTTATCCTAATAAATTAGAATATTGGGCCAACCACTGGCCAATTTTCAAAACATCTTATAAAAGGAATAGATTGGGTTCCTTAGAGATCAAATTTCAAAATAACATTACTGAACATCAAGTTTGGTCTGTTTTGTGTTAAATTCAAAGTCTATTCGTTTGATATGTATGATATCTTGTTCCCTAAAATGTGGAAACCGTGTCACCGTGATTAGACTGCAGTCTAATCTAATATGTAAAAAAAAATTCGCTTTAAATTAATTCGCTTTAAGTAAGTGTGCGCTCACTTTTTACTATCATGTGAAAACCAGTCTCAAGGGAATCATGATTCCCTTGAGACTGGTTTTCACATGATAGTAAAAAGTGAGCGCACACTTACTTAAAGCGAATTAATTTAAAGCGAATTTTTTTTTACATATATCTGGCTTCAATTTACACAAATTGTTATTCTGCCTAAACTTAAAAGTAGAAATGAAAATATAAATTTGCATTTTTTTGGAGTAAGGGTGACTCTCCCTAATTCGAACTCGAGAGGGGAACCTTATTTGAAGGTCAAATTACAGAGAAATTCAAATTATAGTATTTCAAAGTATTTTTCGAATACGTAAGCCAGAGTCTACTGTAGATTTCTTTAGTTTACCACGCTCTCTGGTAACGACTTTCTTTGTCTAAAATTCGGTATGTTGCGTCTAACCACCGATAAGTCGTTATAGTGGCACAGTCAGTCTTGCTTCCCCATGATTCATTTGGTTCATAAACGGCCAAAAACGGTCTCAATCTTCACCCATTTGGAGTCTAACCCCAACAATATATTAATTAAATCTAAGCTTTCAGAAACAATTATTCATATATTGTTGTAGGATCATTGCGTCTTGATTCAGAACGCCATACGACCTAAGCCCTAAAAACATTCTGTCACAGAAAATGACAATCTAAGTGAGATATGCTAATCTTTCTTTAAAGTTGAGGGAAAATAGAACAAAGTCTCCAAAACAGAACCTCAACTTAGGAAAAAAATAAAATTCTTATAAAATTATGATAATCTGTGACAAAACCCTTTGATGTGTTTTTGCGGTTTTGTCACTACACAAATAATCAAGTCAAAAGGGGGACAAAATCCCATCACCTATTCATCAATCATTTAGAACACACGAAGAATCAATATTGAAAAATTTACTTTTATTGAAAAAAGGAAATATATTGGCAGATTATTCGTTCTTTCTTTTCACCCAGAAGGTTTTATCACTTAATAGTTTTAAAAGGCACATTTTTTTCTAACAATATGCTTTTTATAAGAACACGAGGCTGAGAGAATCAAAAAACTAAAAACACATTTAGGAGCCAAAGTAGACTTAAGAAAATACTGGTATACCTTTTTAGTTAAGTCCTGAAAGTGTAAAGAAAATTTCAAGAATAATTACATGTCTACTTGTCTAAAAATCAGGAAAAATAAGTAAGAACGGCTAGGGCTCCATATACATATACTATAATTCTTATAAAAAAACATTAAGCTCAGTATTTCCCGAGTTGCTCAAACCTTCTGCCTCTAGCTTATACCCATATCAATATCCTAAAATATGTTAATAATTCTAATATTGATAAGAATATTTCAATTAATTTTACAGATAGAACGGTCTAGTAAAAACCTAAAACTTTGCAGATTGGCAATTTATAGGTCAAAATCCATTTTAAGTCTCAGACCCCAAAAGATGGCACCTGTTTCTGTAACGTTTATTGGTTTAACCTTAAGTTGTGGTGTCAGCATCGAAGATTCTACCGAATTCATGATTTGCACCACTGGAGAGTCTCCTGAGAACTTTTTAAGATTTTCCACCCAATACGTCACGTAAATAATAGAAAAAGTGACGTATTGGGTAGAACAAAAACAACAGAAAAGTTGCATAATTTCGTGAAGTCATTGCAGTAGTGCATATTATGAATACATAATTTGGAGACGAAATTTACATTTTGGCATGGCAACCTCTTCTGGTCTGTAAAATACTGATGTTGGTCTTTTAAAACAAGATTAAGAATACCACTTTCTTGAACAATAAGGCTCAAAAATGCCAAAATATAAGAGGAATTTGAGAACAGTCCTCTTCCTGGAGAGGTTAAATTTTAAGTAAATTAGGGTAAATATAGTAAAAAGTCAATTTGGAATTAGAAAATCAGAGCAGAATACACCTTTTCGACCGTAGTCGCGCGGTCAGGCGCGTGCCACTTAATTATTTAATCATCCCCCTAAACTCGATCCAATCCTTTTTTGACACATTTTTCTTTTGTCTATAGGTGCGAAAAAGGACTGGGACGATTTCAGTGGGATAAAGCTAACATAAAAATGCCCGCGCGACAGTTGGCGGCTACGATCGAAAAGGTGTATAAAACAAATTTTAAGCTCAAAATGCCAAAAAATAAACAACAACCGAGCCTCAACAAAAGTTCAGTGTTTATCATAAATAAGAGCGTAGCAGAAGAAAATTACCCATCTGAAATTATTGACAAGATGACAATTACAATTTCACCTAAAAATCACAGCACTTTTTCTGGATTTAAAGACCAATTCATACATACAATAAAAGTAATTCTACTAATTCTACTATACGCCAACACGATAATTTTTAGGTGCTAAATTTATACAGTGGAAAGCGCTCATTTTCTACTGTATAAATTTGGCACCTAAAAATTATCGTCCAGGATCAGCCATAATGTAAAATACCGTGTAAACTTCCGAAGAGAAAAGAAACAAAGAAAAGAAAAGAAAAGAAGACAGACAATGAGGACTGCCACAAACAGGGCAAACACACAGAAAATCATACAAAATATACTCTTATTTTTCCAAAAATGTTGAATTTTCAATTTATTTTGGAACAAAGGAGTAAGTTAGCTACATACACGTTTTTATAAGAACAAACTATATAAGAACAAAAGTCTTCGATGGCCAAAATGTTAAGAACAAGTAACGAACATTTTAAGCCTTTGCGGACTCTAAAATACCTGATTTCTTAAGAAAATGGACAAAAATGCTCACAAAATGGTGAAAATAAGAACATGTCAAGAACATGTTCTTAAGAACATGTAAGGCTTCAAAAATTTTGGATGTTCTCATAAAAAAAGAACATCTTTTAACGTACGGTATCTCCCAGAGTCATTTGATTGCACTGCATTTTTAAACAAAAGAAAAAGCACCTCCCGTCCGCGCTTGTTAAACCTTGAGATCATATTGATTTCAAAGCCCCGAAGTGGCTAGATAATGAAAGTGAAATTAATCAACTATCTAAATAAAGTTTCCTAGTTACGCCCAACAAAAATCTTTTTGATTCGCCATTAAAATAATCCCCTGAAAATAATTCTTGTAAATTAATCGATGGACACTTTAAAGGAGTGATAAAGCTGTAGAAAAAGCAACTTTTTATTATCAAAAGTATTTATGGATATTTTTGAAAAAAATACAGGTTTTTCATATAAGAACAAAGGAAGAACATTAGGCTTCGAAACCAAAAATTTAAGAGCATTATAAAACCTTACAGACTTTCAATTTCTTAGGATATTGGACTAAAATACTCTTAAATACAAAAATGATGAAAATAAGAACACCTTAGGAACAACATAAAGCTTAAAGCGCAAAAAGTTAAGAACATACGAAAGCTTATAAAAAAACGTGTAAAAAGTCTGTTTCCCTTAAAACCAACTTTGGATCTTTCCCCTCCCCTACTGAGTTTCAAGGGTTTTTCAGGAATAGTTTTCAAAGGTTTCTAAGAACCTTGGTTGATAGCAAAATTGGTTTGGAAAAATCATAATATTTATATAGACACTTGGTTCATTATTAATAAAAAGTTTCCAATTCATTAGGAGAGATTTTTCTTACTGTGGATCAAACTCTGCATTTAAAATGTTCTCCGATTTCTATTAAGGTTGTTGATCAAAAGAACTCATTTTAAGTAGTCCATATAATTTCTTAATAAGCTCAAAATAATTAGTCTATTCTAATTCGAAGAGGACATTTAATTGCTCGAATTAAAGAAATATCCGAATCAGAAAATCAATCTGAATTAGCAATTTCTTTAAACTTCAAAGAAATAAGTACATCGGTTTTTTGTAAGCCCTGGAGTCATTTGCGATACACTCTTTATTGGACACGAATACACGTTTTTTTATAAGAACATCCAAAATTTTTGAAGCCTTCGGATGTTCTTAACATGTTCTTATTTTCGCCATTTTTGGAGTATTTTTGTCCATTTTCCTAAGAAATTTGGTGTTTTAGAGTCTGCGAAGCCTTATAATGTTTTTAACTTGTTCTTAATATTATTGCCATCGAAGCCTTATGTTCTTAATAGTTTGTTCTTATAAATATGTAATTTCCCCGGGATTAATTTGCTCCCTCTCAAAAAAGTATAAAAATGCATTGTATTTTTGATGGTATAATAGTTTTTTAGGACCCTCACCGGTCCTTTTTACGCCGGTCCCTTTTACGCAGCGGCCCTTATTCCGCCACAGCCTTATTTTGGGCTTACGCCAATTAGGGCCGTAAATAACGCCAAAACTTGTAAAAATCGCTATTCAGACTTCAAAACAGTAAGTATTAACTAACAACTTCAACCAAGCACTTTTTCCTGAACGCTTAAAGCGGGCCACAATAACCCCAGTCTTCAAAGAAGGCGATCCAACGAGTGTTAAAAACTACAGACCTATTAGCATACTTCCTACAGTATCCAAAGTATTTGAAAAAATCATTGCCCAACAGTTAAATCCTTTTCTAGAAAACTGCTTCTCAGAGTTACTGTGTGGCTTCAGAAAAGGGCACAGTACACAGCATGCTATATTGCGATTATTACATCTCTGGCAAAGGGCACTTGACGATTCAAATATTGTGGGTACTGTACTCATGGATTTATCTAAAGCTTATGATTGTCTACCCCCTGATTTACTTATCGCAAAGCTAGCAGCATATGGTGTAAACCATAACAGTCTATTATTTTTATATGATTATTTGACAAATCGCCAACATAGAGTTAAAATTGGAAATAGTTTAAGTAGTTTTTTATCTATTAGTATGGGTGTTCCTCAGGGATCCATTTTAGAAGGCCCAATTCTTTTTAACATATTTTTTAAACGATCTTTTACTCTCTACCCGCGAGGTTGAACTTTGTAACTTTGCCGATGACAACACCCTCTTTGCAATCGCACAAACCCTTGCTGAAGTTATTTTGAAACTTAATATCGAGATTCAAGATATTTTTACACTGGTTTAAGATCAATGGGCTTGTTGCTAACCCTGGCAAGTTTCAAGTTATGTTTTCTCGGTAGATTCGAACCTATACATATTTTTACTATAGGTAATATCAAAGTCAAAGTCAAAAATCAGGTTAAACTATTAGGTATATTTATTGATGACAAACTACGCTTTAGCTCTCACGTTGAATTGAAATGCCAAAATGCGGGAAACAAAATCAGCGCACTTAGACGCATCCGCCCCTTTCTTTCTCTGAAAACGGCGAAGGCTTTATGCCACGCCTATATATTCTCAAACTTTAACTATTGTCCACTAATCTGGATGAATTTTTGTAAAAACACAACAATAAGCAAATTCAGAAAATTCAACGTAGAGCATTGGCTGTAGTTCATCAAGATCATGACTCTAGTTTATCTCAATTATTAACTATATCTAAAACAGCATCTTTTCACATCAAATTCATTCTTAAAATCCTGGAAGAAATCTATAAAACTTTGAAAAAACAAAATCCCTTATTTCTAGCAAAACTTTTTACCATTAAAACTTCTGGCTTCAATCTAAGAAGAGGAGAACAGCTTATGCTACCTCCAGCAAACACTGTCAAGTTCGGTTTGCAATCTTTGAGTTTTGTCGGCTCTTTAATCTGGGATCGTCTCCCGAAGGATGTGAAAAGCTCTGCAACATTTAATATTTTTAGGGGAAAGCTAAAAATGCTTCCAGAAAATTTTTGTACTTGTCCATTATGTAAATTGTGGTAAATAGCTATTTTTATAAAAGTTGGAATTTATTAGTAAACGGTCACGGCTGTAACTATTTAGGACACTAGGTCCTATCGTTGTTACCAACTGAAAATAAATTGATAATAATAATAAAATTTACATTAAAATGTCATCTTTCGGTATTAAACTGTTGAAAATTCCATTGAAAATCATTGCTTTTTGTGAAGTTTTGGATATAATTGAGGGACGGCGTAAAAGGGACCGGTGTTAAATTAGGGCCGGCGTAAAAAGGGATAAGGTATATAAGGTATCACGGGACCCAGGCCAGGCCCGAATCTTTATACAGTAAATTATTAAAACTCTCAAAAACAACATAATTATCTAAAAACAAAACCTCTAATGTGTAACTTTAATTGTCTTCTTTCTGCTACTTTCCACAAAAACAACTCCTCTTGCATTGCGAGTGATAGAAGAAATTTGAAAATGTGAAAATATTAAAGTTGTTAAAACAAACACACATATCTTTTGAAAAACATATACAGTATTCGTTCTTACAAGAAGACATTCAGTATAAAGTCTTAAAAGCAAACCAAACGTGTAAGATGTTTTAACACAGAAGGAAGCGATTGAAGTTAAGACAGCTCTTATCAAAACTACGATTTCTTTACACAAAACGCTAAATAAATTGTGTTTTGTAAACAGAAAGAGTCGGATTACATGATAATTCTATACGCTTTTTGTTTTTAATATCTAGCCTCTACTGGAATTACACGAACTTCTGACAGACCCACTGGGATCCCTTCCCATTGGAATAATTCACCAGAATATCGTCCCCGTTGGAAAATTATCTTCCAATTTTCGTCCCCAGTGAAAATAATCAAATAAACCGATCCTCACTGCAAAACATTATGCTATTTTTCCCATCCCCACTGAATTTTCTGACTTGAAAACAAAAGAATTGAAATCAATAACCATAAAATAAATTTAAATATCAATCCCCATCGAGTTTCAGCCCGTTAATTTCATAGGCGAAGCGAGATACCCTGCAAAATTTATGAGGGATTGCAGACGTTTATAACATATTCATTATCTTTTGATAAAACAAAGACAATAACTACAATGTCGTAAAAACCGCTCTCATCCATAAATTTTGCAGATGAAAATTTTTCATCCTCAGTGATTGAAAAATCCTACTAGGTCTGTGATAAAGGGTGCCATGTACTCGCTACAATGCAAGGGGCCCCTTCAAACGTAGACATGAGACAAGTCCTGTATTTTCATAATCTAGTATATATACAGGACGGGTTCGAGCTGTGAGGCAGATTTCTGACTCAAAAAATTTACAGTGAGAAAATTGAAATTAGCGCTGTCCAAACTTACTAAAATTAAAACCAATTTTTCCAACTTGCGCTTTCTCTAACAAAGTGTGATCAGTGAAAGAATAGCAAAATTTGATTGGCTGTGTTTTCAACCGTGCACAACCCGAACCATGCTGTTCATTTCGCCATCAGTAATAAAAGAAGAAATCGTAGCATGGATCTCCTGGTTACTTCAAACGAACCTGTTGAACATGTTGAGGCTAATACACAAAATCTTTGTCCTGAATCTGAACGTTTTTGTGATGTATTACTCTTTTTAATAAATGCTTTCTACCAAGAAGCGAATTGATGCCCCCTTTCTCCTGAAGACAAGAGAATCGGATTTTTGTCTGCGAGGGGAATTGGATATTTCGAATATGTAGAGGGGGGCTGCAGGATAACATGTGTTGACTGTGGATCTAAACCCTTCATGTGTTTTCGAGTTTCATGACACTCATGTAGAAAAAGTACAATCCAAATAAAATTCCTTACCTTTCCCAGAACGAACCCTCGATTTCACTTTCTTTTGAAAGACGATCGCATCATCAAAACAAATCACCAACACAACAATTTTTGCATTAAATGTTTTTTTTCATTAGTGTTGTTAGTTATTATCTAAAAAAAAAATGAAAACAATTAATTCGATATTCAAAATTGTAAATTATGATTTCTCATCGATCTCATTTTTATTGACTTTCCTGCATTCATACTTTCTTTAAAATTAAGAACCATAACTCATTTTAAAAGCACTTAAAGGTTTTGTTTTTACTTAAGAGTCATATCATTATGGCTTACTGATCAATTTTAATTTACAAGCTTTTTCACATTGGATTGACACGGATGTGGAGCAAGATTTGTCAGAAAGAGGAAAAAAAACATTTTTTGCTTACACCAGCATGATATAACAATAGGTAGACACTGTCCTGATATGAGACGGGAACACTTATGTAAAAATAAAACCTTTAAGAACGATAACTCATTTTAAAAGCACTTATTAAGCTTGATAGACAGAAATGAAAAATCCGACAAATCAGGACAAATTGGTATAGATTCGCAATAATATTTTTCAAATTATTCAAAAAAAAGATTTCCACCATACTTCTTTTCACATCGTATATATTAATCAGTTAATAAGTTAAGATAAAAATCATCATCCAGCCACCTAATCATTCGACGACATATATCTCCTCAGATCTCTTTCCCAAAAACGAGATTTCTTTTTCTGTTGTTTCCACTGAGACAAATTACCATCCGTTCCAGACTTTCCTTTCCTTTTTCTACGTTCCGTTTTCATAATATCATCATGAGTTCTTTTACCAATAGCCTTTTCTTCAAAAGCAGCAAAATGACTAACCCTTTCTTTCGTTTTATGTAAACCCAGCCCACTCTTATCAAGTTTCAAAACTGTCTTGATTGGCTTTTTACGACCAGCGCCGTCAGGTCCCAGACCCTCTTGTTCCCAACCTGTCCGTAACATCATTTGAAACCCGACATTATGTTCCGGGATGGTATACGAACTATCGGGTAATGTTTTTGAAGTGTCTTTCAGGAGATGAGTCATGGATGTTTCGTGTTGCTTCTTGAAGGAGGTTGGGAATGAAACTCCACATAACTCACAAGTTTCTTCGTCATTATTGCTTACACTAGACATTCTAATATCTGCTGCTTCACTCCATGAATTTGTGCTGACATCATCAATATCTTGAGATGAACAAGGACGTTCATTTGAATCGTTTATTGCAGTGTATGTTCTAGAACTCCTAGTGAAGGTACAGCTATCGGTGGGAGCATTTCCAGATGGTTTCTTATTTCGAGAAAAGCTTGAATGCTTACTATTTGACCTGTTGACAGTATTTGTTCCAGATATCGAACAATCATCACTTCTCACACCAGATCTACTAGAACCACTTTTATTTGTTGGTATATTGGGTCCATCCTCATCATTCGGAAACTCATTTTTGATCATCCTTTTAGAATCTTCCTCTAATGAAGCCAAATAATTCAAAACATCTAACGCATCATTTCGTTTACAAATATCTTGGACACTATTACCAGCTTTATCGGAAAGGTTTCGGTATCTAGCACCATAATTAATGAGTAATTTGACAGCTTCCAGATTATTAGAAGCTGAAGCACTCATAAGGGCGGACCACCCATACTGATCAGAAGAATTGATGAATTTGTGGAAGTCGCGATTCGTTGACAAGGCTCGTAAGTGGCTTTTGAGGTCTTTCACGTTCTTACGATTCTCGCAAAGACAGAAAAGCGTGGCTACGTATTTCTTTACTGCATCAAGAGAAAATGGTACGGATTCTGACACGGATTTAGAATTCCGAGAACTGCGTTTACGTTTTTTCTTCTTACCATCCTTCCTTTTCGATGATGTTGTATTTATTATAGTATCGTAAAAAGATTTTGCTTGGTCACCTGTTACTAAGCAACTTGATGTGGACTGGTAATTAATATCATGATCACGTGATTTAACAAAACGACCTTTATATTTGGTCACCAAATCATCTGTAGTTATAATGTCTCCATTTGATTCTTGCTCCACCTCGACAATACTTTCACAATCCATTATCAGCTCTTTATAATTGCATTATCTGATGTACCGTGCTAGAACACACGTACCTAGCTTTTATGCTACCCAACTTTGCACTTGCTGGAACTCTTTATTTCATTTGTTTTAATTAACCTTAACAGTAAGAAAAAATATGTGATTAGATTTGAAAAATACTTAATATTTGTTCCTTTACACACCTTTCAAACATCTCTCGAGAATTTTGTCAAAAAACCAATGGAGAAAAACACCCTAAAATTTCACCCCACTGAGATAATAACACGGTCTTTTTTAAAACCCCTATGAAATATGAAATATATCAAAATTTTCAAAATTCATACTGGGCTTTTGAGCTTTTACTAAAATCAAGAGGTTTTTCAGCCTGATTAATATTTTGATCCTTTTATAACTGACTGTCTTCACCAGATCACTCAGTTAAAAAGGATACTTTACAATGCTCCACTAAAATTTTGAGTTACAATAAACAGATGACTCTCGCTAATTCGAACTCGATTCGTGTAATCTTTACTGTTCGAATTACAGAGAGATTCGAATTAAAGAAAGTGTGACAAGAGGGTTTTTCTTGACGGGGACTGGGAATAAGTTCGAATTATAGAAAGATTCGAATAATAGAAGTTCGATTAGGCGAGAGTTTACTGCACATCAAATATCCCCAATTCGCAACGAAAAGCATTTCAACACGAGGAAATCCATCAATACTATCTATTATGGTTGAGTTACAGGAGGCTCTGGGAGCCCATTCTCGCAACTATAGATGCTTTTGAGTAAGCATCCCGTCAGCACCTTGAACTGACTACCCAATTCCCCTTACATGTCATGGGTTGACCCGGGCGAAGGTAAACCGTTGCGAGTGGGAATCGAACCTTGGTCGCCTGTACAGGAATCAAGGTTGATGTCCACTATACCACAACGCCTATACCACAATTCATTACATTAAGTATTGATTTCAAAGAATCAACTCAGTAAATGATTTATTCTATTTACAAGATATTTCTCCATCAAACTACGCATGCGCGCGCACGATCAAGAAGGTTTTCTACCAGAAGCAAGTTCCAGTGCATCTAAGAGTACATTATCAAAGACTCTGTGTCTCATGATTTCTTTACCATTGATGTGGACAACTGGGATATCATGTTTATAAAGGTGGTACCAATGTTCATTCCCCTCAGCTGTAATGTCTACTTCATTGAACACGAACTGAAAGAAAAAGAGTGGATATAAGCTAGTTGAATATAGTATGAGACTAGTAGACTCTAGTCTGAAAATAGTACACTCAAGTCAGACCTCTCGGCTGAGATGAATGGAAAAATCAATTAGTTAATTAGCTTAAGTAAAATAGATGAGATTCATTGCGTGCAAAAATGTATCGAGGAAAAGTACTTGTTGGCGAAGGTCAACTAGGCCTGCACCAGCCGGAGATGCATTTTTCCAGCAACTTCGTATCAAAATCGTGTGGTCGGCTAGTACAGGCTCCTTAACTTGAAGAAAGTATGTTGAGAGGATTTCTTCTTGACAGAAGCTGGGAATAAGTTCGAATTATAGAAGGATTTGAATAATATAAGTTAGTCTACTGTCAATAGGCTTGAACCTGTGCACAAAAAAAAGCATTATCAAAACGTTCCTTTGTGATATCTAGATGTGGTCTGATACAAAATCTTCTTTGCAAATATACCTTAGACATCCACCACCAAGAATTTCACAGACGATGCCAATCGAACGAAATCGTACATCAAACAATCGCAATCGAAACTCAATCGATTATTACCCTGATCTTCAGATTCGGTTGTGGTTCGATTAAAGTTCGACATAGAGATCGACATAGAGAATAATCGACAATAAACGACATAGAGATCGAATGGTGAGTTTCAGATAAAGATTCGATTACGTCTGGTAAGTTTGACATTGGTCTACAGTAGCGTAGCCAAGAGGGGCGCAAAGTTTGTTTAAGAGAGCAGATTTTTATTACACTGTAATTATCTATATATTATATATTATGAATAGATAAATACAGTGTTATAAAAATCTACTCTCTAACACAAATTTTGCGCCCCAATGGCTACGCTACTGATCTATACATACCAAATGACAATGCTTGATAAGAACTTCTTTTGCATCGTCGCACAATGAACAACTTTCTGCCTATGGGAAGATAGAGAACGAAATCACTGATATACCTCAATTCACGATATCATTCCATAAAAACTCTTGGAATTTTAACAAACTAATGTAATGAAATCAGGGTACAAATGTTAAAATACCTTAGAGTACACTAGACTGAAAGTAATAAATAATTAAGCTCCAGTTTAGACGGCCCACTTTTCACCCTGGCTATTCTAATTGTGAATTAAAGTGGACAGATAGTTGGCTGTCTAAAGCCCTCTTTTGACGCCAATGCAATGTTTTCTTTCAATCTTTTCCAAGCAAAGATTTTGACCATGTTCACACATGACAAAAAGAAGCCGTTCTATTGGTTAAAAGTAATGTAAAACTTGGATGTAACCAATAAAATAGCTTCATTTCATTTCGGAGCGAAACGGAATCGTAACGTCTGAACATGATCTTTAACTGCCAACTGTGCGCTCAGTGTTCGCCTTCTCAAACAATTAGAATAGGCAGGGCAGAAAGTCGACCGTCTTAACCAGAGCTTAGAAGAATGATCTACCTTCGAGTATAATGTTAATTCAGGTATATTCTGCTCATAACTGGTGTTTCTTTTGCTTTGGTAGACTAGTTGTTGTTGTGTATTGCGAAGTAATATTACTCTACTTTGTTGTATTAATTTATTTAAATATCTCATGTCTGAAAAATAAATAAACGGAAATTGAAGAACTAAAAGAAATGATAACAGACTTATCTTTCAATAAATCAACTCTTCCCAACCTCGCTCCCTGCGCATCATCAGCTTTTTTTGTTTCTTGATGGCGCTAGATAATATTCTCTAGCGTCAATCACAGTAACGTAATATAAAGCCTGGAATACACGGGGACGAGGTTGAACCTTTCAAACACCTTCCTATCTTAGTAGGAGAAAACATGCATGGTTGGTATTTTACAGACTGGCCAGTATTCTACCCAAAATCCTAACTTTCAGCATAACCACTGATCCTATTTAATATACATTCACTTTTAAATCATCAGCAAGGTGAACATTAAAAAAATAGTGGCGAATCAAGTGTACACGTTTTTTTCATAAAAACATCCAACATTTTTTGAAACCTTCAGATGTTCTTAACTTCTACAAGGTGTTGATTTTCTTTTTCTTCATTTTTTAATCTTTGTTTTTACATTTTTATTTTTTTTATTTTTTTTATGATATTCCACTCCAGATTATCTTTTCAACGAGCACAAAAACGCTATCTAATTCAAATTCTATCAACAGTTGACAACCTTTCTTGTCGCCGCTGCAAATTATATTGAGACAGAGACTTTAATATGTTCTTGTTTACACCATTCTGTGAGTTTATTTTTTGTCAAATTTTCTAAGAGTTTACAAAGACTTAAAATGCTCTTAATTTGTTCTTGACATTTTTGCCTCGTATTTTTATATAGCTTGTTCTTATATAAAAAACATACACTCGACTGTTAGAGCACTAGAATTTGAAATCTTGATTACAGTGATATTTTCACTCTCGAAGAGTAACCTCTAAAGACCGCTAAAGTGTAGAAAGTTATGATTTACAGTCGTTCTCGGCCAGTCAGGATCAAACCTAATAAAAAACTCTCCACTGCAGAAAACACTGCATACAAAATCTAACAGACCATTCTTCATGCCTTTTAGGCGTCAGACCCTGCCCTTCTTTGTAACAAATTATGATTTTCTGTGGAGAAACAGTAGGAAGTGCCCTTTTTGGTCTAAAACGGACGCTACCCTACCTTTTTAGAATATGGCTTGTCTAAGGAAAATATCTAATAGCAAGCATTAGGATCAAGTTTTTTGTAAAAACCTTATATTATCTTACCAGTTTTGTTCGTAGTCATAAATAGGAAAATGCACATCAAAAATAATTCTCTAAATTTGTATTATTGTCACCCTAAGTTAAAAATGAACTACCGCATGCAAAGTCATCATGAACTAAAAATCACAATATATAGAAACATCTAAAATATCGAGAAGCGAAAATGATACAACAATATATATAATGTTCATTGTGAAAACAATTGAAAATGGGCTTTTTCAGAAAAAAACCGTATACCCAATGTTGAGGAGTTCATTTCCGTTCCAAAGGGGGTAAGGTTTGATATGTGGCGGAATTCCATATTGAGATACAAAAATCTGTCAAAAATAACTGGAATTCCATGGGGTAGCTTTTTAAATCCTACTAAAATTCAGAATTCCAGCCACAGAGGAAGGGCCCTCCTCAACAGGGGGTATACGGTTTTTTTTCTGGAAAAGCCCAATCACACCCGCCGCAAAATTCACATAGATATCCAGTCAAGTCAACAAACGCTTTGGTTCGCATAGACAAATGTAGATTATCCAAAAGCATGGACAAGAAGCATTATCCAAGAAACATGCATTTGGTGATCACATTGTACATGTAAAAGTG
The DNA here is from genome assembly GCF_902728285.1 of Clytia hemisphaerica. Lineage (NCBI taxonomy): Eukaryota > Metazoa > Cnidaria > Hydrozoa > Leptothecata > Clytiidae > Clytia > Clytia hemisphaerica. The sequence continues at coordinate 407,097 of NW_027104475.1, forward strand.
GGTGATGCAATCCAATGACAAACGTTATGTGATTAAGATCAACCAGAACATATTACATAATTATTACTCAATATTTCATTTTACAGGAGGTTGACCTTGCTAAAGCCAAGAGATGTTAGCCTCACAGAACGCGTCAGTTACTCAATAACCTTCTTGTAAAAATCAAGATAATTTTTTCAATTTAATAGGGCCAAGAAAAAATTGATTGTATTACACTTGAGACGTTAAACCCACACGGCTTGTTTTGTTTGGATATTGGTATATCGTTAGGACTTGGATAATACCTAGAACAAGCCCAAAGAAATTGGGTACCTAGAAAAGAAGGGAAAATAAAAAAGTAAGCAAAATGAGAAGATAGATTTGTTAAAAGAAGTTACAACAATCCCAGAAAAGGGGGTGCATAACATTACGTACATAATGTGAAACCTCCGAACATCCCAAACGATATAAAAGCGTAATTAATTATCTATTAAAGGCCTGTTTCCATCGATCACGCGAGCGTGCACGCTAGGCCAAAATTCTTAAAATAGATTTGGCCGCACACTCCGCGCGATCAATGTTTGATTTCCATCAAAAACATACATAATCTGTATGTTTACATTTTTTTGTTTACTCAGCAGTTTTTCTCTTTCTTGATTGGTTGAAAAATTATCAATTGAGATGTGCGCTCCTGTACGCTCAAAAAATTTGAAAATTTTCAGCGTAGAAAAGAGCACAAAAGCGTACAAGAGCGTACACTTTTTGAGTACAAGAAAATTGAATTTGTGACGTCGATAGGTTATTTTAGGAAATTTTGCCCTGGCGTGCACGGTCGCGCGATCGATGGAAACAGACCTTAAAACACATGACATCACGTCGAAATTAAGGGAAACTTAATCAAGGGTAAAATACCGTTACTTTAGAAATGGGCTTAGAACGTGCCCATTTAAGGGAACCAGTCACTATTCAAATTGAGAATTATTCGCTGGTCCAAACACGAAGATTTTCATAAAAAGAACACCACACAAACCTGTACATAGCTGTCTTTGATAAGATAACCATACACAAGCCAGGAAAAACAATTACAAACGGTCATTAGAGATAAAGGAAAAGAAATTTGTTCGGAACTCTTCGTTGCTATGACAACACGCTGAAAACGAAAGTGATAAAGTGACGATTTAAATTCAGGTGCAGAGAACTCTCTCTCTCTTTCGTTTAAGTAACGTAATTTCCGCCATTATGGAAGCGAATGTTCGTATCTGTAAGACAATCCCTTACGCAAATCGAACGTTTGCTTCCATATTGGTGGAAATTCTAAATGCTCCTATTACTAATTTTATTGGACCACATTTAACATATATAGGACAATTTTAATCAAAAGATTTTTCTCAATTTCTTCGCCAAAGAGTTATCCTCTTATATAAGTTTATCAGAAGATGAAAGGGCATCTAAAGTCTGGAATAATACCATCATAGCGTGCTCATAGATCCAAGAACAAGATAATATTTTAACTCGAACCCAGTCCCATTGTTATGTAACCTATCGGCCAAAACTTAGTCGGCCCTAATTTTAGTCACCTCGTCAAAATTTAGTCACTAAAGGCCGACTAATAACTAAGTTTTGGCCATTTCCAAATTTTTAGTCGGCCCTAATTTTAGTCACCTCGTCAAAATTTAGTCACAAAGGGCCGACTAATAACTAAGGTTTGGCCATTTCCAAATTTTTAGTCGGCCCAAATTTTATTCGGGCCAAATTTTTAGTCTGCCCTAATTTTAGTCACCAAGCCAAAATTTGGTCACTTGGGCCGACTAAGTTTTGGCCGATAAGGTATTGCAGATACTTACTAGAACAGATAATGGTGAGCCGAACATAAGAACGGTAACAGTGCTAGCGAACAAACCAAGCGACCGCACGACATCGAAGAGATCTGTACCCAGGTAAGCGAATGATAATGCACCCAAACATGTTGTCAGTAAAACAAACACCTTCTTGAGATAGTATGGCTGAAAAGTCCAAAATTACTTCCACGTTAGACTTTTTAGGCTTTTTTTTAGCTTAAAATTAGACCACTTTAGGTTGGTTTTTGATGGATTTTTAAAAGTCAAAAAATCGATAAAAATGAGGCGTAAAGCATCAGTATGGTCATAACTCAATTTTCCAAAAAATAGACTTAAAGCTTTTTCTTTTAATGCGAGAATATGAGATTAAAACACCAGTTCCCCTAACTGACCTTTATATAGCCTGTCACAGTTTCTCGATCCCGACCAAGCAAAGTCTTCAACCAGAGATTTTGAAAGTGGTAACCCTAATGGTAGCGCTCCTCAACGATGTTTAAAAAATTTTAAGCGGAAAATTTGATTGAATTACAAATTGACCATCATCCAGTCGTGCTACCATTAGGGTACCACCTTTTTCTAAAAGCTCCAATCAAAGAAGGTGGATAGAGCTTGGTCCATGGAAAATAAAGAAATATTTTTGGGGCTCTAACTTCGATTTTCATAGAGTATTTTAGCAAATCTTAAATTCAAATTTTGAAATTTCGCAAACTGAGGCCCACTTAAATTTTTTCGAGATTTATGCCTGGACATGCTTATAAAAAATAAGTGTATATTGATTGTATATAAAAAATTCATCAAAGGGTATAGACATATGAAAACAAACCACGAACTGAAACAATGTAATGAAAACCTAAAAAATGATGAATAAAACATTATATTACCATAGTTTTAATGATATGAAAACTATCCGAATTGAAAAAAAACACTATCAAGATTCAAGTTGAGAAGAAATCTTGTTGCAAAAAGGATGACTTGCGATCTTAGACAGAAATTGTTAACATTAAAACCAAGAGATATTGATTATACAAAATGTACAGTACAAAAATCATTGCATCAACAGGTTTCGAGGGATTCATCAAAAACTTTGAAGCAGCAAGCTAAACAATTCAACCTTGGTAATGGCCAAACATTCACCGATCCAATTCAAGCTGCCGACTACTTGCTTGAACGAGAGTATGGAAAATCGTCAATTTTCAACCAATCACGGCACGAGCCAGTGTTTATACCACCAGTTTTCCGATCCAATCAATACACCAAAAAATCATCTCTGCCACTTCTAGATTATGACATTGAAAAGCTGATTCTCGAAACACTGGATAATATGCTTAAGGAGTCGAAAGAAAATTGGTTCACGGCAGAGTTGCAGCAATTTCTTCAGTTGGAAAAACTTTCAAAGGATAATATTAAAGATATAAACGCCAAAGCTTTCAACCAATGGGTACTGAATGCAAAAATTATGTCTATACATGCCAAAAAATTGAGATTAAAGAAAATAAATTTTTCGACAATTTCAAAGACGGATGTTTTCATTCAGAACTGTATTTCTGAGTTGGCAAAAGAATCACCAGGATCTGAGCTCGAAACTAAGCTTCAGACTTGTCTTCAGAAATTACAAAACAAAAACAAAAATGGTAGATCGTATCTAAATCGAGAAGTTGAAGAGCTGATTCAACAAAACCCACCTGAAGATTCAAACATGAGATGGTTTTTTGAATTAAAGCTTCCCGAACGAGGCGAAGAGATCGAGCATAAAATTTTCGACCGACTTGAATCCATGAATAGAGAAAGCATCCTGAACGATACAGTGATTCTTCAATCAGTCTGTTTTCTAACCAACGTCAAAAAGAAGATGCACCAAGAGTTTGATCTTGTCATTTTCTCTTGGTCCAGGAAACTCGTCATCGGGATTGAAATGAAACGACAACTCACTGATAAGGCATTTGACCAACTAGAAAAATACCACAGTTTATTCGAAGAAAGACTGGGTGATCAGTTCGGTGAAGGTTGGACGTTTTTCCCTGTAATATGTGTCGGCGTGGAGGAACTTATGTTTGAAAGCTTACACTATATCAGCACTAAAACTGATTTGCAATCATGGTTAGAGTCCATCTTTAGGCACTTTCCTATTTACCATTTCGAAATTACACCATTATTACCTCCAATATATCAACTCAAAAACGTCTTAAGATTGATTGTGTTCGCTATACACGTGTCAAAGAAGGGTCAAATAGCACCAATCACAACCACAAATTGGGTAGAATACATCAGTGAAGCTATCGATTCAGTATGTACCAGTCATACCATTCTGTTCCATTCCAAGGAACAACTACCAGCGCTTATTAGCGACGAGCCTCGATACCGAAAAGTCATAATAAAGGGTGGTTACGGTACAGGCAAAAGTTTTCTTCTCCAACAAAAAGCTCTGTTACTGAGCAATGACCCGAAGTTTCAGGGAAACATTATGTATGCGGTTCATAAAAATAATGGGCCACAACTAGCAGGCTTACTGGAAAGACGACTGAAGTACGACTTACAAAAACACGGCATTGGAATAATAGCATCAACAGTAAGTCATACTGAATTTGGATTCTCGCCATGATTTTTGTAAACTCTATGTTTGAGAACTCGATCTGGTTTTGACCTGTTTCTATATCCCTAAAATTGACATATTTGTACTAAATCATGATGAAAAGGCAAAATAAGTTTCCAGTTTATACTCGGTTCTAAATTATTCAATAAACGCCTCCTTCTTTTAAACGCTCCCTCGAATAAACACCCCTCCTAAAAATCTAAAAATTTTCGAAGTAATACGGTATTTTATTTTCAATATAGGAAGAAAGTTTGCGAGTACGACAAGTACTTTCAAGAGGAATCAAAGCACTTTTCTTGGACGAATGGCCTATCGAGGAAGAAATTGAGCTCCCCGCTTCAATTGAAGTAATTTGGATTGCCTCAGCTGCTTCCATCCGCCAACAGTTTATAAACATAAGTGCATATACAACAATAAATCTCACACTAAACTTAAGAAATAGCAAAGAAATTGTCTTAGAAGCCCAAAAAATCGCAAATGAAAAAAAATTCCCCTATGCTGATGCATTGACAACGCCACCGCCCAACTTTCCACGTGGGTGCCACCCAATTTATTGCAGTACAGTAGTCCAAGCATTGGACAAAGCTAGAGAGCTGACGACTGGTGGAATATTAGTTATCGAGGGTATTTTAAGTAAAAAATATTCAGTTTATGACAAAAATAAAGATGACGAATGGGCTCAGCGTGTATTGAGCGTCGGTCCGTACGAAGTTCTTTTACAAGGAGGTGCACAAAGAAGTAGTGGTGCCGATCCGTATGAAATTCTTCTACAGGGTGGTATTGTATGTGTTAATTGGGCTTTCGCACATGGTTTTGATTGGCCGACTGTTATAGTCAAAAGGAAACGCTCGAGGGGTGGTATCATACACAACCACGAGTGTAATTTTTTGATGAGGTGTACGACAAATCTCTTTTTGGTAGGAGAAAAATAAGAAGCATATGAAATGTCCATAAAACGGTGAAAGACCATTTTTACAAAGATTTATACTTTTACAGTAGTTAATTAATTCTATTTTCTATGAATTTAATGTTTGCCTTACTGGGACGGTTTTTTTGGTCCCAGAGAGAAAGTTAGGTTGAAGCCAGGTCAACGATATTTAAATCGAAGCCTGTTGAAAATGTTGACCTTGCGAAATCAATACATTATCAAAACGAATCATGGTGATTTGAACGTGCTAGTGAACGTAACGATAACGATAACGATTTCAAGTGGGTCGGATAAAATGTCCGATCAGGGTTGCTTCAGCTTGAAAATTATGATTTTTGGGTCGGACATGAAGCTATTTGGGTCGGACAATGTCCGATGTCCGACCGTTATTTCGAACCCTGACGTAACGCGACGCACGTAGTTGAGCAGTTTTGTTTCTTTTTAGGGGTTATGGTTTTAGAGGGAGTAAAATTTGTGGTACCTGGAAAATCAAATTATTCAAGAGAGTTGAGCGTTGAGCAAAAGATACAGATGATCTGGAGTTTTTACAACGTCGGCTAAAGATTTCTTCCTGTGTAGTTCTTCCTTATTTTTGCCAAACCAAAGTGTTTTGTTTAAATAAATTTTGAGGTGAGTAAGTAAATGCTTTTCTTGCTGTTCTGTAAAATTCAGAGTATTTGTGTCTTATAAAAACCCCCAGACTGACCCAAAAGATACCTTACCTTATTATCACAATTCTGCATGAAGATGAAAATGTAAATCGCTTGCAATATACATCCCACTGCGTTGACCAATATCAATAACCAATCGCCCTTCAAATGACCATAGATCGTCCATAAACAACAACTAGTAGAAACAAAAAAATCGAAAGACATCTTGAAACCTATCTATAATCTGTCTGTATATTGTATATAAATTATTGTATAAAAATTGAAATTTCAATTTATTCGATGTTCCCTAAGAATCACATGTTTCTTCCTTTTCCCTATTATTAGCGGGCTTATTATTAGCGGGCTTATGTATCTCCCTTTTTTAAGACAACGGAGCGAACATAACATTTAGACGGTTACGATTTGGGACAGCCCTAAATTTTGACTTGCAAAATCAAGGACGGTTAAAGTGTTGAATTACCGCCGTCTCTGTCCTCTGACCTAGACAAAACAAAAGCTAACCTTCTCCGTTACAGTAAAAACAGCAGACCTAAACTCGCTAAGCGTGATCCATTGTAGGAAACGAGATTTTCGAATTCTGAAGATGTGATTTCGAAAAACAGAGTGTCTACTGTAGTAAAATATGCAAAGGTTTCTCGTGAAGAACTAGATGACGGCCAAATCAAAGGAAACCATAGATTTATATAAAGCTCGAAGGGTTAGATGTCGTGCTTTCGCTGAAAAGTGTGCCAAGGTTAGGTAGGAAATCTTACCTAGGTCATGTGATAATAACAATAGAATTTCAGCGCTTGACCAATAAGATACTTCGCGGGTTTTCGAAAACAAAAGCAATATTTTTTTTGTGATATTCACCTTTTTTGCATGGAAGAGCTTAAAACATGACATCTAGCCCTTCGGGCTTTATAAATCTATGAGGGAAACACAGAATGGGACAAGAAACAAAAAAAAAGTATTATACCAAAACTCACTTCAGAGTAGCAGCAAGATATGGCAAAAAATTGACATTTTTAACAGATTTTTGTTGGTGGACTTTCAATACAGCTGCGCTGAAAATAAACGAGAAACAATTCAAAATGTGATATGATTATAATGCTTATCGCCTGCGCCACAAATGTCCGGGCACAAATGTCCGGAACCAGGCTGTTGACTATAATGAGAAAAATAAACTCCGCGAAAGACCCTCTAGATATTTATATGCTATATGGGAAAAGTTTCCCCTACGCAGATTTTGAAAATCGTAAAACAGACCTTCTACTGTAAGTTGGTTCTGGTACATAAATATAAAAGGTCTCCCATAGGTATTTTCTTTTTTGAATATATGACCTATAAACTAACTCTTAAAACCATGAGCGGTGTAAAAATATCATGAAATCATAAGAATCTGAAACGCAAAATAAAGTTAAATTTAAATTTTTTTACCTGAAATGAAACGAATAAATTAAATTTGGCCGGAATTTTTCGGCAGATGTCGCAAGAAAAACGGAGGAACCTAAAAACTACAAATCAGCAAAATTTTCTTTTCACCGAAATTTCTACTGTAATGCATAATAAAGTTGACGCTCTCTAATTCGATCTTCAAGAAGAATTTTCATCAAATAAGGGAGCTTATCGAATAAGGGAAGGTCGTTTAGGAGAGTTTCTGTTGACGGGGACTTTAAATTTCCTCGAATAAAGGAGCTTATCGAATAGTAGAACGTCCAATAAGAGAGCGTCAACTGTCTTATGAAAATCATAAAAATCAGAAAAATTTAAAATATGTATACCTTCCCGAAAAGAAGAATCCAAAAGTGAAGACCATTGCACATCCTTGTACCAGAGTTATCAAATCCATTTTTCTATATTTTATATTATTTATTATATGTTACCCTGAAAAATATAAACGTGGAAATTGTTTAAAGTGAAATTTTTTTTTTTTTGAATAAGCATGGGATAAATATTACCGACCTCAGAGAAACAGGAGAAATGAATATACCGAGTGTCCCAGAAAAAACTTTACATGTCTTCAAAAGCTAATATTTCGACATATTTTTGTTAAAACACTTCGAGATTTTAAGAGTTTCTTAAGAATTCATATTTATATCTTTGTGCAAAATTTCAGGTATATTTGATTTGTTGATCGAGAAATAATCTTAAAAGAGTAACAGTTTTTTGGGACACCCGGTATATAGTCACGTGTTATTCTAATTTACAACAGATCATCCATTCTGCGCATACCACGCTCTACTCTAAAGGGATATGGCGAATGTGAAGATCTGACCTGGTTGTTCAGCCGAAACAATCGAAAGCACGTTGCTTTTTGCTTGAAATAAAAAACGGTGCGATAACCTTGGCAGATTCTCTTACGCCTACGGGGGGCATGACAATTAGAGTGAGTACGTGTCATGCGGGGGGGAACCAGGATCTGCTCGTAAGTGTTGACCTTTAGTTTAATGGCAGACCCTTTTTGAATACTTTTCACAACACCCGAATCAACTCCGATATTACACATCAGTGAAATCGCTCTGCTTATGCCCCCTTTTTTGCATATGTTTATATGGTTGGTTTATTTAACTATTTATATAGTGGGTTATAAAAAAATAATATTGATCCATTGAGATAATATAAAAAATGAGTAAAAATGAATACCAAAAAAGGGCTTTTCCGGAAAAATAAACACACAACCCCTGTTGAGGAGATCAAACTTTATTGACGGTAACTCCTTGAAATTCCAGGTACCCTAACAGAGGTTTACTGAAATTATGTAGGATTTAAAATGGACACGGAATCCCAGTTAGTTTTTTGCCGGATTTTTGTAAATCTCTTGAATTGGGGAGATGACCTACTCAGCAGGGGTATACGTTTTTTTCCTAGGAAAACCCATAATAGAAAAATAAATGAATAATACATTTAAAGTAAAAAAATTGTCGTAAAAATAAATGAAAAATAAAAAACTCTCCCTGTTTCCCAAAAACATTTTTTAAAAGTCCATGTTATATTGCGATTTGAAACGAAACTCTGCTAATATGCTACATTTAGCTGATCTGATCGAGCACGAGTCCATCAATTTCTTCATAAGTCAGTATTCTTCACAACACCGATTTTATAGGCTCACATTATTGGATAATGTCCCCAAATTTGCTGTTGCTATAGACTGATACAGGATATCATCCACTGAGACAAAAGTCTGTATATTCTCGCACAGATTTCTTCAAAGCTGTTCATCTCCAATAACGGTTCCATTTTTAGCGTCTTCAATATTATCCATTGTGACGTCTGACTTATTTCCGTAATATGGTAAAAATGGAATATACTTACAAACACGGTGCTTGAATAAACTTCCGATGAACGGAGGGTCGTAGACGTGAATGGACGCCGTTGTTCCAGTAGAATTGCCTAAGAGTATGAGTAACATATCTTACCATCAACATTAAAAATATGAGCAATCTGATTGGCTAAAAACGCGTACATAAATGCTGTATTTCATATTGTACCGTACAAATAATAAGACCGCGTTCAAAGAAGGGGTCTGGTAAGCGAGAGAATATTTTGTACAATTTTATGATAAGAAACGTTTTCTCTTCGCTTCCATTAATACACAACAACTTATCAAAAGAGTTTATGAAAAGAATGTTTTGATCTTTTTATGACCATTTCATTCTTTTTTCGAGCGTTTTGATGTTAGAGTTTTCTATATTTTCCTTGCCAAAGGCTCGGAAAATATGACGAAAAATCTGAACTCGAAAAATGTATCCCATATTGTACTCGGTACCGTGTGATAACTATTACTTAATAAGTTTAAAAGCGCTGGTCTTCAAGGACAAACATCAACGAAAGGGATTCACGATATTCATTGCGTACGGTTTTCTACGGTTTTTGGCAAGTGCTGGCAACACGTAAACGATTCTTTTCTAACCTAAATTTGCCACTGATGGCAAAGACCGTGTTGTTTCCGTAGAAAACATTACGTCATGAATATCATGAATAGAAAATAACTGAAGTCGACGCGCCTTATTGTACAGTGACGGAGTCCTAGAACGTTGACGGGACGTGATGCCTAAAAAGATCTCTTAATAAAGGCAAAAACTTTCCATATTTTCATAGATCAGGTCAGGTCTGATACAGACAACAAACAGTGACTTTTCACATAAAAAACACATTCCGTAACTTCGTTTTATGCTGACATACCTTGTCCAATTCCGTCATTGCAACTATCTGGTCTGCAAAATAGTTAGAGTGAAGGTTTTATTTTGAAAAACATTTAAAAGACCAGATACCGGGTGTCCCAGGAAAAAGTTTCTTTGAAGTGAATTTTCTCGAGTTTTGTTACTTGTCAGATTTGGTTAACTAGATCAAAAGTTATGGTTTAAATGCTAAAAAATTACCTTTCAAAAAAGTCAAAAAAAGGCAAAAAATGTAGTTGCTATGACCGAATTAGAAAAGGTATGTCGACATTACACGGTTGAAAAATTACGGTTACGATTCTTACCATCACCATCAAAGGAGCGTTTCCATTTTATAATACCGCGTTCTTCTTTGGTTCCCGGTAGAAGGTTGTCCAAGAAGAAGCCAGTCACTCCACCAACGAACATATTGGTCGAAAGAAGAACTTTGATGATCTGATCGACAGCTGACGAACCTGGTGAACGAAGAATTGTAAAATGAGACTAGGGATTTAGATGGCAAAATGAAAGTGCGCGCTTTTTTAACATTTAAAGGGACGTAAAAGTACTGACGAAATTTGTAAACAAGCCGTATGCAGCGGGATACAAAATCAAAACAAATGTCACATGTCAAAATAAAGAATGATTGTTTCAATTGTTTAACAAAGTTTGTTTTGGACACGTGATTTTAATTGTTCTCTTTAATGACACGTGGTTCGCGCAATGTTTACATTTTACTACTTTTATGCCCCTCTAACCCTTCAAGCGTCTTTCTTATTTTTTTACTAGCAAGGGGGAAACATCTTTCAAGTCAAGTGGATAAATATTACGTAAGTGTTAGTTAAGGGAGGGGGTACTCGAGCCAACCCCCCCCCCCCATCCAAAGATAGCAAGCAAACAGCAATAGTTTCGAAAGAAGTACTAATCTGAATTTTCTCAAGCTTCGAATTTATAAGTTTTATGCAGTTATTTAGGTTGTAACCAGCCAGTGAATACCTGTATCGATAGATTTTCCATTTTCACCAATCCATGCAGGGATGACCATACCAAAGAAAAGAGATGTTCCAAGGACGAACAAGTTCCTCATGGAAGATAAGTCCACGTATTGTAGTGACGATAACCCCACAGCTGTCCAAGAAACAAAAGAATAATACGTTGATCTCTTGTTAATATCGACACACTCCGAAAAAAGGATATTTTTCTCAGTTTTGACCATTTCTGTAAGAATGGTACCTGGCTTCTTCAAACCGGAATATTTGAAAATTTCAAAATAACTCTGCTTCAGCTACCGTTATAAATTAATGTTCAGATGAAATTGGATGTATCAAATTATGGTTAACGTTTCGAATTAGAGAGAAAGTCTTTTAATGAAGATACCATCAACAACAGAGTGAGTGAGCAACCGTTTTCCCTTTCCAGTAATTAGAATTTCAAAATTGCTTAATATATTACATATCCAGATGAAATATCGAATTATGGAGAACGCTTCGAATTAGAGAGAAAGTCTTTTAATGAAGATACCATCAACAACAGAGTGAGTGAGCAACCATTTTCCCTTTCCAGTAGTTAGAATTTCAAAATTGCTTAATATATTACATGTCCAGATGAAATATCGAATCATGGGGAACACTTCGAATTAAAGAGAAAGTCTTTTAATGAAGATACCATCAACAACAGAATGAGTGAGCAACCATTTTCCCTTTCCAGTAGTTAGAATTTCAAAATTGCTTAATATATTACATATCCAGATGAAATATCGAATTATGGAGAACGCTTCGAATTAGAGAGAAAGTCTTTTAATGAAGATACCATCAACAACAGAATGAGTGAGGAACCGTTTTCCCTTTCCAGTAGTTAGAATTTCAAAATTGCTTAATATATTACATGTCCAGATGAAATATCAAATTATGGGGAACGCTTCGAATTAGAGAGAAAGTCTTTTAATGAAGATACCATCAACAACAGAATGAGTGAGGAACCGTTTTCCCTTTCCAGTAGTTAGAATTTCAAAATTGCTTAATATATTACATATCCAGATGAAATATCGAATTATGGAGAACGCTTCGAATTAGAGAGAAAGTCTTTTAATGAAGATACCATCAACAACAGAATGAGTGAGGAACCGTTTTCCCTTTCCAGTAGTTAGAATTTCAAAATTGCTTAATATATTACATGTCCAGATGAAATATCAAATTATGGGGAACGCTTCGAATTAGAGAGAAAGTCTTTTAATGAAGATACCATCAACAACAGAATGAGTGAGGAAACCGTTTTTCCCTTTCCAGTAGTTAGAATTTCAAAATTGCTTAATATATTACATATCCAGATGAAATATGGAATTATGGAGAACTTTTCGAATTAGAGAGAAAGTATTTTAATGAAGATACCATCAACAACAGAGTGAGTGAGCAACCGTTTTCCCTTTCCAATAGTTAGAATTTCAAAATTGCTTAATATATTACATATCCAGATGAAATATCGAATTATGGTGAACGCTTCGAATTAGAGAGAAAGTCTTTTAATGAAGATACCATCAACAACAGAGTGAGTGAGCAACCATTTTCCCTTTCCAGTAGTTAGAATTTCAAATTTGCTTAATATATTACATATCCAGATGAAATATTGAATCATGGTGAACGCTTCGAATTAGAGAGAAAGTCTTTTAATGAAGATACAGATTTATGAGTGAGCAACCATTTTCCCTTTCCAGTAGTTAGAATTCCAAATTTGCTTAATATATTACATATCCAGATGAAATATCGAATTATGGTGAACGCTTCGAATTAGAGAGAAAGTCTTTTAATGAAGATACCATCAACAACAGAATGAGTGAGCAACCATTTTCCCTTTCCAGTAGTTAGAATTTCAAAATTGCTTAATATATTACATGTCCAGATGAAATATCGAATTATAGAGAACGCTTCGAATTAGAGAGAAAGTCTTTTAATGAAGATACCATCAACAACAGAATGAGTGAGCAACCGTTTTCCCTTTCCAGTAGTTAGAATTTCAAAATTGCTTAATATATTACATGTCCAGATGAAATATCGAATTATGGGGAACACTTCGAATTAAAGAGAAAGTCTTTTAATGAAGATACCATCAACAACAGAATGAGTGAGCAACCATTTTCCCTTTTCAGTAGTTAGAATTTCAAAATTGCTTAATATATTACATATCCAGATGAAATATCGAATTATGGAGAACGCTTCGAATTAGAGAGAAAGTCTTTTAATGAAGATACCATCAACAACAGAATGAGTGAGCAACCATTTTCCCTTTCCAGTAGTTAGAATTTCAAATTTGCTTAATATATTACATATCCAGATGAAATATTGAATCATGGTGAACGCTTCGAATTAGAGAGAAAGTCTTTTAATGAAGATACAATGAGTGAGCAACCATTTTCCCTTTCCAGTAGTTAGAATTCCAAATTTGCTTAATATATTACATATCCAGATGAAATATCGAATTATGGTGAAACGCTTCGAATTAGAGAGAAAGTCTTTTAATGAAGATACCATCAACAACAGAATGAGTGAGCAAACCGTTTTCCCTTTCCAGTAGTTAGAATTTCAAAAATTGCTTAATATATTACACATGTCCAGATGAAATATCGAATTATGGGGAACACTTCGAATTAAAGAGAAAGTCTTTTAATGAAGATACCATCAACAACAGAATGAGTGAGCAACCATTTTCCCTTTTCAGTAGTTAGAATTTCAAAATTGCTTAATATATTACATATCCAGATGAAATATCGAATTATGGAGAACGCTTCGAATAAGAGAGAAAGTCTTTTAATGAAGATACCATCAACAACAGAATGAGTGAGGAACCGTTTTCCCTTTCCAGTAGTTAGAATTTCAAAATTGCTTAATATATTACATATCCAGATGAAATATGGAATTATGGAGAACTTTTCGAATTAGAGAGAAAGTATTTTAATGAAGATACCATCAACAACAGAGTGAGTGAGCAACCGTTTTCCCTTTCCAATAGTTAGAATTTCAAAATTGCTTAATATATTACATATCCAGATGAAATATCGAATTATGGTGAACGCTTCGAATTAGAGAGAAAGTCTTTTAATGAAGATACCATCAACAACAGAGTGAGTGAGCAACCATTTTCCCTTTCCAGTAGTTAGAATTTCAAATTTGCTTAATATATTACATATCCAGATGAAATATTGAATCATGGTGAACGCTTCGAATTAGAGAGAAAGTCTTTTAATGAAGATACAATGAGTGAGCAACCATTTTCCCTTTCCAGTAGTTAGAATTCCAAATTTGCTTAATATATTACATATCCAGATGAAATATCGAATTATGGTGAACGCTTCGAATTAGAGAGAAAGTCTTTTAATGAAGATACCATCAACAACAGAATGAGTGAGCAACCGTTTTCCCTTTCCAGTAGTTAGAATTTCAAAATTGCTTAATATATTACATGTCCAGATGAAATATCGAATTATGGGGAACACTTCGAATTAAAGAGAAAGTCTTTTAATGAAGAAGATACCATCAACAACAGAATGAGTGAGCAACCATTTTCCCTTTTCAGTAGTTAGAATTTCAAAATTGCTTAATATATTACATATCCAGATGAAATATCGAATTATGGAGAACGCTTCGAATTAGAGAGAAAGTCTTTTAATGAAGATACCATCAACAACAGAATGAGTGAGCAACCATTTTCCCTTTCCAGTAGTTAGAATTTCAAAATTGCTTAATATATTACATATCCAGATGAAATATGGAATTATGGAGAACTTTTCGAATTAGAGAGAAAGTATTTTAATGAAGATACCATCAACAACAGAGTGAGTGAGCAACCGTTTTCCCTTTCCAATAGTTAGAATTTCAAAATTGCTTAATATATTACATATCCAGATGAAATATCGAATTATGGTGAACGCTTCGAATTAGAGAGAAAGTCTTTTAATGAAGATACAATGAGTGAGCAACCATTTTCCCTTTCCAGTAGTTAGAATTTCAAAATTGCTTAATATATTACATATCCAGATGAAATATCGAATTATGGAGCACGCTTCGAATTAGAGAGAAAGTCTTTTAATGAAGATACCATCAACAACAGAATGAGTGAGCAACCATTTTCCCTTTCCAGTAGTTAGAATTTCAAAATTGCTTAATATATTACATGTCCAGATGAAATATCGAATTATGGGGAACACTTCGAATTAAAGAGAAAGTCTTTTAATGAAGATACCATCAACAACAGAATGAGTGAGCAACCATTTTCCCTTTCCAGTAGTTAGAATTTCAAAATTGCTTAATATATTACATATCCAGATGAAATATCGAATCATGGTGAACGCTTCGAATTAGAGAGAAAGTCTTTTAATGAAGATACAATGAGTGAGCAACCATTTTCCCTTTCCAGTAGTTAGAATTTCAAAATTGCTTAATATATTACATATCCAGATGAAATATCGAATTATGGAGAACGCTTCGAATTAGAGAGAAAGTCTTTTAATGAAGATACAATGAGTGAGCAACCATTTTCCCTTTCCAGTAGTTAGAATTTCATAATTGCTTAATATATTACATATCCAGATGAAATATCGAATTATGGAGAACGCTTCGAATTAGAGAAAAAGTCTTTTAATGAAGATACTATCAACACCAGAGTGAGTGAGCAACCGTTTTCCCTTTCCAATAATTATTGACACAATTGCTGATCCCAATGAAATATCGAATTATGGAGAACGCTTCGAATTAGAGAGGACACCTTACCCGTGATCATTCCAAACATGATGATAAAGATTCCACCAATCACAGGGTCAGGAACGGTGGCAAATAATGCACCGAACTTTCCGATGATGGATAGCACGATCATGATCATGGCGCCACATCGAATCACTCGTAAACTACCAACCTGAAGGTAAATAATATGTTCCGCGTGAAACTCAAGGAGACATTATTGATTTCAAAAGGAAATCAACGCAGTTTTTGATTGTTTTGGCTGAACAACAAGGTCAAATCGTCAAATTCGCCCTACCCCTTTAGATCATAGCGTGGTAAAGCCTACGGGGTCCACGCTATGAAATCGAAAGTGGGGAATCGATGGAATATAGAGTCTAAGAAGACGCAACCAAAAATTTTTACTTTGCAAAATGTGGGGGCGTCCCCGGTGGCGTGGGCCCTGTGGTATGCGCAGATTTCTTCTCGCCACTCCTTTTTGGTTTCACGCCACTTGAAAAGCTCCACGCTCGTGTAAAAGAAAGCAGATCGATTTTATGTATTTTCTATGTCGCGATGAAGACCTGTAGATTACCCGCTTTCTTGTTTTCTATTTTGTCGTCATGGATATTCGGTAAATTACAGTGCCGTAGCAACTGGGGGGCAAGGGGGGGGCTATGCCCCCCCAATAATTTTTTCAAAAATGGTTATTTTGCAAAATGCAAAGTTTTTCTTTTTTAATTTATCATAATTGTCTTTATGTGCATGTTTTGAGTGTATTTTTAAGCAATCTAGAGCTCAAATTTTCAAAATTTTCCCCCTCGGGCCAAACCATGGTTGGCCCTCGCGGTGTCACTAAACTTCAGCCCCCCCCCAATATGAAAATGCTTCCTACGGCACTGAATTATCCTAAAGAATTCTTAAGAAGTCTCACACACACCTCATGCAAAATAATAGCGTTTTTGTGAAAGTTCTGAGCATCATAGGAGTGGATAATGGCAATTTGGAGGTAAAAATGTTTCAACATAAGTGTCTTTTTCACATTACTACCTTATCGGCCCGTTGTACGCCGGTTCTAATATAACGCCGGCCCCTTTTAACGCCGGCTCTTATTACGTCACGAGCCCAAAAATAACGCCAATAAAGGCCGGTGTAAAAAGGGCCGATAAGGTAATTAATAATTAGCTCTCTATTTTATTCTCCAGCGTAGCGTCTCAACTCATTAGTGTTTCGCGTAGTCCCTTGAGACTTTCGATACTATTTTTCTATTGTAGAATTTATTTTAGCTTTTTATATTTCAATTAGGCAAATATGACGTAGAATTTTGAAGACGTTTGATACTGTTTGATAGCGTTGCCTTTCGTTGTTTTTTTAGTGTCTCTTTTTTCGCGTCTTGTACTGTACAGAGAGGAGAGAAGAGAATTTTGATATCTTTCAAGAAGGGATTTTTATGCTCGAAACTTAAAGTAATTTCTTGTTATTGGTATGAATTTGTTACATTACATTTGAGGTGAAGCTTTTATCACTCACGCCAAAGTGCTTTTTAGTAAGTATATTTTTTCACCTAGACTTAGCTTTGTTATTTTGTTATTATAGAGCCTAGATGTCTTGTAAGCAAATTTTTAGGCCTTGTCAAACATTTTTCTAAGCGAAAGTTTTGTACTTATTTTTAGCCTGCATTCGAATGAATAAATGCTGAGTCAAACATCAAACGTGAATGGTTTACATCGAAAGAAAACATAAAACTGAAGGCGTGCGAAAATTCTGTTATTTCTCAGAAATTTAAAAAAGAAAGAAAAAATTCTAAATGACTTAAGCTACTCCGTTAGGCCGAAAAATTCGAAGAAAAATTCGTTGACAAAAATAGAGTAATTCTCTACTTCGTGAAAATTAACCTTTTTAAATCACATGAAAACACACAAAAGAGAAAAGACCAGTTCATTTTACAAACACCATAAAAGAGCTCAAAGGTTGACTGACGCCTTTAGTAAATTGACAAAAAACTTAAGAGTCGAAGGAAAATATAAAACTGAAGGCGTGTGAAAATTCATCTTTTTTCTCAGAACTTTAAAACGAAGAGAAAAAAATCAAAGTGTCCTAGTCCGTTAAGAACGTAAGGCAGAGGAATTCGTTGACACAAATAGAGTAATTCTCTTCTTCGTGAAGGTTAACATTTCTAATCACACGAAAACACACAAAAGAGAAAAGACCAGTTCATTTTTAGAAGAAGACATGGTTGGTCACGGCAATATAAATGCAAACTTGCTATAGTCAGCTCTAAATCTGGAAACGTTTCCTATATACTGGTAGCCCGATCCAGTCAAGTAGTTAGAGATGAATGATATCTACTCAAAGAGATGTTGTTGTTTTTTTTCAGACAACCTGTATCGAGCTAAAATTCTATTTTTTCTGAAATTTAACAAACTTGGATGCCCGGGCTAAAGCCAGAAGCAGACCTACGTAGGAACAAGTGATACTTTTAGGGACCTACCTGGTTATGCATTTAACACATATATAATTGATATCTACGTGAGCATGACCGTTAAAACAATCATTCAGAACACAAATAGTGACGATCTATTAAAATTAGTCGTTTGTTTCTTATTTAAAAAGACGTTTAGAAACCAAAATTTCATGCCCTTGAAATATTCTTTCATATTCAAGACTTCATAAGCAAAAAAAACATCTATATTTTATCATCAAAAAATTGAGTAATTTGGATTCTATATAGATAAACATACGTTTTATGAGCTGAAAAATTCTTTTTTTACAAAAATCTGCTTGAGCCATCTTTTACCTACTTTCATGCAAAAAATCAGAAAAAAACAATGATCCAATATTTCACAAAGTCCAAAAGACCCTTTTTTAGCCGTTTTTGGCCCAAATTTTGCCCAAAAACATTATTTTTCGAAAATCAGGCTCCGTCACATTCGAGTGTTTATAATTATGCATCTTTGTGCAAAAAATCATAAAGAATGAAAGACCCAATCTCGAGAAAAGCTAATACCTAAGTAACTGATAATGTCCTTATAAAAAAATATCAAATTTGGCCAGTTTTTCTATAAAAACACGCCAAGCAACCAAAATTTCATGTCTAAGCACATATATTCTTCAAAAGTAAGCCCTCATGAGCAAAAAAACATCTATCTCATAAATAAATTGAGTAATTTGACTAAGAACATTGATGTATGCTTATTAATAGTGATTCTTATAGATAAACATGCGTTTTTTGAGCTAACAGATTTTTTTTGCAAAATTCTTCTTGAGCCATCTTTTACCTATGATGGTACTTCCATGCAAAAAATATAGAAAAAACTAATGATCCAATTTTTCACAAAGTCCAAAAAACCCGTTTTTTAGCCATTTTTTAGCCATTTTTTAGCCGTTTTTTGGCCTAAACCTTTGTACCAAAAATCAAAAGATTCCTATGATTCAATCCTGAGAAAAGTTGATAACAGACGAACAGACGAACGAACGGGCGAACAAACACAGGTTAATTTAAAGAACCTCCACCGGGGTAACTATTCTAATGAACAAACTATCAATTATAATATTGTCTGTAATATTGAAATAGATTGTAATTGCCATATGAGAATAATGTTTTTTTATAAGAACATCCAAAAATTTTTAAGCTTTGAGATGTTTAGTTTTAAGCCTAAAAATTTTCTTAACATGATCTTATTTTCGCCATTTTATGAGTATTTTTGTCTATGCTCCTAAGAAATCATGTAATATATGTATTATCTATATCTTATATAGTTTGTTCTTATAAAAAACGTGTAATCATTAAGGTTTCGTACGGTGGTAATTATGTTTAAAAAAATCGGGATTTGACAACATGATAACAAAATATGCATCGTGGAAATGTGTTTCGTTCAAAATAGACTGAGTCGAAAAGTTTATGTGAGACGGGGAGAAATGTTAAATCAGCTTCCTGTAAAGAGGATTATATAGAAAAGAAGTAATCAGCAGCTTTAAGATACTGTCAAAAAATCTGCGATCTAGCCCATAGGCCATTATTGCTTTTTTTTAGACTGGATGCGGATAGAAAGCATCTTCTTTCTACATTTTTTTTCAGAATTGAAATGAACAGGTGCGTTTTTAACGAAGCAAATAAATGTTCTGCATTGGTTTCGTAAATTTTGAGATTGGCTTTAACTAAGGATGGATTTCAAGGTTGTAAACCTTTTTATATTTTGATGTTTCTAGTTGAAAATGACAAAATGGTAAATAAAGACTATCATCGGTTAGACAGTCTATGCCACTAACCCGATCGGGAGAATTTGTCCGAATGGGGAAAAAACTTCCCGAACGGGAAGAATTTAATCAATTTTTTTTGCCCGTTTGGGAAAATTCTTCCTTATCGGGAAGATTTTTCGGCGAAGCCGAAGTTCAGGGGTCACATCATGATAAAAACAATTTCCAATTTTCGGGTGTGTTAGATGGATATCCAGACTTAGCAGCTATGTAAATAAGGAACTCGATAAGGAACTTTGAGGCTGAAATTCTCTGTAAAAATAAGGAACTCCAGGCTCAGAGCAAAGTTAAGGTTCCTTATAAAAAAAAACGTGTATGAGAAAAATATGAGGTGTACTGTATTCTACTGAGTGAATGAAGAATCTTGACATTCTACTTTATACTATCGGAGGGTGTTTTATTATATTTTGAAATTTCGGAAAAATGAAAATTGTTTATGAGGTACCTTGAGGTAAATAAAGATCCCTTTAGAATTAAGGGATCTTTAAAATTCTTTCGAAGGTTTCCCTGCCCCTATATTATACCTTGTTAACTTTTGAATTTTTGGAAATCCCGAAAATCACTCAAAAGTTACAAAATAATTCCTACAGGGTGTTTTCAAATTACCTTAACGGTTATTAAAAAATTTGTACCACGGAAAGTATCATTTTAATTCTTAAGCTTTTTTCACATATAAGTAACATTTTACTTAAGACATTGCAGGGTGGAGAATTTCCCTAAGCTTACGTAGTGTTTTAAAGCCTTATGTAGAGTTTGCTTACGTTCAAAAAGTTTTGAACGGAAGGAAAAGTCACGTAAGATTCTCTTAATCAACAAAAACTCTACATAATGTCGGGGAAATTCCCAAAAGGAATATATTTATTCCTGAAAAGGGAAAAATTTGTTATTTTTTTAAATAAGGTAAATGCGATCATTATTAGAACCTCTAAAAGTACTAAAATGAACCGCTAACACTTTCAGTGCTCAATTATCTTTCTCAAATTATTAAGCAACTTTTTTTTCTCATTCTCGCGCATTTTACCTTTTATAACAGAAATGAATATCTCGAAAAAGAAGCATAACAAGCAAATAATTGGTGTCCTTATTACTTCACATCGTACTTTCTGAAAAGAGAATAATGTATTTAAGAGAGGGTTCTGCCGTCGAGAGTTGCAGGACATTTAGAAAGCATAACTGCTCTGTTGAAATATGATGGTTCTTCTAATGTATCGTGTAATCAAGATGTCTTATCAGTCCGGAGGGGGGCATTCATATGGTCCGACCCACGGCATGTGCCGCACTTAAGGGTAGGTTTTTCAAGACCCTCGAAATGCACTGTAAAGCTTTTTTCACATGCACGTAAAATTTTACCTTAGACCTTACGGAAAATCGTTCGTAAGGCTGTCTTTTGGGAATTTCCCCGGCATTATGTAGAGATTTTGTTGATTAGTCTTACGTGACTTTTCCTTCCGTTCAAAACCTTTTGAACGTAAGCAAACTCTACATAAGGCCTTAAAGCACTACGTAAGCTTAGGGAAATTCCCCACCCTTCAAGGTCTTAAGCAAAATTTTACGTACATGTGAAAAAAGCTTAAGGGTGTACCTTTGATAAAGTGCACTACAAGGGTCTTCTTTTAGCTGGATATACTGTAATGGTGTCTTTGGGGACTGCTGAATCGCAAGTCTGACAGTAGAAATCTGATGTAACTTTATAGTTTTGACTCGCACCCATTTTGATTTGTTTTGCACATTATTCCGACATCTTAGACTCACTTTTGGGTGGCTTCAGCAAAGTGAACCCAGCAAAGTAAGATATGTAATCAAAGTACACTGTAAGGGTGAGAAACATTCGGTAAAATGCACTGTAAGGTATAAGAACATAGGTAACTATTGCTCAAGAGCTGCACTGTATAAGGGTCCGATTTTGAAAGGCATTTTTTGGGCGGCAAATGCCATGAAATCGAGTGCCCCCTCCCTAGGGTTTATCAGAGTCACCTTATCCGTTCAGATTTTTAACATTTAAGTTGTCTAAAGATGAAAAAAAATAACTTTATTTTAAATTTTTGATTTGTTAAAGAAAGGATAAAAATGTTTCTGGTCTGCCCCCCCCCCCCAATTTTTTTTTTTTTAAATTGGGCCTTTTTCAAGTAAATCTGTTTTCGTCAATGAAATAGTGAAGCACCTCAAAGAAAGAAATAAAACAACACCAGTGCCATTTAGAGATATTGAAAATGCAGTTTTAAATAATTTTTTAGTGAAAAAAACAAAAACTCGGAGGCTGTATTGCCGACCAAGGACAGATCACACCCGCACAACTCCATTGGAAATAAAAACGCCTCTTGGAAAGAAAGAAAATCAAAGATTATGAATATTTGTTTGATATCATAGAAAGTACCTTTGCACTTATCATCCAATACAGCACAGTCATCTAGCGTAAGTTGCTGAAGTGGTTGATTAATAATGGAATATTACCACCACGGTATAATCCGAATCCCGCTTTCAATAATCGGATTACTGGTGAATACCTTAGCTCTCTATTGTTTGGTGAAGAAGAATAAAGGGCGCCAAATCTCAAACCCTGACAGACTATTGGTGGCTTTGAATTTATGGGATGCTTTCACATGTTTTGTCATAATGCCTTTCAAAGCTATTGTTTATATTGGATTCACACCAGATGAGAAACCATTGTCTATTCGGTATACAGACATTGTTAATAATTGGGTATCGAATTTTCTGATCATTCTTATCGCGTTGGATCGATATTTGAAAATCTCAAAACCGTTACGATATCACGCCTTAATGACGTCGAGACGTATCAACGTATCATTGGTTGGAAGTCTCCTGATCTCGTTGATCGTTTCATCAGTTATATTTATTAATATGGTGATAATGGGGAAAATCTACATAATCTTCGCTACATTATGTATATGTAATATGTATTCGCTACATATTTATTCTACTCCTCATGTATCGAATGATCATGAAAGGGATATACCACCTGACGCGAATCGACCGGCTCCGCAATAACCGTAACGCCCACCGCAATTTACGCCGTAACGAACGCGCTAGCAAGAGTGTTGTTACTTTATTGATCGTTTATATTTTTTATTCCTCTTGTTTGTATGGTATGATTTTACTTTTCGTCGCATTTCCTGACAGCAATGGAGAAACAAAACCGATCGAAATCGGAGTGACTATATTTGCATTCAGCTCTGTATGTAACCCTATCATCTATGTTTTAAAAAACACTTCCTACAGACGTATTTTGAAGGAGTTATTCATGAAAGAAGAGGAGGATCCAGAAGTTCAGAAAGGACCAATCATATTTCACTTTCACATGAACAAAGTGGAAGTCCTTGATCCGGTGGAAAGAAGGAAGTAGCTCTCTTTGATTTTTCTATACATAACCTTTATTAATTTCTGCGGCGGCGGCGGTGTTCTCGGAAAAAAAATTAGAAAACGAAAGTACTCGATACGGTGGACGAACTTACTAAATTTAACTTACACTTTACACGTTCGTTTAGCCCCGGACGATTTTCGCGCGTTTTTATAGTGGTCCGATAACTGTGGAGATAATGAATTATATCAAGCCTTTTTGACGACTGTATTATTAGCTCCACAGTTTGGAGCGTACGGCTCCATAACTTTCTAGATAATTAAAATTACGCTAGTACAAGAAGGGTAACCAAGCATTTTTGTAAACATTCATCGTGAGAACTTTTTAATGGCTTTTGAAACTTGCTGCTGCTGTATCAATTTTTATCATGTTTTCTGGCCTTTTGTAGAGTATTTAAAGAGGTTTATTATTCGTTTACTACTAAGTATTTTATGTTTGTGTAGTTACTGAATGCACCAATAAATTGATAATGCTCAGTAAGTAGAATAAAAAGAGTTACTTTTTCACAACAACAACAACATAAAACCCTGCCTCTTCTTCACTAAAACTACAAACAGCGCAGGTATGATCTTTTTTTTTCCTTTTTTCACCAGATAGTAATGTGTTAATAGTGAAATCAGTTGTGACAAACAGTCAGTTTTAGCAAGTATTTTTTAGAAATCAAGTTAATTGAAATTCAGCGCGATCATTTTCGTAATCGAACTGTCAAACTACCGTGAGATCGGGTAACTTGCGTCAGTGGAGGCTAATGCATAGCCCCTCAAATGAAGTTAAATGGTAGAGTAGAGCTTCGAGCAGAGCTGCGCAGTTCTTTTGTTTTGTAATTTTGATGGCTATATGTAAGTTTCCCTCCACTGATGCAAGTTATACCCAACTTCACAGTATCCATCGAAATCAAACAATAGCTGTTCGATTACCAAACCTTATTTGGTAAGAAATGTTTTTGATTAGTTTGATTATATAAGTTTGATGACAGTTTTTTATCCGATGAAGTTTGATTGGTGTTCGATGGGTTTGGTAAGTAAAATTTTCCAGCTTTTCCTCCCCAATAATATGATAGATATTGGCCTGCTCTTTATGGTTTAGCGTGGGCGTCTGCTAATAAGTCGTCGGAATGTAAAAAGAATGAGCAACAAGGTAATAAATCAAACTAATCGAGCTGCAATTAAACTTCACCGATGTTGATACACCTTTTGCTAATCTGGATTTTCATTTTGATATATAAAAAACTCCAGTGGTACCGTTGTTTTGTATAAGATTCCCATTTCCATACTAAGATTCTTGTTGCTTTTCTGGAATCTTTCCCCTATATATTTTTCACGGGATAACCAGCAAGAGATTGGGGAGGGTTTGTCTAATGGGATGCAGTTTAAATAGTTACCGTCAACTGCTCTAACTTTGGACTATCTGACAAAACATGGGACGGCAATTCGGCCACCATTTCACCAAACCTTCAAAGTCATTTGATTTGAGTTAAGGAACGGCGTATTAAAAAATACAGGATTTCTCTTTCGATTTTACAGTAAGTGAAAAAACAGACCAGATATGCAACAGTCCTATGTTTCGACCAATCGTCCCAAGTTAGAGCAGTTGACGGTACAAAATAGTCATTGTTGTGATTTGCTTGGCCCTTCCATTAATCGATTACGTATAATATTGATTCTTTTACTGTTTTAGCACTTATATACTACTTTCACTTGAATGTAAACATTTATTTTATGATTTTGTAAGGCTTACGGTCAACCTAGAAATAATTAATTAAATAATTTTAAAGGTCTATTACATCATCAGAAGAATAATTGCATTACTTTACAAGTGAGGTTTAAGTCAATTTGTATCTGGTGGGAAAATTTGAGTGACAGTGGTAAATAAATCTTGACCGAAGTCTGTATCCTTAAAGGGACATAACAGTACTTGCGAAATTTGTAAACAAACTGTATGCAGCGGATACAAAATCAAAACAAATGTCACATGTCAAAATAAAAAATCAAACCAGATAATGGCTAATTCTGATTGTTCAATTGTTTTACAAGTTTGTTTTGTACACGTGATTTTAATTGTTCTCTTTAATGACACGTGGTTTGCGCAATGTTTACATTTTACTACTTTAATGTCCCTTTAAGTTACAAGCTTTTCTTAATATATTTTCATACGGATTATTGCATTGAGATTTTGGAAATTTTTGGCAAAAATAGCCAAATTTTAATCTCAAGGAGTATTATTTCTTTAAAGCTTATAAAGTTGACTAGTTTTTACCCTGCCATTTTCTAGTCCAGAAGCTGGAGCTCAACAACTCAACTGTTTTTTTGCCTATGATTTTGATGGTGGTGCACCATCATTCATATCAAAAAGGGAAGATAGTATACAATAGATTTTTCTGACAAGCCATTTTCTCAATTTTAGAAAATTCTACTGTTTATAGAAAGAAGCTGATATAAACTTTGCCCAAGTGAAGCACAAAATGAAGTTCCTGGCATCAAAGAATGAAAAGTTCTTTTTTTCTTCTTCATTTTCAAAGAATTTTAAAATTCATTTTCTCAAGTTTATTACAGTTCTCTGAATTATTCTTCTGAATTGAAAGGTTATTATACGCTTATATATAAAAAGGAATTTTTTAGTCGCATTTTTTTAGGAATCTTTTTGTTCTTTAATGGATTTTTCATAAGAAAACAGGGTATTTACGACCTGTATGTACAATACAATGTGTATTTTTTGTGTAAAGCTTCATTCAAAATATATAATGCATAATGCTGATCTTTTATGTTCAAATATTATGCGGAATTTTCGACTTTAAGTCGTCTTGTTTGTATTGTTTTAATTATTTTTGAAAAAAAAAATATGTAGAGCTTTAAAATCTTCTCAAATTCATCTTTCCCAAGAGCACTTGTATCAAAATTGGTGGACTGCCAATTTTTTGGAACGGTCTTCATAGATCGGGAGACAAGAACCAAAATAAAAGTTGTTTTTGGTTAAGTGCGAAGGTACTTGATAGGGGACGATAGGCCTCAATAAAAACTTTTTGAATTTACGGGGAGAAACATTTCGAAAACTAAACCGACTGTTGTTTTGGCACCATTTTCGAAAACAGCCATTATCATCTTGAGGTGAAAATTGTTTTAATAGTAAATGCCATCGGGAAGGTGTTTTTTAACGTCATATTGATGTGTTGCCCAGAGATGTCTTATATAAAACACTAGGTAGAACTAGTTTGTGTTCCTGGCTGAAGCAAAATAATGCGACATCTTCATAAACTTGGAACTCAGTTAGGTGCCATTCCTTCGCATTGTCTTATTTGTTTTGTTGACGAAATGCCGGCAACGAAATGTAGTTTACAGCAGTTTACAGTACTTTAAAGATGACACATCACTTTACATTAGCTATCGTGGCTTGGGAAAGACTTTATATAGATATCTGTGCTATTACCAGGGAAGTTGGAAAATCAGGAAGTTTTTTCCCTTTTTGCTAACAATTTGTTTTCAGAGTATGATACTTCACCCAACGATTAACGGGAAAACATTTTAACTGGAGAAAGATAACAGCCAGGGCAAGTTAAAAATCTTCTGTGCCAGCTCTTATTTCACATGTTCGGGAAGCTGTATTATTTAGAAAGAAAGAAAAGAAAAACTTACCCGTGTTATTCCAATAGCACTGATGTTCTCGCTGTAAGATGTAGTTCCGTTCCCAGTCCCCCACGCGCCAGTGATCAAACAACCAAGCCCTTCAAACCCTAACCCACGGTTCAGGGCGTGTTTAGGGGGCGGTGGGGCGCCAGAAAGTTTGGCACACGCGTAATAGTCACCAATGGATTCGAGCATTGAAGCGAGAACGCCCGCCAACATTCCGAAAACTGCCGCCACGTTAACTGTTGGGGTACCCCATTGACCTTCGAATAAAATGAATTGTTATTATAAACTTCAGTACTGAAGACAAAGAACATATTACACAACTTCCTTTCACTTGCTCATGTCCTCTCATTATTTCAGGAGGTCTCAGACCTTA
The DNA here is from genome assembly GCF_902728285.1 of Clytia hemisphaerica. Classification (NCBI taxonomy): domain Eukaryota; kingdom Metazoa; phylum Cnidaria; class Hydrozoa; order Leptothecata; family Clytiidae; genus Clytia; species Clytia hemisphaerica. Next base: position 434,579 of record NW_027104475.1, read on the forward strand.
ATGGGTTAAACCGAAACAATTCGTCAGTTTTTTTAACTTTACGAATCCTTGGAACCCCCTGAATATCCACAGAGTCAAAAACGAAATCATTGTTTGATTGATGTCCTGTCTAAATCCAGCCTTTTCAATGTTTCAAGACCCTTTTCGTCCTGCCCTGGATGTTCAATATTCATTAAAATTCTAAGACAAATTACAGCTGACGCTCTCTCATTCGATCTTCAAAGTGAATTGGATAATCATCACATAAGGGAGCTTATCGAATAAAGGAGCGTCGTTTATGAGAGTTTCTTGTTGACGGGGACTTTAAATTTCATCAAATAAGGGAGCCTATCGAATAGTAGAAGGTCGAATTGGAGAGCGACAACTGTATCTGCGAAAAAATTCCAAACGTATCACCTGGGTACGGAACACGAAACCAATCGGATTCCCGCAAGACATCAATACGGTAATCAGTACGTGCTTTGTCCGATTCTGCTATACCAGCTGCCGTTAAAATAGCAGAAAGCGCCCATGAAACAATAATAGCGAGCAGCACCTGGAAATCGAAAACAAGATGGGAAAGAAAAAGCGATAGAAGAAGGAATTTTGATCGATTTTTTTTAGTCAAAGCACGTGTTATACATTTTTGGAAAGTCGAAAATAAAATGTTTTCTCTGTTTCGGACACTTGCGTATTGTAACTCAAAAACTATTTGTGGTGCAAAATCTCGGTCAGTTTCTGTCAGGAATTCCGTGTCTCGCTGCTAGTACTAGTTTTTGGTACCATATTACCGTAGGAGTGGTCTTGTGAAAAAGAAAAATACCATTGCATTGATTCGAGAAAAGGAACGCCACTTAGTTGAGATTGTTTGAATGCTAAAAAACACAATGCTCCACCGCAGATACATTCACAGATATTTGATAGAATGTCTCAGACACAGAATGAGGCCCAACCTTTAGAATGAAGAAGAGTTTGGTACAAGCTATGGATAGATACGTACTGGGAAAAGTTTGAAGACGGGTATAGGATCACCAAATGGGTTTGGTAGACGAACTTCTTTCAAAACTTGCGAGAAGAGTGTAATACAAAACATTGTTCTGGAAAAGAAAAACATTAACATTAATGTGCTATATTTTAAAGTTGATGGCCCGGTTAATCTCATCTCTCTCGTCACTCGAGACAAAACAGCGAAGAATAGAAAAATAATTTCGAAAATATTTCGAAATGACGAACACTTATTTAACACTTAGAATTAGCATGGAACTAGGTAACAAACAACTAAAAAGTTAAAAAACAAAGTGTGGGTAGTAAAGGGAAATACAAGCCATCTGGAAAGGCTTTTTAGGATTTGGCTTCATTTCGATGGTCCAAAACAACAACTTTTTGAACTTTTTCATGAAAAGACATTTTCAACCATATTCTCGTTCTTTTGCGGTCAGGTCGGATTCAAAAATATTCCTATTCTGTCCAGGGACATGCTAATTTATTAATTTCGTCGAACAACCTTGTATAGCGGCTTTAAAATCGTTGAATATGATATTAATTGCCTAATACACGTTTTGTTATAAGAATAAGTTATATAAGAACATAAGTTGGCTTCACTGGCCAAAATGTTAAGAACGTTTTAAGGCTTTATGGACTCAATCAAAAACACCCCATTTCTTAGGAAAATGGTCAAAAAATTCACAAAATGGTCAAGATAAGGACATGTTCAGAACATTTTTAGGCTTAAAACTCAAAAAGTTAAGAACATCCGAAGGCTTCAAAAATTTTGAATGTTCTTATAAAAAAACGCGTATTAACTATTGGGAATCAAGCCGAAAAAACATGGAGTCTTTAGGAGATTAGGTCACCGAATTATCCAGTTTAACAATAATAACACAAAATGCTTACACAAAAGTGACACCCCATGATGTTCCTATAAAAGAAAGAAAGAGAAAATTAACAGAAAGTACGCTGAAACCAAAACTGTATTACAATAGACCATTTCATAAATGTCACTAACATCACTTGTCTCATATTCAAACAATTACCATAGTGATTATGTCCCTTGAGATATTAAATGATTTTTTGTAAATACCTTATCGGAGAAAACTTCATCGGGGAGAAGTGACGAAATTTTGGACAAGTGACGAAAATTTTCCCCGGCCTTAATGCGTTTACCAACTACCAGCAAGTGACAAAAATTTTTCCCGATAAGGTAAAAAGGAGTTTTAGTAAAATCCGTTGGGAGTTAATCACCATGGCAATAATTTCAAAACGAGGCAAGTGACTTAATTTATGAAAAGGTCTTTTCCGGATTCAAAAGATGAATTTTCAAAACAATTGAACGCGTTTTTTTTTGTAATGTGTAATCAAAAGAAACCCTAACGTCTTTATTCTACCCTCCTGAAAGTTTTTCCGCAAGAGAACTTTCGAAAGCGTTGCGCAGTTGAAAATTACATTACATTACAACAGGAGGATGATTCTTTACATGTATCACGAAAATATTTATCACGAAAATATTTTAAAAGAGCGGTTTTAGAGTATTTAGGCAAAAACCATATTTTTAAGGTTTTTAGCATTTTAAAAACTTTTCAGTATTTCTCTATTTAGACACAAAAATACTGCAAAACTACACAATCGCTACAGCAAAATAGATGAGAATGATATACCTGCAAAATTTCCAGCTACACCGAACAAGGGCAAACCAACGAGAGCAATGGTCGGGCATATGGTTAATGGTCCGATGTAACGTAACACGAAACCCATGATCCCGCTGAAACCGATCACGATTTGGAAAAGAGACGAAACCATAATGGCGCCTTGAATCTAAAAATAAATACCGGTATATAAAATCTCGCGAGACATTCCATCGGTAATGAGCGCGGTTCGTCTATAGAGTCATTTTTTCTTTTATTCTAAATAAAAATACCCATCTTTCGTTTTCTTACAAAATTATTCTTCACTGGCTTATTCTTAAGTCTAGTCACCCCTCTCCGATTTTAATAAAGGGGTCTAGGTAAGTCCATCACAAGAAAGGACATAGACCACTTTGAAATTTTAAGTGTTATACAAAATATCATCTTTTTTTATCATGACTTGAGTGAAGTATGTAAATTCACAGGAAGTTAGTGAGGTAAATCAAGTCCACAGAAGATGAAATTCAGAATCCTAGATATTGTGAATGAAACAGATTTCCAAACTGGTGTACTTTGAAGTACCTTGTTATTCAAAGATTCTTCTAATATACTAATAAAACCTTCCAAGTAAGGTTGACAGTTCCCTGCCGTAAAAACGCTTACCGCACCCATTGGTTTATCCTTGAAAGCAACACAACATCAACTAACAACATCAACAAACAACAACTTATACAAGCAACTAGATGTTTAAGAAAGATACAACAAGCAACATGCTGAATGGACCTACCTAATGATTAACATCAGATGAAAATAAGAAAAAAGTGACAATAATTGTACAAAAATTCAGAATGGAAAAATAAAGCTTGTGCGTTGAATAATGTAAAATGGTAAAAAGGAATGTCCCCAAATACGAAAATCACTTAAACCATTCAGTCCCAAAAAACCTTTTAAGCTGTTTTTGGCCCAAATTTGCCCAAAAAAATTTTCCTTAAAAATCTGGCTCCGTCACATTTTGGGCATTGCCATTTTACATGATTGTGCAAAAAATCAGAAAAAAATAATGAGTCAACTTTGAGAAAAGTTATATTTTCTTATTTGGTTAAAGGGAATTTCCCCAAAATACGAAAATCCGTTTTTTAAGGCGAATAAGAATTTTCCGGGAAAAACCACTTCAGCCATTCTTTAGAAATCTTGCCCTCCATCTTTGTACAAAAAATCAGAAAAAAAGTAATGACAGAATTTTCACAAAGTCCAAAAAACCCTATTTTTAGGTAGTTTTTGGCCCAAATTTGCCCAAATATATTTTTTTTCGAAAATCGGGCTCCGTCCATTTTTAGGCATTGCCATTTTTGCATCATTGTGCAAAAAATCAGAAAAAATAATGAGTCAACTTTGAGAAAAGTTATATTTTCTTTATTTGGTTAAAGGGAATTTCCCCAAAAACGAAAATCCGTTTTTTAAGGCGAATAAGAATTTTCCGGGAAAAACCACTTCAGCCATTCTTTAGAGAATCTTGCCCCTCCATCTTTGTACAAAAAATCAGAAAAAAGTAATGACAGAATTTTGCACAAAGTCCAAAAAACCCTATTTTTAGGTAGTTTTTGGCCCAAATTTGCCCAAATATATTTTTTTTCGAAAATCGGGCTCCGTCACATTTTAGGCATTGCCATTTTGCATCATTGTGCAAAAAATCAGAAAAAAATAATGAGTCAACTTTGAGAAAAGTTATATTTTCTTATTTGGTTAAAGGGAATTTCCCAAAAATACGAAAATCGTTTTTTTAAGGCGAATAAGAATTTTCCGGGAAAAACCACTTCAGCCATTCTTTAGAGAATCTTGCCCTCCATCTTTGTACAAAAAATCAGAAAAAAGTAATGACAGAATTTTGCACGAAGTCCAAAAAACCCTATTTTTAGGCAGTTTTTGGCCCAAATTTGCCCAAATATATTTTTTTTCGAAAATCGGGCTCAGACACATTTTAGGCATTCCCATTTTGCATCATTGTGCAAAAAATCAGAAAAAAATAACGAGTCAACATTGAGAAAAGCTATATTTTCTTATTTGGTTAAAGGGAATTTCCCCCAAAATACGAAAATCCGTTTTTAAGGCGAATAAGAATTTTCCGGGAAAAACCACTTCAGCCATTCTTTAGAGAATCTTGCCCTCCATCTTTGTACAAAAAATCAGAAAAAAGTAATGACAGGATTTTGCACTAAGTCGAAAAAACCCTATTTTTAGGTAGTTTTTGGCCCAAATTTGCCCAAATAGATTTTTTTTCGAAAATCGGGCTCCGTCACGTTCTGGGCATTGCCATTTTGCATCATTGTGCAAAAAATCAGAAAAAACTAATGAGCCAATCCTGAGAAAAGCTGGTAACAGACGGACGGACGGACGAACGAACGAACGGACGGACGGACGGACATGGGTTAATTTATAGAACCTCCACCGGGGCACCCGGCGGTAGGTCCAAAAATAACACCATATACATAGACGGCCTCAGACCCTTTTCATCGCCCAATATAACCGTCCAAGTCGGATAATAGGCTATCATAAAAATAGGTAAAAGTAGATTTGATTTTTGTATAAACCTCTGTGATTCTTGACTTCCATTCTTCGGGGTCTGGTATTGAAGCAGTTGCATTGGTGGTCGCTGATAACAAGAAAGGTTTTTAAGAATATTCACGGTCGTTTTGAAAATGTTACAATTTGAAATAACTTCTTGTGAAATAACAGCAAAATGGAGGCTTTTCGGTTTCTAAATTGTCATTTTAAGTTTTACGTTTTTACGTATCATAGAGATTGGTTTTTAAAATGTTTCTATATAATGCATTTCAACTACTTTAATAACTTTGATGGTTTGTCGATATGGGTGAATGTTTTTTCTTAACGGAAAATTGCATTGAATTATAAATTGACCCACATCGATTGCTGCTACCATTAGGGTACCAACGCAATTTTTTTCCGTCAGCGGACGCAGACCTGAATTAGCGGTTGCAGACTTGATTTAGCGGCCGAAGACCTGAATTAAAAACTGAAGACTTGATGCAGCGGTCGAATACATTTTTTAACGGCCGAAGACCTGGAGAAAATGGATTTTGGAAATTTGTAATGAAAAAAAATTTAAGGTAAATGATTTTAAACTAAAAAGATTGAAAATTAATGCCAATAACTCGTCTCAAACTACCCATCTTTCGTTTTCGATAACACTGCACGAACCACTGGACCATCGCAACTGGTGCTTTGCCGAGTGGTTCAAGCTAGTTTAACTGACCCTTACTTATCTATCAGGTATTTGGCCGGTGACTTGCTAAATCAGGTCTTCGGCCGTTAAATCAGGTCTTCGGCCTTTTAATTCAGGTCTTCGGCCGCTAAATCAGGTCTGCGTCCACTAACGGAAAAAAAATTTGCGGTACCACCTTTCTAGAAACTCTGATCAAAGATTGCGGATTAAACTTAGCCCAATATTTTGAATACAGATTAGTGGTTTAAAGCTGGAAACACATACCGTTAACAATGACAGTAGTAAAACAAGAAGTCGTTCTTGCTCCCATGATTGCAAAAGTTGGTGCGAGAAATGTGTATGTTCCTCCTTGAACAATTGGTAGCCTGAAAGAAAAAATCAAATAACTTCTTATTCATGATATGCACCATTGTAATATCTTCCAAGGACCCAAAATCTGATTGGTTGAAAGTGACGCATTGACTGATTTTACGTCATTTACAACCAATCAGCTGTTGGTTCGGTGATGTAATCTCAGAAGACATTGCAATGGTGCATATCATGAATTATGTATAGATTGTCTTTCATCGATGCCGTACTTTATTTTTAGCCAAGTTATAATTTCTTGATTTAGAATGGACAGTTCCCTATTAGTTAAAAACATTTGTTCAAATTTTCTGTCTCGGCTCTAGAGGGTTGAATCATTGCTCAATTTCGAACAAAGCTTTTTGAAAATAGTTTTTCAGATCATCAAATCAAGCACACATAAAAACAAATAAAAAAGGAAATAATTTTTGAAATAAACCTTTTCCCCGTAGTCGCGCGGTCACACGCGTGCCACTTAATTATTTGACCCCCCTAAACTCGATTCAATCCTTTTTTGAAACATTTTTCTATTGTCTATAGGTGCGAAAAAAGGACTGGGACGGTTTTAGTGGGATAAAGCGGACAAAAAAATGCCCGCGCGGTAATTGGCGACTACGGTCGAAAAGGTGTATACCTGACTCCGAATGTGGATTGCAAGAGTGTCACCAAACCAGAACAGAAGAACAGTGTGCTGATCAATTCACCAACGATGGTGGAGTTGTTACCAAGACATAAAGCACCTGCCAACGCAAAGGGTAATCCTACTGTAGCCCCAAACATCGTCAGATAGTGCTGAAAAACAAAGGTTAGAACTGAAAGGTGGAGAATCGGGCAGAGGCTAAAGCAGAATTCATGTAAAAGAACGCGTTTTTAAGGAAAACAGTATAATTGTCTCTTAGACATAATAATCGATTTATAATAATCATTTTTTTATCAGAATTTCATGCTCTATCCGAGGGTATCAATCATTTTCGTTCAACTTAGAAAAATCATTAATTTGTTCACTATTTTTGGGGTTTAGGATTACATACCTACGTCAGTTTTTTTCCCATAAAAACTTTGGCAAGGCCTCATTCGCGGACCCCCTCTCAAAAAAATCTCAAAAGTCCTATCTACTTTCGAACCAATCACATGCGGTTGCGTCCCAAAAAAAATGCTACGGATCCTTTCCCCCCTACTTTGTTGCAATAGTAAATGCTTTTGGTGAAGATTGCTTCAAAAAAGAACTGCTATTTTCGCAACTCGATTACTTAGAAAATCGACCAATAATTATAATAACCCAGCCTTTAACAGACTTTTAACTTTACGAATAAATTATACCTGAAATCCAAGAAGCATTGCCAAAGGCCATGATGGATCTTTATCGATACGATAGAGTAGTTCATCTTTTGATTGTTTCGCTCCACTCTTTTCTGATTCTACTTTTTGACCCATCTAAAAGTAAAAGAATAGATATTCAAATCAAATACCGAGGTTAATAGTAGGTAAAATAAATGCCTTAAATAAATTGTTCTTGTATTTTCGTAGTCTAGCAAGCTAGACGACTAATTCAGACATAGTAGAAATAAAGCAAAAAGTAATGGAGGGAACAATTTTAGTCGTCTAGAAAGCTTTGTGCAAACAAATTGTGCAAACTCCAAATCAAAGAAAAATGTCAATATTTCAATTATAATTTTTCCCGCTCAAAAAAATTATTGAAAAAAAAAATGTGTGTGGATTTGTGTGTTAAAAGTTTTTCATTTTGAGTTGATTTTGTTTTGGGAGTTTGTTGTTGCTTGATAAATTGTTTTCTCGCTACGCAAGTTTCTGCGTAGCTAGCCGGGGTATTTATAAGGCTGAAACACCGGATTCTTCCAGTCGTTTATACAAACTAAATCCCGTATTAGTATTAGTATTATTAGTATTACAGGCATTATAAACGACTCCAGTCTAGTATTTTCGTTACCATTCTCCTCAAAAGCTGACCATGCAGCTGAGAGTTAATTGACGTGTAAAGGATGGCAAGTTAGGGTAGACTGTTTAAATTCAGTGTATTACAACACAACTTCTCTCCACTATTCTTGATGAACCTAGAGATAAAATCTCTAGCTCCAATCAATCGTAAAAGGGGTTACGCACGGATTACGAGTCTCGTGTTCGCAAAGCGAAAGGAATTCTATAGACGCCAGGTAGACGCCCAAGCCCACTGGTTATGTAAGAAGAGGTGGGAGGGGCTATCAATCCGCTGCTCAAAAGAATATCGTACTTTTTTTCCGAAAATCCCAAATCCCAAAGAAATTCCGAAAATCCAAAATTCCATAAATCTAAAAATTACAACTTAAAACGGATCAAAACTCAAAGTACTGCGAATCTTGTGATGATGACGTACCTTAAAGGAAGAAATTTTGGCGGGAATTTAATTTGGCGGATGGCCGAAAAAGTTTTTTAGAGGGAATTTAATTTGGCGGATGGACGAAAAAACTAAATTTGGCGGGAATTTAATTTGGCGTTTGCTGAAAAATGTATCCTTAAAATGGCGTAAAAACAGCAAAAAAATGCAAAAACACCTTAAAAGAGATCATATTTTCAAAAAGTTTAATTTGGCGGGAATTTAATTTGGCAGATGGCGGAAAAAGAAATTTTGGCGGGAACTTAATTTGGCGGATTCTGGCCAAATCCGCCAAATTTTCTTTCCGCCAAAATTTCTTCTTCTTTAAGGTAAATCTATTTACAGAAAGTTAAAGGAAGCAACAATTCCCGTGTTTAAAAAGGGAAAATAACTCGGATAGTTAACTTAAAGAAGGCACAATCTCCCGAGTTAGAAAATGAAAAATAACTCGGACAGTTAAAGGAACCAAAAATTCCAAATTCAAAAAATGAAAAATAAAGTTAAAGAAAGCAAAATAAACCGAGCTATGAAATGTAAAATGACGTTATAACTCGGGATTACTCGGTTTTTTAACTTGGAAAGAATAACTCGGGAATTCCGGGTCTCTATAATTTCGAATGTTTTTGTTCGAAAATCTTGTTAGATTCGAACGTTAGATTCGAACAAAAACATTCGACAATTAAGTTCCCGCCAAAAATATGCACATCAAATTAAATAAACAATTTTTTTGATTCAGAAGCTTCAAAATAAATGCAGCAGCATTTTCAGTGATGTGAAATTATCATTATACGTAGAAAAAGAAGATGTATTGTATTTTTTTGATTGAGAAGAATTTCTTCATGATTGCGTTTCTCTATAAGATTGATAACACTTTTCGATGTTTTTGTTTCGATGCATGGATGACAGAAATTTGCATACTGGTTTAAATAGCTATAAATGGTCTGAAACAACATTTTTGCAACAAAAACTAAATTAAATGGGGAACTTCTCGACTTTCAACTTTATTGTCAAGCTGTATGTAAACGTGTCGAATTTTCGAAGTTGTTTGAAGAATTGATGCTGAAAAGTTAAAGACACAGTTTTGTGGAGAATTGGCTGGGAGAGACACCAGAGAGCTTTTACAAAAATCCCTCGTTACATGGTTTAATCAAAGACATTGAATTTCCCTTGTTTTGTTATGGAAAATATTCTTGACAAGTATTAAAGAATTTCAAGTTTTTATGCATTTACATATTATTGTATTGATAAAAAAAACTGTTTGGTTTTCACGAACGAACGTGCCAGCAAAAGCTGAATTTATCTCTGCTTTGGGTTGTGTCACGTGTGTGTCGAGTAGTTTTGTAATAATTTCTATATATTTCATCAGATTTATTTGCACTGACTTTTTGGAAAGAATAGAATAAGAGTTCATCAAAAAATGGTTTGTTTTTTTACGTTTTTCCGTTAGCATTATTTATTCCGAGAGTTCAGTTCTTTTTCCGCTGTTTTGTTTTGATTTTCTCACACCGCTTACCCAAATGTTAGCTAATTTCTATTTTAAGTCGTCCTTCCTTTCCAATCTCGAGTTATCGCAGCCAAATTTGAGTCCTATTCAAGCGTTATAAACTCTTCAATCTCATTCCCCATAAAATTCCCGATAGAATGAGGGGTCAACGACCTCCCAACTCCTTTCCAATCTCACGTTATTGCATTTTTTTGTTTTGATGACGTCATCAACTGAAAATGGCTAAAAATTCAGCCAAATTTGAATATCCTTTTCAAGTCTCATAGATCCTGTTATCTCATTCCCCATAAAATTCCCGATAGATTGAGGGGTCAACGACCTCCCAACTCCGTTTCAAACTCGAGATATCGCATATTTTCTGTTTTGATGACGTCATCAACTGAAAATGGCTGGCCACATTTAGAAGTCCTACTCAAGCCTCGTAAATCCTCCCATCTTATTCTCCATGGAATTCCCGATAGAATGAGGGGTCAACGACCTTCCAACTCCTTTTCAAACTCGAGATATCGCACTTTGAAGTTTTTTACCAAACCTGTGACGTCATTGGGTCCCTTTACCCCTAATGTTATCAACGGTCAATTATCGAATTTAGGAATTTTTGCGGTCAACAGGTACCTTATGCCCCAAGGGTCCCAAAAAAACAAAAAACGTCAATTTTTTCCAAGGGAAAGTGGTTTTTTAAATTTGAGAAAGATTGACACTACAACGACTTCTTCTTAAAAAACGCTAATTTTCACGAAATTTTCAAAGTTTAAACATTCCAGAGGCTAAACATGGTGGAATAACGGCTAGACGAAAAAAAAGGTGAATTTCCATTTTTAGGGCCCGCATATCATTGAAATTTTGTAAATTTTGCTTACGCGCATGCGTTTGCCAAAAGAGTCGCACTCCGCTCGCTTACGCTCGCTCCGTGCGTAATCAAAAAGGTCTGTTATACACGGGAATGAAGCTGTTTAACATCGTTCTGGTAAAGCAATTCCTGACTGAGCCCGATTCTTGCTATAGGTCTGATATAGAAACGAAAAGTGAAATATTCTCTCAACTTTTTCAAACCCTTTCTACAAACCAATTAATATACTTGAATGATAAGAATTCATAATATGCACCATTACAATGTCTTCCACGGACCCAACAGCTGATTGGTTGAAAGTGACGTATTGACTGATTTTATGTCACTTACAACGAATCAGCTGTTAGGTCCGTGATGTAATGTCAGAAGACATTGCAATGGTGCATACCATGAATAGCCCCCAAAACACTTTCCCCTTATAAGGTCGTCCAAACAAGACAAGAAAGCATGTTATTCACAACAAGTCTTCCCGTCATCCAATGTGTGGCTTTCTAAATCCCACTGTCACAAGCCCCTTTTTGACGTGATATTGACATGTGACGGGAAGGTGTTATCTGGCAGTGGAAGAAAGAACCATACAAATACTATATATATATATGAAAACTAAGGATTTTCGCATCTAAATATGAAAGTCATCAAGTATAGTTAATGATGATTATTATTGCTGGTTATTGTTTTTATTGTCACGTATACAAATTTCAGTTAATTCAATAATTCTAACAAAATGACACTCGAAATTCTCTAATTTGAAGTCAACAGGCAATCTCGAATCATGGAGAAATTCGAATTATAGAAAGCATTTTACGAAGATTCCTCCTTGACGGTGATTGAGAATTAGTTCGAATTATAGAATAAAGATTCGAATAATAGAAGTTCAATGCAAGGAGAGCCCACTATACTATTTCATGCATTTACAATTAAAACTTTTTTTAATTTTCTTCAAAAATAACTCTTCTTCTCAAAATAAAACTCAAAATCAAATTAATGTATTTCAAAAAAATCAAATGAACCTGTATTTGTCAATCTAAATAGTGAACAATTTCTGTGCATGAACAAGTATGACCAAAGAAATTTGATACCAGAATCACGTATAGAAGGGGGAAATTTGTATTCTTGACGTAAAAATGTTTTCTACGGAAAGACCCCGGTTTTAGCCAGCAGTGTCAACTTTAAACTAGACAAAAGTTGTATAAAATTTGCCACTACTGGCAAAAACCGGGGTCTTTCCGTAGAAAACATTACGTCATGAATATCATGAATTGGAAGGGGAAAATTCATATTAAGGTATCCAACAAGTCAGAAAACAAATGTCGATACACAGTACTCCCTCCATACGTAAGTAGAGCTAAGGTATTGAAATTCACGACAAACAAGAACAATCAAAAAGTACGAGACGTTTAATAAATGTGGCCGTGTGACCCGGGGGGGGGCACTCGATTTCGAAATGACGGTATGTGCCGCGCAAAATCTGCTTTTCAAAATCGTACCCTTACAGTGCAGTTCAATATCGCTGAAAAGGTACCCTTTCAGTGCATTTCTCTTGGTGTACCCTTATAGTGCACTATATTTCTCAGCTGTAAATCTGCGTGAAAGAAGAAGCTTGGAAAATTTTCTGTTTCAAAGAAAAGCTGAGAAAACTATTCTTATTAGCTGTAATTATCAGTCAATAGAAACTTTTTCAATTCAGACAAACGAGAAGTAAAAACCTTTCTTTTTAACAATTACTTTGATTTAGTTTCAAAATTCGACCCTTGCAGTGCAATCTCACAGAAACACATCCTTACAGTGCATTTTGGGATGCTGAAAAACCTCATGCGGCACATGACGTAGGCTAGATCATATGAGTGTCCCCCCCCCCGGGCCGTGTGACCATTCGTCGCTCACATGACTAAAGGTTAAATCTCAAAATTAGTACCTTACAAAATTAGTACCTTACAAAATTTAAAGTTTTACTGTGGTGGTAATCTTTGAGATTTAGATTGTCCTTTCTCCATGTAGAGGAATAGTCAATGTTGTCATATGACAAAAAGGCCAATCTCAAAGGCAGAACAGAATTGCAAGATTTCCAATTTTCCAAGACCCTTATTTGAGATTTAACCTTTAGTCATGTGGATGGTGCATTTTTGACATATTTTCCCATTAGTAGAGGCTTGCTCGTCATGTACAAGGTAGCCAAGTTATATTTATTCCAAGAAGACCAGCCATAAGAGACCAGGCAGAAACCTTTTCTGCTTTTTTTTTCACTTATGACTTTGCTTTACAATGGTTTATGAGATTGAATTCATGATATGCGCCATTGGGCTTTTCCAGAATAGTCCGTGCCCCCCCCCCTGTTGAGGATATCGGATATCCAGGGGGTTAATGATTTTTGCTCAACAGTGGATATCCAGGGGGTAAAGTGTCTTTTCAAGACACTTTTTCAAGACCCGAAACGAAACGGTTCCGAAACACTGTGTGAACGTCAAAATTGGAAACGTAAAAAAAGAAGACCGTTACAAAGCAAAACAGATCGAAACGGTTTCGCTCCACTATTTTCATCAGAACGGAAATGATCCGTTCCGATTCCGTTAGCGATGCGCAACCGTAACGTCTGAACATAGTCTAAAAATGGTTTGTTGGCAAGGTTTTAAACTTAAAAAAACTTAAATCTCACAAGGAAAATCGTCCACGGACCCAAAACCCTTTATCGCACACTTTCCGCCCCTTACTACAAATCCATCCCAACTAACCTCTTTACAAGTGTATACTATATAGAAAATCATAACATAATCAACTTGTTCAAAATTCCAAACGCCCAGCTCCATTGCACTCGAAAATAACCAAAGTTTTTTTCGTTTTAATATAAATCATACACGACATTAATTTGATAAAAATAACCTTTAGTGTCAATTGCTTTCTAACTTTGTCCCCATAACACACAACTCATATTTCACAACAAATCATTTACCCTGTGTTTGATGCATTTTCAAATTTGGTACAAAAGGTTTCAGAAGCCTTCAATTTGTATAGTCTACACAATAGACAGCTTCAGGCTGTTAGGTCTTACTCTACATGAAGAGTAGGAGTTTTACACTCGAAACGAAGAAAGATATGACGTAGCCTATCAATTTACTTCTCAAAAAATCATGCAACCGTTATTAGCCACTGTCTACAAAGACTATGTTAAGTCATGAATTACGGGTTCGAGGAGGCTTTGTGGTGCATGAATTACTTGCACATTTACATCAAAATATACTCATAAAATGTTACAAATAATAACATTTTTAATAAGAACATTAGAGTAATTTATAACTTATGGACCAAATAATTTAACAAGACCCGAAATCTTCACGTTTCTAAAAAGACATGGTAGTCATAATCAAAATCTACCAACAAAACGTTTACTGTAAACCATGACAAACTGGTCTTATCAATGGATGGCCTCAATCCAAATGAAGTCTCAAGATAGTTTGCAATGCAGGGATCAACACTAACCTAATTCAACTTTCAAAACTTGTCAATCAAATGGCGACAATTAACAAAAACAACACTTATGTGTGTTTTTTTTCTAGTACTGCCCCAAGTCTAAAAAAAATATGACAGTCTTATACGAAAAACATATTGATTCTGATTGATTGACAAAGGATTCGCGGTGTCGGTGACTCAATTTCGGACAACATGCTTTCATGATGGGAAGATCCAAAAAAAACTGATGATGATGACTGGTTCCTCTTTACAGAGGAAGTCTCGTTCTGCTTTGGGCGGGTCAAGGAGTTGTCTCGTTAGAACTGTCTTACGCTAGAGTTTAAATATTGCCTGTCAGCTTGTGAGGCAGGAATAAGCGGAATCTCAGATCAAGTGCGTTAATCGGCGTGAACCACTAGGGAACAAGGCCAGCGCACTCTCTCCTTATTCGCGGTGTATTGTGGAGTCGATACCTGATCACAGTCAAAAATTGTGTGATATTTTTGGAAAGTCAAAAAATTACTCTTTTTGGTAAATTTAGAATAAAATCATCACCACATCTTTTAGTAAAAACTATTTTAACCTCTAAAAACTTGAGAGCATACTCTATACTGACATGGCAACACTTGGTCAAAAAAGGTGCGAAAAATATTGAAGATTTGGTGTGATTTTTTCAGGTTACTTTTCGGTGGATTGTAGTAACCTCAAAAACCCATCAAAATTTGAATTTTAAAGATTCTGATTTCTTCTACTTCTAATAATCCATCTTGAGATGTGATTTAGTTTATGATTTGATGTTATAGTCATGCAAAACAAATAATATTGATCTTTGATTAATAGCCTTATTAGCTTTAACTTAACACAGGATTACAGTGAAAATGGTTCTTTTCTACAAGAGTAACCTTAAATATACAACCTTTTTGTTTATCAGTCATAATTTTCTTGATGAATTTAGCTTCTATTACCTTTATCAAACCAATTGCCAACAAAATATCCACTTTTTTTGAAGACAATTAGATGATAAAAGGGGTTTATAAAATGAAAATTGTGAATTGGTAACCTCAATTTAGCCCCAAAAATACAGCTTATAGGAAATCCAAATTGGTTTTTGCTTAGAATGAGGCCTACTTGAGGCATATTTAAATTTTGAGCAATTTTGCTTCAGTAGGTATCGATTTATAAGCTTTAGAATGAGGTAACCTCATTTGGGTAACCTCAATTTAACCACGTCATATTTCTAAGTATTACTCAGGATTGAAGTAACCTCTTAAATTCGCGTTTCTTCTAAATCCACGAGAAATTTCTATACTTGAGTTCTTCAAAGTTTTGATATGGTAACCTCAAAATTCCACCAGATACCATATAGATCAGATATGACAGAAGGTAGAAATGTCACAAAACCCCCTTTTATTTCTGACTGTGTGTTCACCTAGCACAGTCACCACCACAGTCTTCATAAGTTCATGTCTACCAAATTCCCCTCGCATGGCATGGGTTGGCCCAGGCGAAGGTACATTCACTTTCCAATTGGATCACAGCAACGCGTGGAAATCGAATCGAATCTCGACCTCCAGACGACAGTCAAGATTGATATAACCAGTACACTACTACGCCAAATATAGTACTGGACTAAGTAGAAATAAATATTGTTAACCTTTATGGAACAACTTAATTTGACTCCACCTGACACTAGTATTTCAAATGATAACTAATACGATGCACGTAGATTTTAGTGAAAATTATTATTTAGATTTTAAACTCTATCACACCTCACTAAACTATCCAGTGTTCGTTGTTCGTTCGTATTTGATGACAGAAATAAAACCCTAACCCTTGTTCTTACCCAAGGTATGTCTTAAAATATCCACAGTATAACATTAGGGGAGGGACTATGACATAATTTTTTTATGGACCATATACAAAAGTTGCTAAATATCCTAAAAACAGGTAAGAAAGTGAAATTTTTGATGGGGGACCCTTTTTAAGGGTCCCCCGGACCACACTTATGCGGGGCCTATAGCGCAAACCCGCCTACAAAAAAGGCTTGTAGCAACTTTTTCAAAACATAGGCATGTGACATACCAAATTGTCAGAAATTTTATGTAGATTCCAAAAAACATCACAACTAGGGGTCAAAAATCAAGCTATAAAAAGTAATGGCTATTTTTTGACAGCTTTTTTACGAAAAATAATGTAAAATCATAAAATTTTATCATAAAGAACACGTATACTTTGAGCTTGAAAATATATTTACATACAATACATTAAATATCACTAAATGTACTAGTATAATGGTGAAACTGGTGAATAATAAAATCATCTATTGTTTAAAAGTGTTCAATTTTCTTGTTATATCATCTGCAAGCTGTTTTGGTATGAGGCATAATTCTAACGGTGCACTGGTAAGCAACCTTTTCCACTATTTTAATAATTTGTTCACACTTTGTATTTTGAATGTCTGCTTCCTCTGGGAATGTCCATTGGCTGCCAGCTTTGTCCTTTCTTGAGAAATAAGAAACTTTCAAGCAATTATTGTCAACTGAATCTATCACACCTATGAATGAAAAGAGAACAGTTAGCATGGTTCTAAACTAAACTGGAAAAAGGATGAACAAATATTACATTGCAACCTAACTCACCTAAATGCCATGTATATTCTGTGCTATCCTCCTATACTATAGCCATGCAGCTGCTACATGCATTCCAGGAGTGTATTCGTTTTTCTCAGGATAGGACTCACGTTCAGTATCTTTAGATTGTCCTTCAATAGCGGCTGCCTGATCTTCAGGTTTATCGATCTGTATTGAACCAAATGCTGTCTCAGAAAATATGACCAAGTTTTTTTTGATTATCCATGGCAGAGTAAACAAGCTTAGTCCAGTACACTCCTGACTTACTTACTTTCTTTAATCATGATTTTCAGAATAGATATGGATATTCTTTCTCTTACCTTCTAGGGCACACAAAATGTTTTTAAGATCAGCCATGGATATGCTTTTTGCTTCCTTCGCTCCTTCAAAGTATCTTTCTCTTTCTAAGCCATCCTGATAATCATCTGAGCTAAGCTTCTTTCCATTTTTCTTTAATCTGAACATTGCCTTGTTATCACCAAATCCTGAACAAGCCTTGGCATATCTAACTCCTCTATACATACGATCAACCAGAAGAATTTAGGAAATACAAGGCACAATCTATAGCAATTGAGTCCATCAAAGTAAATTGGAATGAGAAGATGAAAAAGCTCCAGGAAAAAGATTACAAAGAAAAAGATTTACTGAATGCCAAGAATGAAGAGAAACGGTTGAAAGATTTACATTTTTTTAAAAGTCAAGATATTCCTGGACCATTCACATGCAAAGAAGATGTCATCAAATTCATGTAATCGTTTGAAGAATGTAAAGAGAAGGTTGATCGTATGTATAGAGAAGTTAGATATGCCAGTGCTTGTTCAGGATTTGCTGATAACAAGGCAATGTTCAGATTAAAGAAAAATGGAAAGAAGCTTAGCTCAGATGATTATCAGGATGGCTTAGAAAGATACTTTGAAGGAGTGAAGGAAGCAAAAAGCATATCCATGGCTGATCTTAAAAACATTTTGTGTGCCCTAGAAGGTAAGAGAAAGAATATCCATATCTATTTTGAAAATCATGATTAAAGAAAGTGAGAAAGTCATGAGTGTACTGGACTAAGCTTGTTTACTCTGCCATGGATAATCAAAAAAACTTGATCATATTTTCAGAGACAGAATTTGGTTCAATACACAGATCAATCAACCTGAAGATCAGGCAGCCGCTATTGAAGGACAATCTAAAGATACTGAACGTGAGTCATATCCTAAGAAAAACGAATACACTCCTGGAATGCATGTTAGCAGCTGCATGGCTAAATGAAGATAACACAGAATATACATGGCATTTAGGTCAGTGTTGGGTTGCAACAGGGGCCTCTGGTTGCAATGTAATATTTTTTCATCCTTTTTCCAGTTTAGTTTAGAACCATGCTAACTGTTCTCTTTTCATTCATAGGTGTGATAGATTCAGTTGACAATGATTGCTTGAAAGTTTCTTATTTCTCAAGAAAGGTCAAAGCTGGCAGCCAATGGACATTCCCAGAGGAAGCAGACATTCAAAATACAAAGTGTGAACAAATTATTAAAATAGTGGAAAAGGTTGCTTACCAGTGCACCGTTAGAATTATGCCTCATACCAAAACAGCTTGCAGATGATATAACAAGAAAATTGAACATTTTTTAAACAATAGATGATTTTATTATTCACCAGTTTCACCATTATACTAGTACATTTAGTGATATTTAATGTATTGTATGTAAATATATTTTTCAAGCTCAAAGTATATACGTGTTCTTTATGATAAAATTTTATGATTTTACATTATTTTTCGTAAAAAAACTGTCAAAAAATAGCCATTACTTTTTATAGCTTGATTTTTGACCCCTAGTTGTGATGTTTTTTGGAACCTACATAAAATTTCTGACAATTTGGTATGTCACATGCCTATGTTTTGAAAAAGTTGCTACAAGCCTATTTTGTAGGCGGGTTTTGCGCGCTGGGCCCCGCAAAAGTGGGGTCCGGGGGACCCTTAAAAAGGGTCCCCCATCAAAAATTTCACTTTCTTACCTGTTTTTAGGATATTTAGCAACTTTTGTACATGGTCCACTAATTAAAATCAAAAATTTTTTCTCACAGTCCCTCCCCTAATAACATGGTATTCAGTTTGGCAAATACTTACACGATCATATTTTAAACCATTTAATGTATGAAAATAAATTCCCTTTCAACTCCCTTTTAAAGGCCTGTTTTTAGGACCCCAATCAAATGACAAACGCTTGTGTTTCAGTTCATTTCATCAATGAAAGTGTCAGAAAATATTTTATTGGATTTATTTTATTTTATTGGATTTATTTTCTTTTATAGTATTATGCGAGTCATAAAACTGTGGTCAAAGCTAAACCCCCATATCAAGGAACGATATAACCAAAATGGTTGAAGGCGTTTGAAACTAGAGGGTTCACGGTTCAAACCATTGACCCCGTGAAAACATGTTTGAAAGACTGTTAAAAGTTCTAGATTACTGGGGATATCTATGTAAATCATGGACTATAAAAACGATCTATGAGTTATTCCATGCTTCCGGACACTCTTAAAGAATAAAATACATATCTTGTCCTGAAGTAGATCTAATCCTTCTACCATCAAGGCCCTTACAAAGAGTAGAGGCAAATTAAAGTTTTCAAGAAATGATATACCTCTCTTAAACCATTCAGCGAAAAGTTTTGATAAAACTAATAGTTTAGATTATTGTTTATCCATTGGCAAATTTTTGGATAGACACCTTCTTGCAAATTTTTTTGATAACATCATTGTCACCTGACGACATTATGAAATCTTAGCACCTTAAAGAAAAGGTCCTCCCTCAGCTTCAAATTTATCGAAAGATAAGCATATTTTTTCTCGGAAGATTGGGTGAATTTCTACCACCTTTAACTAATATGTTCATTTTGTAAACTGTAAATTTGGTTATTTTGCCTGATTCAGGCCCTTATAATCTATGTTAAACGGTGAAAAACGAATGAAGCTGTTATATTATGATTTTTCCCAGCTTAAATAATTTAGAAATGCCATTCAATTGAAATTTAGAGAAACATTCTTAGAGATTCGTTTAATGTTTTGAGTCTTCCCTTCAGGCCCTTGACGACCGAGGAACAGTGAATCTGAAATTATGGATATCAGCTTAAAAGGCTAAAAATTATTAACAGGAACTTCAAAAAACTCTTAGATACCTTTCTTAAAGTAAACAATAAGGCTTACCAAAGGAGATTGGACATCGATCGAATCTGCATGAGCCTCCGTTTTTGTGTCCATTTCAGATGATATTTTTTGTCTTTTTGTGTCTGTCCCCTATAAAACAAGAGAAAATCAACCTAAATTTTCCAGTCAAAATACAAGCTTTATTTATAAGAATACTGTTTTTTTGGCTGAGTGTGAAGTATATTAGTAAACAAGCCCAAACTAAGAATGAGGTTTTCTTACTTTTCATACGATATTCATATTCTATAACTAACTTTTTCCGAATGGTTATTCTATTGTGACTTTTAAATATATCTTAACATAATTTTACCCATATGGCGTTGAACGGAAGGAATGAATCACTAAAAACTCTGCCGGGGATATTCCCGAAAGACAGCCTTACGAACGATTTTCCGCAAGGTCTTAAAAAGATTTAGTTAAAATTTTGCTTCTTTTTATTTTCCCACTCATTCCCGCCCATTTCTTTTATCAATTTGAAAAATCTCACCCAGGAGATATCCCGACGATTTGGTCGTTTTTTTACCCTGATATCTTATAGACAGTATTTTTATATTCGTGTAGTAATACGAAAGCCTATAGATACACCTCCCAACTTTATTGGAAAGGGGCTAGATTTGGAGGTCATGCATTCTGTATACGCATGGGCATTTCACTAATTAATCGTAATTCAACTTTTCATCGATCCCATATATGTAAAGACCCATTGCTACCAAACCATCAACAAAACACACCATTTCATGGTCTAATGTTTCAGTTTAAGGGCTGAATTTTGTGCAAAACAGCGTGTTGTAAATGAAAGCAAAGAAAGTCAGAATCTATCAAAATGATGGTGAGGAAGTGAAGGGAAGAATTCAAAACAAGGAAGACTTTCTGATTGACCTTAATTATTGACCTCTCATTTAAAACATTGAGGAAAAATTTCTTAATTCCTGCTTTCTTTTTGGAAAAATGATTCAAAAGGGGGAATCGTTATAGTCAAATAATTGTAGTACAAATGAATAGGCATGAAAGTAAATATCGAAACAATTATCTAAAAACATTTTATTGTAAAATCATTGCAAAAACATGATCATCATTGTGTATATCTCCTGATCGAAAACAGAACCACTTAACAAACATTACAACCAGCATACTTCAAATTCTCATTTCACAGAACGCAATTCCCCCTTCTCTTAAAAGTATAATGTAAAACCACGTATTATGTCTCCAGAAAGCCAACTGTCTCATTTGTCTCTCTTATGCTCTAAACTATAACATGATTATTTAAATAGGACAATTATAGTGTAAAGTAGACTATCTATTACAATAGGATGTACTGTGCAATTGGATTAGCTATTAACTTGTGATAACAGATCCTAAAATAAACTTCTAATCATTGAAGTTGCTAATGTAACAAACGATATTAAGCTTGAAACGTTATCTTTATGAATTCATTTGGTAGAACCTCCCCTTCAACTTGAAATTAGAACCAGTATGTCAAATTATATCTACGTTCTCAGCCATTCTCAATATTGCTACATGCATGTAACTCGGTGTCAAAGCCTTATAGCTCCCTAGTTTAAATATACAGAAAATTCTTTGTAAAATACAACATTTTCCTAAGTATCTATTTCTCCTAAAAACATTATGTTACGAGTATTTTCCATAGTACTAAAGCCACATTATAGAGATAAAAAGATCATATATATCTTGTTCTTGTGAAAGATATCACATCTTTTCCATAACTTTTTCAAGGAGAAAAATGATGAGAAGTTTTGATAAAAAGTAAGTGTTTTAAAAATTAAAAATCCTCAAAATATAAAATGCTCTAACGTAAAAAAACTTATAAAAAAGGGGAAATCTCCAAGCTAAGCTCTCACAAAGAGAACCTTGATAGATCTACTTGAGATATCGCAGCAATTTTTCTACTCCTTCAAGCTAAACGTTTTATCTATAAGAACAAACTATATAAGAACACAAGGGATCGATGGGTCAAATAGTTAAGAACAAGTTAAGAACATTTTATGACTTTGCGGACTCTAAAACATCTGATTTCTTAAGAAAATGAACAAAAATACTCAAAGATGGCGAAAATATAAGAACATGACTGTTAAGAACATCAAGGGGTTAAAAATCAAAAAGTTAAGAACATCCGAAGACTACAAAAATGTTGAATGTTTTTATAAAAAAACATAACAATTATTACAAAAAACGATGAGGTTCAGATCAGAGGTTCAGAGCAATTTTTGTTGATTTTGGATAATGTCTTGTAACTTCTTGGCATAGGATTCCTAGAGTCCTAAGCCACAATCCTGTATTTTCCCCTCTATGTTCCCACTCCAATAGATCGATTCAATAATATACCAATATCCTTGAGTCTAGTATCAGCTTCAAAGCAATAGCAATATGTACGCAGGGAAAACTTTTTTCATAGCCCTTTTTTGCTTGTTTTTTTGCACGTACTTGTTTTTTTACAAGGGGGTATAGCCATTTGCGTACACTTGCGTACAGGGGGGATGGAGTACTCGATTTTCGACATTTTAGTGCGCACGTACTATGTGGACGGCTCCTTCAACAGAACACCCTAATCGGTCAGGAATTTACCCTTATTCATGTGAATTATAATTTTAAGAAAGATGATAAATCTAAGTTTCAAATGAATGATTAGGCATCTTGAAACTGCCTGAAAACGTTTAAAAGCAGTAGAAAAGATGCATTTTATTGAAGTAGTTGGGAATGATAGATTAACAATAAAACCACCCAAAAGACCCATTTTAAAGATATTATGAGCTTGATATTCTGAAACACTTGAATAGAGTTGAAGTATTAGCAGATTTCGTGTTTTAGATTAAAACATAGCTGCCATGCCAGAAACGTATGATATGAGATAGAGAAAGGTGCGGTTTGACAGTATATTGACATATGGTATGTGGTTACTTCAAATGTCCAGTAGTGCATTTGGTTTGGAAGAATGGATGAACCAATGATGAATTGAAGAGATGAGACCCATCTTTTATCATGCCAAAAAGATCTTGCCTTCATTGCAATGTTTTTTAATATTTATGTGTGTATTCTGTCATTGTCTGTCATTGTTAACTGTCATCATCAAAATTTTTCGCTGGCCCTTTAAATCAATATTTCCATCATGGTTCAATTTCTGGACTTCTTTTTTTTAGTCAGACATTATAATGCCCTGGTACAAAAATGCTTGAAAAAATCTTTTTTATAATCAAAAGTTAATCAGAATACGCTAAATTGAATGCAGTAAATTTCATATATCTTTCCAGTGCAAGAAAATACACAGTGCGGAAAGGGGTCTGATCAATGATCCCCCTCCTTCTTGGCATCTCCCAACCTTTAAAAATGCCTATCCCCCAAGGTCTTTGGGCTAAATTTTTTATGGTAAAAAGGGAAGGGAAACAGTAAAGAAAAATTAAGTCTGGTAAATATAATACCACTTTTTAGTGAAAATAAAGAACTTCCTTTCATGCAGACCAAATTTCATAACAGTGCTGGAAAATAATCTACAATATTCGTAAGCCCCCCCCCCCTTCTTAAACGATCCCCCCTCCTTGCTATCCCCCTTTTTATTGAAAATTTCTGACCCCCCCCCCCCTTCTTCACTCTTTTGGAAGGTGTCATCTCCCCTCTTAAGAAAGGGGGCAGGTCCGAACTATGAAATATTCAACCTGTCTTGATATTGGTGGTCCATCAGTAAAACTAAAAAATGCCTTCATAAATCAGGGGGTCAAGGCCAATTTTTTGATTTGAAACATAACATCATTTTTCAGTGCAATTCTAAGAAGATTAATTGGCCATCAGCCAAATAAGATTTTCAACCTTACTTTACATATGGTATGGTTTTTTAGAGGGCTTGTTCTACAAGATGAAAGGATATAATTATTTTCGGTTTTCAATAGAAACAAGATTGACCTTTCTTCTACAAGATAAATAAATCAAATGCCATTTACGCATGCATAGGTTTGGCATATTTTCCTTTGAATTCTGACCACAGCTTATTTACCACCATGATTTTTGTAATCCAAGATGACATTTTCAATAAATTTCTCTTGTCTAAAACAGCAAGTATTGACGTAAAAGGGAATTTTCATTGATTTAATTTTCTGCTAACGCAGAATTTCACTGCTGAAACAATTGCTGTTTTTTCGACGTCAAGAATTTTTTCCATTTTTTTATATAATAAACACCCCACTGTAAACCAGCTTTCCATGAAACTTTTGTCATAATAACTGACATCCCTTATATAATTCTGACACCCTCCTTAGAATTAGAGATAGGATAAAAAGAAAGGTCGAAATTACTGGTTGAAAAAAAGATTTTCACTTCTCTGACCGTTTTTATAAGAATAGCAATCATCAATTCGGACCTTTATTATACCCAGATTAGAAGGGTGTGGGAATTAGAGGAGGGATGTCGACATTAGACCAACTTAGCGTAGACAGGCTAGCTCTAACACTCTAAAAGAGCATCTAAGTAACATGAAAACCAGAATATGATTCTTCAATGGGAATCAAAACTATAAACTTACTATTGTAACATCAATTTGTCAGATTTAACAAAATCAATAATGCCGGAGTCATCATTTGACAATCAAACAAAACATTTTCTGTCAAGAATCTGTAAACATTCCAACAACTTCCTTGAAATGATTTGCAGCAGCTGAATTCCACCATTTTAGTGCGGTTTGAGGATTGACCCTTTTTTTTTAAACCAACCCCACAGAACGCCTGACATCTCCCGCAAGGATAAAAAACTTACATCTGTCAATCACTTTCTCAAGCGAAGATTACGCAAAGCGATTCTAGCTTTAGGACAGTGGCGCACATCATCAGTGGATAGTATTAAATTATCATTATACTGTATTATATATCTTTTCATTTTCTTTTCTGGAACTTTTGCATAAAAAGGGAAAGATGGAAAAGTTGTAGTTTTTCCTGCTCTATTCACATACTAAAATTGAAAGATCTTCCATGTGGCGTTTGAGGAGATTCTTTTGTTACAAAACAATAGGCACTGTGAAAGTCCGTGTCAAAACCGGTCAGATTTTTGCCATATGAAACACCTTTCTGTCAACCTAGCATAAGAACAACAAAATTATGCATGCAAGTTACATAGGGGGTAAAAAGAAACTGGAAAGAAAGTCCAAATATGCGTTTTCTCTAAATTTTGTATGGAAAGTTAGGGCTTTACTGGTAGGGGCTACGAAACTAGATTAGATTTGATTGACCTATTGGGCAGCTTGGTGAAATCCATGTGTTTCAATTTTAAGAAAATTCGCGCAGACATCAATAACGCAAGAAATCAAAAATCAGAGAGAAAAGCTGTAAGTGGGAAAGCTGTAAGTGGGAAAATATGATTGTTCGCCAATCTTGGGGATTTCCCAAAATCAAGATTAAGTTGGCCGGTTTCACAAGCTTTCCTACAGTATGGTAATGGTATATATGAAGGCTCCCCGGATTGGCGAACATGAAGAAATAGAAGAAAAACTAAAAATTCACCCCCTGGAAAATTTTTTTGCTTTCATCCAATCAGAAATTTCCGCTTTCGTTTGAGAGCTAGAGATAAGAAAAAAATCATCACACCTTCCGAAAAAATGAAAAAGGGGGATCAGAAATTTTCATGAAAAAAGGGGGGATAGCAAGGAAGGGGAATAGTTTAAGAAGGGGGGCTTACATGTATTGCAAATTATTTTCAAGCACTGTTATGAAATTTGGTCTCCAAAGGAAGTTTTCTGTTACCGCCAACTGCTCTAACTTGGGACTACCGTAACTTGGTCTAATGTCGACACCCCTCTAATTCCGACACCCTTTTTATAAGCTGAAATTTATAGAAAGGTTGAAACTGTTTTTCTGTGCTTAGTGGTCAGAGAGGAATAATCCTATTTCAATCAGTGATTCAAGCTTTCATATTATTCCTTTCTCTAAAGAAGGGTGTCAGAATTAGACGAGGGATGTTGATAATAGTCCAACTTACGGTATCTAACAAAACATGGGACGGCAATTCAGCCACCATTTCACCGAGCCTCCAAACTAATTTGCTTTTTTTAATACACCGTTAACTCAATTAACTCATTACTGTAATCAAATGACTTAGGAGGTTTGGTAAAATGAAGGCTGAATTGCGCCCCATGATTTGTCAGATAGTCCCAAGAGCAGTTGATGGTACAACCCACAGTATGGCCCAATCTTTCTGGGGCCACTTGGGGATGTCGGAAAACGTAAGATAAAACCTCCAAAATGTGATCGGCTTTTTCGGCGGCAGGGTTGCTAGTAACGGCTTGTCACTGTGCCGGGTGCATACTCGGCGCCTTGCTAGTAACGGCTCGAATTTCAGTCAGGTTTAAAAAAGGGGTACTTTTACCCATATTATAATAACATTACCCCCGTCTTTTGCCAGTTTGGTATAAAATGTTATGAATTGCGTGATTTTGCTGTGCGGCGATGGCTCAAGGGATAGAGCGCTGGCTTCCAAATCTGGAGGTCTTTCTTAGGTGGTGGTTCGAATCCCACTCGGTGCGAAAATTAGACTGGTCGAAATTGATGGACAAATGATTGACAGGTATGAAAACTCAGTCAGAAATGAGAAACTAAGTCTCAGAAACTCAGAAACTCAGACAGTCAGAAAAAGAGAAAGACAGGATGAGAGATAAGGATCACATTTTGGAGGTTTGTATCTTACGTTTTCCATTTTGAACTTGAAAGTCCCGAACATGAACATTCCCTAGCTAGCTAACCTGACTCGCACATCATGTACATGTGCCACATGTAAGTTCTGGGCAGGTTTTCTGCTCTCTGACTGACTGATCTGAGGAAAAAAGCCATTTTGTAGCCTGAAAGTGAATGAACTGAAGTCAAACTAGCGAGCCGAAAGAGTTTGCACTTGTTGGTGAACAATGAACACTCGCTAGTCAACATACATACGTACATAACTTCATCCTTCTCCAGAGTTTGAAGCAATCAAGTCAACAATTAACAAAAGAGGGTCAAAAAAAAGAGGACAGGATCACAAACACAAAGCTTCAAATTCAAACTATGGAAACTACATAAAAAAACTCACCCTTTATCCATAATGTAACTTCCATACATTGAAAGTAGTAGTTGGATAATCTTGTTATGGGAGGCAGCTCATCTTTTTTTAATAATATCATGATATGATTGAATATTTTACTTCTTTTTCTGCTCTCTTTTCCCATTTGATGTTTTGATTGGCTTTCACTTGATAAATTTCAACACAAACTTCCTTAAAAACAATGATTATTTACACAAATTCTTTACTTAAACGATCAACGATTAACAATTGTATTGAAACAGTAGGCAATTAAAAGAACCAAAGGAGTCACATCAATCATGGGAAATAATAGTGGAGATGTTGCAGTGCAGTGTTCATTTTTCCAGTCATTGAAAGTTCCGATATTCCGAGACCGCCAAAATTTCCCGTGATCCGATTATAATTTTAGGACTGAAACTAGCCTATACTAGACGTCACCCGCATTTTTTTACGCAATTAACGTCTATTCCACTTTGCGACTTTTTCGAATGTTTTGAGCCCGGGTTTTAAAGTGGAACTCACTAAGAAACGCGATAAAAAATCCCGGTTTTTAGTGAGGTGCTCGCTAGACTGAAACCGGAAACAATGAAAATAGTGTACAGGGGCCCCGTGGTGCACCGCACGCTGCTGGTGCACTAAGTCGCTAGTCCACACGTCCACATCCCGTGACCCCGTTTTTCATAGATATGATAGGGTAGGGAAGGAACATTGAAATCCATAACCCACTACAATCTTGGTCGATTCCAAATTGGAACATCCTAAGGTTCTCCTAACCTCTTTTTAAGTCTGATGTTAAAACTCAGAGCTAAAACTCTACTTTCCAACTGTAGTTTAACGTGCTTAAAAATCAAAATCATCTGTGGTTGTGATGTTTAAAAATTCGCAGGGAAATTCACTTTGTCTCAAATATTTTGACCAACATTGTATATATTCTAGTTTTTAAGAATAACACGTCCTACGACACTGCCTCTTTACTTCTCATCAGCATCGTTTATCGGACCAAGGTACGGGAAAGGGTGACTATTGTACATGGGTGGCGAAGGATATATTGGAAAAATCTGCAAAATTTGCCTTGCTTTGGGGGGGAGCAAACTTGCTCTGATTAGGGGTGATTTTTAATGCCCGGGGGGTCAACTGATGCTTGTCACACAAATTCACAATGTCCGGGGGTAAATTTCCAACAACAAAAAAGTTATATCCTCCACCCCCCTGCCCCCATTTTAAATTTTTTGTGGAAGAGCCCAACTCCTCAAAATTCATTCCCACAAGACCTTTTACAAACATACTGCAAATGATGATAAATAAAACAAAACAGTACTAAACAGAGTCGATTACAGAAGGTATATCTCTGGTCATCTGACCGCAAACAAAGCAAACATTGAGGTTTCTAAAAATTTGGATTAATTGCAGCTAAAGACAGTCGAATTATTCTAAGTATTCAAATTTATGAACGCGATGTATATCATATAGGAGTAGAGGATAATTGAGTTTTTGATGATTAAGATTTAAAGATTCGAACAAAACTAAAATATGTCGGTCAGAATAAAATTCAGGGTGAGTGTAATTAATTGCTAAGGTATTATAAGTATTATACGTTTTTATCAGGAGTTTGACTGAAAATTTGCAAAATTTAAAAGAAGTTGGTGCAAAATCGATTTTCGTGATACAAAACACTACTGTAAAATTTCATGGCATCAAAGTTTAGTAAAGTTTTCATACCTTAATAACTGGGACATGCACTGAGTCGGGGAAGTGGAATATTTATGTACTCGAGTAATGAAAAGCTTAGGATTGTTACCAGAACGAACCAAAAAACTTTGTTTGTATTACAGAGAATGTTATAAATTTTATTGTACTCTTCTATCTTAGTATTTCCTGATTCTGATCAGTGCATTGGCGATTTATTATATGGCAAAGAATGGAGTGTGGGTTAGTCGAATTGTCAGTGATCAGCAAAATAATGCGGTGGAGATTCAATCGAAAACCAGTAAGTTCTATGCCAAGTAATTCATTCAGTTGCCTAGCTCTACTCCATCTTTAAGGGAAAATAATTTAAGGTAGAGTAAGTCTGCGACCGCAGTCGGAGGCGGCCTGAAGGCTCCACTTTCGATAGCTATCTACCCAAAGGTAGGAAAGGGCGCCACTCTTTCTCCCTTGATTGCTCCACTTACCCTTGATCCTTCTCTTAATTGCTGAGCATCAAGCAGAGAGGCTTCAAGTACCATTTTGGAAATCTTTGGTATGACCCGGCTGGAGGTTGAGCCCACAACCTTGCGAACCGTAGCCGGATGCTCTACCACTGCACTACACGGTCGCTTTATTTAATCAAAGAGAAGAGATTTAAATTACTGAGCGTGTACGTTTCTAAGTGAGGTGATTTCGCCATGTTATGCATTTACGTATAAAAGAGAATCTAAATTCCGACAATCGTAAGGTCTCGTTGAATAATTCAGGCTATTTTTCCAATACAAAACCTCTTTGCTAAATTCCGTTTTCCGAACTAAGACCACCCATACTTCCATCTACTGACAGTTGGTTTACTTGCTTAAATTCTGAATTTCACACAAAATTCGTAAGAATAAAGAGGCCTAATTCCGTTCTTCCTACAAACGGAGAAAAACTCCCCATCAATAACTTTATCTGGCTTTATCAACTTACTTCCCTGTTATGGTGGTGTAAGTAGAAAATATTCATGATTTCTTTAATTTCTTTAGATGAAGCATACACGTTGGATTCAAATCAAGGTGAACAAAAGTTAACAGATTCTTCAGACAACAACAATGCCAAGAGACATTTCCCATCAATTCAGCCAACAACTTCAACCTCAAGACCATTGCAACAGAACCTCACTATCACTGAAAATGAAGCCTTGACACCAGAAGATGCTGGTGAACCATTAATAGAGAGTGATAAAATCAATACAAACGAAAGAAATCATTTCAATACAAATGGACAAGAAAAGATAAAAGTTGCTGAGAAAGATTACGAAGAAGTTTGGAAATCCTTAAAGTTTGGCAATTTGCTCAACGAGGAGGATGGAGAAAGTTCTGTTCCGGAGGATACCAATAGCTCAGAAAATACTAACAATTCTTCAAATATAATGCAGCTGGCATCAAACCTACCAAGGGAATTTAGCGAGGATGCTGAAAGTTCAGAAATAGATCACAAAATTCAAAATACTCGCCCGTTGCAAAGACCCATACAAATACAAAAGATCGAAGAGCAACCTTTAACTGAGACTGAAAAGAATATTAATCAAACAAATCACGTGGCTACCAATGAACACCCAACCAATGGGGATAACGTTTCGCAAGAATCCAACGAACGAATCAACCAACAGAATCAAACTGAGGTTGTTAACAATGAAGATCTTGATGTACAAAAAACTTTCGAACCCTCGCCATACGAGAAAGGAAAGCTCACCGACGCTAGTAACCAGGGTGTAATTCAAACAACTGGATCCCCACTAGTGACTGCAATCAGCTCTTTGAATCAGAATGTACCAGGCAATGATCAAAAGGACAATGAAAGAGACTTAACAGCACCGGATGATATCGAAGATATGTTTGTCATCGAGGAAAGCAATAGTACAGATGGAAGTGTAATTGTTGATTCGACTGATCAGTCGACTGAAGATTCAGTTATTAAGTTGTCTAAAGGATCTGGTGATGTCCTATCCACAGATAACGACGAAGAATTTAATAAGACACAATCTGGAAGAGACACAATATCTGATATTGAGGTAACTAAAGGAGCAGGAAAACCTTATGATAAGCTTCCTTCAAGATTGAGTGAATCTGATATTAACTTATCCGGAAAAACGGGAGAATATGTTAATACGCTGTCCACAAGTAATAATGAATCTGCTTTCAAAATGAAAGGAAAGACGTTTTCCAATAGTGTTACGGCAGGAAAAATTCACCAAAAGCCATCTCCAGTACCTCTACAACAAACCGATTCAGATGGAAACCAAAATACTTTCACAAACTCTATCACGATACTAGAGTCCCTTAAGAAAAACATTGTTCAACCAGGAGCAGTCGTATCGGAAAACCAGCCTAAAGACCTAAGTGCTGCAAAGGCTATCCAGGATGGCACAACAAGCCAAGAAACAAATCACCAAAAACCAAGTCTACAAACACCAATAGAAAAGGAAGAACCGCCTGCTACAGAAATTAATCTAGAATTTTCAGACATGAGACCACAAACTCTGGTCAATACAGCTGCCTTTCTTTCACCAGTAGATGGCAAGTTTATAACACCAGGAATCAATGATGGTTTAAAATCCAAAACTGTGGCTGATCCAACTATAATAAAGTCTGAGAATACTGTAAAACTTGTGAAACAAGATCTCCCTTCTTCACCAATAACCCCACCAATAAAAGCAGTAGATGAAAAGATTATTTCACCAGAAATCAATGAAGATACAGAGGCTCAAAGTAACCTTGATGAGAATTGTGAAGACAGTATCCATTCAGTAAACCAACCAACAACACATGGTCATTGTCTGTTTTATTCTGAATATTTCAACACCTGCGATAAAGGGAAGAAATACTACCCCAAGAATGAAAATGAGAAAGAATTGAAATGTAAAAGTAAACAATATAAGGATCTATGTCACTTTAACCAAAAGACAGTTGGTCTGAAATGCAACACCAAAAATTGCGCTAAAGGAACGCTTAAAGTTGGTATTTTTAACAAGAAGACCGGACATTTTGATTATCTGAAAGTGGAAAATGCCAAAAACTTGATTCTTGTTATTCGCAAAGAGATGTCAAAATGGAATCGATTTGCACCTTTCATTTTTGTGTCTTGCAAAGCTCGATTTCCACAGAAAGAAAGAATCAGGCAGATTCTGACATTCCCAGAGCCTCATAAACCAAAAAAAAATCAACCACCAATAATGAAACAACCAAACATTAATATTTTAGTGATCGATTCTCTTTCACGTCAACATTTCTACCGAATGCTTCCAAAGACGGTCAAGTCATTACGAAATATCAACAAAGCCTCTAAGAACCCATACTCGGTGACTGAAGCTTTAGATTTTAAGGGAATGCAGAGCCTGGCACCATTCACCTATGTAAACATTCATGCTCTGATGAACGGGACTATCGATAGGAGTAATTACAAACGTTCGAAAAACTATAAACGAGATTACCCTATACAGAAACTGTTCGCAGCGTTCAGGATGAAAGGTTATCGGACGTTACTGCAAGAAGATTCTTGTTGGCATGATAAATGGGGCTCACTTTTGTCTGGTAAGTATATGTTATTAAGTTATTACAATTGACGGGCAATAAACTTCTCAAAAGGTGTCACTGCATAGTTCCAGCCCCCTCCCTCTCTGGGAGAGCGCCTGTTTTTCAAGGGGTCTGCCCTTTGCAAAGATAACTGAGCCAATGTTTGCCCAGCCTATTGTCTTACTGTTCCATATGAATATTTAAATTTTTCGAAAGTCATTATTTAACAACAAGCACTTTACCCATTTGTAAGTCTGATTTACAACCAAACTCTGATAATGGAGGCAGGAGAATAGAATTGATAAGAAAAAAATGCATGTTTTCTAAGGTATATTTTCTAACGAATTGATAAAATTCGTTTGGTATAAAGAGCATCTTGGTCGACAATTTGTCCTCGAGTTTTAAAAAACTATCTTTTATTATCAATTCCTTTTCGCACAGGTAACGAGAAGATCCAAGACTCGAAATCGAAGAAAGTGCGCAAAGAATTATGGGTAGACATTCAAGATACCATCACTAAATGGGGAGTCCATGATCTCGGTTTAACACATATGACATGTGAAGCGTTAAAGAAATACGGAATGACGAGTTTATTCGACACACACAGAATGCTATGCATGAACGGGCGCTCCATTAGTTCTTACTTCATTGATTACCTGATACAGAGAGCCGTAGATAGCCTGAATACAGATCCTCTCTTATCATACACGCATATCAATTTCGGACATGAGAAAACAGGGAGACGTATTAAAGCTCTTGATAACGATATATCGAGGCTTGTCCGAAAATTAGAACATAAGGAGAACACAATAACTCTAATAATCTCTGATCATGGAGGGAAGCAATCGAAATATTCGATTAATACGATCCCAGGTCGCTACGAAGTTTACGATTCGCTTATGTTCATGGTTGTGCCGAAAGCTTTAAAACAACAAATTGGAGATGAAACGTATACAACTTTAAAAACAAATCAAAACTCATTGATAACTGTTTTAGACATAAGAGATACATTCATAAAACTGTTAAATCTGAAAAACATAGTTCCAAACTCACTCCATGAGAAGTCATTGTTTTCAACAGCTCTGGCTGAACGTCGAGATTGCCAAGATATAGGAATACGTAAATACGCTTTATGTAAATGTTTATCAAATATCAATCTGTTATCACCGAAAGCAGATAAATATAAGGACTTCTTGGTATGGCTTGGTGAATATGCTGTAGGACAAATAAACAACAAAATCTCAGGATATCTTACTGGTAAAGATACTATAGCTGCCAAGAATCCCAGATGCACGAGAATCCAAGCTGAAAAAATAAGACTTGTTATTGAAGAGCAGAATCAGAACGGTGTTGTATATACATTTGATATCATGACAAAGAAACAAGGACCGGAATATGATATATTCAATTTTCGAATCTATTTCAATAGCAAGAGAATGGCCAATACCTCTTTGGTTGAGATCTTAACATGGACAAGAATCTCTATGTACCAGAAATACCAATATTGCCATGATCGAGATGTTCCTTTAGACTTGTGTATTTGTACTGGGAAAAGTAGATTCAAGACTTCAAATCAAACTAGTTTGACACATTATCACCAGTTCGGTAATGTTGCAACCACCAGATCTATTAATGGTATTCATTGCTTATTACTTCTTCAAAGAGACAATGTAAATGTGGTGACTTTTGAGGTTCTGAATCTATGTGAAAGAAAGGTTTTACTTGTCTTCAATGTCAAGACAATACTTTCTTGGCAAGTTAGTCAACGATTACCAATTGAGATGACTATTTATCCTCAGCATATCAAATTTGCAGCAACCTTTTTGAAAGGACTGGTGACGATAAATGAGAGGATTGAACCAGTTCTAATCGTGAAATGGGAGTGAAGCATTTACCTCTTAACAACTTTAAGGAAGTAAACATATCGAAATTACATGACGAACTGTATGTAAACAAATTCTCATATGTAAATTATACAATTTTTAGGGCTTAAAGACATTATCATTGTTTCTTTCGTAAATATCATGTAATATTGAAATAATCTTTGGCATTTTATGGTCTTTTCTACACCACTATCTCACAGACCCACAGGGACCCCTTCCCACTGGAAAATTGGCCAAAATATCGTCCCGGTGGAAATCATACTCCAATTTTCGTTCCCACTGAAGATGATCAAATAAACCATTCCTCACTGCCAGATATTCTATTATGCCATTTAACCCATCCCCACTTAATTTCCTACTTGAAAACAATGAAATTTAAATCCCCAACCATAAGAAATATGGGAATATCAATCCCCATCGAGTTTCAGTCCATTATTTTTATCCCCACTGGCCGAAAAGATCCTACCGGGTCTGTGAGAAGGGGGTGTTTCTCTCAACAAATTTTGGGTTTAGTTAAATATCTCGAGGCGTTCTACTCAGAACGTAGTATAACAAGGTGAATGGATAAAGCGGAAAAAACTGTTGCCTTGGGTAATCAGAAAAAAGAGATATAGACTCAGAGAGGTGTCGACTCTAAAAATTGTTTTCATTTGGTCCAATTTTTATGAGGTATATGAAAGTCTTCCCCACCTACTCACGAGACAAGGGTATACATTTCTTAAAGTAGCCTTGCTGTTCATTTAAGAGATACAGACTTTTGATACAGATTTTGCTGTTGATATATAGCCCTTACAGACCCGGAGGAAGCAGGTGACTGGGTAGACTTCAGATTCCCCACTTTTGAGCAAAATTTCTAGCGAATTTCATTTCATTTTAAGCCTTCAGTCTCCCCACTTTTACGGTTGTTCCATCGGGCCTGTATCAGCTCTTACCCTAGAGGATGTAAAAACCCCTGACTCACAGCTCCGATGGAACTTCTTCTCCATCTCAATGGGGGTGAAAATATTGAAAACCTAATGTTTTCAGTTCAAGAACGCCACTGTGGATGGTTTTAGCGTGCGATTTTTACTGCTTAATTTCGAAAGGAAATAAAATCAGGGTAATTTCCAACTGGGGTTGAAATTTTAGGATATTTTTTTCATCGGGATGATATTTTGGATGACTTTTCAGTTGTTCTGGAGTTCACCAGGTCTGTGATACGGGGGTGTATTTATGTTCATAATATATGTTCAGAAGAGTCGTTTTATTATGGACTTTTGGGATGCCTTTTCTTTATTTTTAGCCAAACTAGTAAGTAGTACTGGTAGGGAAATTCCAAAGTAAGGTGGGGCTCCCACTGGCTCCCACTGGCACGGGCTCCCACTGGCACGTTTGAAAAGCGTTAAGATCTTTGGAACAACGGGGCATTAATACACCCCTTCCCCACTGATTTCTATCCCCATTGAGATTTCAATAGATATTTTTATTCCCGCTGAGGAAAAAGTTCCACCGGGCTGTGAGACAGGGGATATAAATAAATACTTTCAAGGTTGAGAAAAGGGAAGAATTCGGACCAAACCCCTTTTCAATGAAACAATTCCAGAGCATGATTTTTTTTACCATGACACTACTAAAGCTCCTTTCGAAGCAGGGGTCCCAAAATCTCGAATGAACAGAATTATTAATAACATGAAAATGTCATAAATTATACTGGTTCATATTAATTTATGTTTTGAAGTACTGCTCATCTCAACTCAACCTATCGAGAGCAAAGACAATAAAATTTAATGACTAACTCTTATTACATGACAAAAGGGGATCAAGAAAAAATGGCCAAATCAAGTCTATTTTTTTGTATCAAGCAAGCATGCAAGGAAAAAAATGTCATTATAAAAAAATTAATGTTAACGCAATAAGCCACAGAGAGAAAGTAAGAGACAAGGAAATACGTTGATTCATAAATTGGTTTGAGAGAAGCCATCAAGGGATAATTTACGCCCCTCCATCGCTCTTATAAATTTCTTTTTTAATCAAAATTGATTAAGAATCCGTTAGTACGAAAAAAAGACATTTAGAATTAGATCGCAAGGGAGAAGAGAGGTTTAACATTAAGAAGTAAATATTTTACTTGAAGTCGATGGGTGATCCATTCTCTTATGATTGGATTCATAGAGAAAAAAAAGAGAAGTGAATTTCGATTACTTTTTTATAAGCAGTTACAAATAACTACCAAATATTGACTACTTTTTATGAGAAAATATAAAAAGAAACGTAGGTTCACTTCAGTATCTCAAAATATTTAGAAACTGTTAAAACTTATAAGACATAGAAAGTGCGGAGAAAGTGCACCTCAATCCCTCGATCACGCGGCAGGAATCCAGGTTACGTTGACGAGGTTACGTAGGTACTACGTGCTGAATCTTGATTCTCTCGGTAAAGCAGACTGTAACCATCAAAACGACAAATAATGCTATACTATGGGGGGGGGTTTGTACTTTTACGGTGTGACGGGATTGGCCCTCTTTTAGTACGGTATTACGGGATTTGACGAGAAAAAAAACGGGAAAACGGTATTTTAAAATCAGACGGTGACGGTATTTGGCCTTATTTTTTGTCATTATGCCGGTATTTGAACCTGTACAAACCGGTGTGACGGTATTATTACCTTTTTCAATTTTCGGGATTCCGGGATTCAGCTAAAATTTTGACGGGAAAACGGTATTTCGAACCACTACAAACCCCCCTACTGTATGCTATATACTATCAACTGAAACACACTCTGTAACACTTAGGGTATTCTTGCGGAGATATTCTGTCTTGTTCGGCGCACCTACCCCGGTGGTAAAAAGACTCGCATTTGTACATCACTTGTTGAAGAATCATCGGCTAGGCTTCGGAGTGAGAAGGCTCTACGATAAATCTTGGAAATTCTCAGAAAAAATCATCACTGTTCGGTTGAATTTTAGGATCGCTCTCCCGAAAAATACCGAAGCTGTTTTCTTTATTTTTGACAGCTTTTTTGGGCACTGAGGGAAGAAGATTCGTTCCGAGGAAAAATGTGATTTAGTCAGCCTGTTCAAGATTCTCAAAGAGGCAATTTCGTTGGGATTTCCTAGTTACTTTCTAAACTTGCAATAAGTTTGGTGTTTTAGTTTATTTTTTCACCGGGTTAACAAACCACACACAAATTAATTAAACAAAGACAGATAGAGTCAGGGATATAACGAATAAGATGATGAAATTAGAAAATTATAACTTTTCGAGAATGAGATAAAATCTCAGAAAGATTTCCAAACAAATTTTCTAAACTTTTTTTACATTTTAGATTTTTCAAACATGAGAAAAAAGAGAAGATTAAAACATTCATCAAAAATTGATTTTTAAAAATTCTTATAAATATTCTTATAAAAGGATGATAAGCTAGATGCTTTCTATTTTCCTAATTCAAGTTGATTTGGACATTATGAATGGTTTATTTGACACGTTTAGACTTTTCTCACTAGCTTCTTTTTAAAATTGCTAAAACTTTTTTACCGTCTTATAGAACGAAAGCGACATACAGGGTTAAAAGTGTTATTGAAGGACGAGAGGAGTGATAGCATGCAGTAATATTTTTTCAAGGTTTCATGAGAGAAGGGAAAAATATAATTTTTCTTAAACTTTTTTTTTGTTTTTGTGTGTGTGTGTGTGTGCATATTAGAATTCTTTAGAAAAAAAATATGTAGATTTTTTTTTTCTTAAAAGTTCTTAATTTTCTTATTTTGATGTTTTGAAGGGAAGAGGAAAGAAATTTCTGACAATCTTTGAGTTTTTTTGTGAAAAAAGGAAAAGAAAAATAAGAATAACTTTTTATCGAGCTAAATATAATAGAAATTCTTGTTTCTCTTATTTTCTTTAAAGTAAAGAGAAAATTTTCATAAAAAAACAACAAAAGAAGCATCACCTATAGAAAGACGTTCATTACAATATGGCATCTTTGGCATCAGCAAGTACCACCGGGACCGGGATACCTGTAGAAGTTAGGTAAGAACCAAAAAAGGCTTCGTACAACATACCCAAGTTGAGTTCCCCCCGGGGGGGGGGGGGTAGGGTACTACCCTTGTAGACCGACGGGGGTGTTCCGCTGAGGTTCGAAAAATGGGCCCTTCGTGGGACTCAGAATTTGCGGAAAAAGTGACCCTGAATGGGACTGAAATTCCAAAATGTTCTCAAATTTTCTACTTTTCCCCAAAATTTTCCAAAAATAGGCACTCTACGAGGGACTGATTTTTCTATTTTGGTGTTTTTGCGACCCTACCTGGGACTCGTGGAGGTTAAAAAAGGTACCCTGACCAGCGGAGCATCCCCGTAACCCATCTTGCCCTAGAACCCCCCCCCCCCCCCCGGGGTTCCTGCCATACTGGAATTATTAAGATTTTGGACGGTTCAGAACCTGAATTAAAGGGACACAAAACGACCTTCGTTGGAGCATAATATTCACTTGTGTTGGACTAACCACCCCCTCCCCGCTAGCCCAACAATTTTTCTTGGTGGGAGAATACACGTTTGAGGCTCGGTAATACCTCAGGCAAGGGAAGGGTACGGCAATGTGATGTGCCACTCTTAAGGGCGTCTTCAAGGAGCATGACATTGAAAAATTAGAAAGTTTTGCCTCCAGCATAAATGTGGTCAGATGAGCCTC
Organism: Clytia hemisphaerica; assembly: GCF_902728285.1. NCBI lineage: Eukaryota > Metazoa > Cnidaria > Hydrozoa > Leptothecata > Clytiidae > Clytia > Clytia hemisphaerica. The sequence continues at coordinate 473,592 of NW_027104475.1, forward strand.
AATAAGGGTCTGAAGGATCGTAAAAAGCGCAGAATTTTTCCCATTTTTCCTTCTCTTTAGTCCCGCTAAGGGTCCGAGGTTCGAAAGTACATACCCGTCAGCTTGCAACCCTAGTAACCCCTCCGGAGTTTGAGGCTTCTATAGTTGTGTGATTGTGGAAAGATCGTCGCTATTTCCTAGACTAGAAAAATTAAGATATAATTGTAATTATCAAAGGCCAAAAATTTTTTGACCAGAGAGCAATTTTTACCCCCATTGGGATTCGATAGAAATTTATTTTCAGTTTCACCGGAGCAGCGAGACAGGGGTGTCAATCTCGTACCGAGAGCCACTTGCTTTCCTTTTTTATTTTTTTGATGGGGGACGTCAGCACTTAGATGAGCGCTATCAGAATCATAAAATAGCTAACTAAGGGTCTGGGTTTGAGTTTCATTTTAAGTGCATCGAGAAAGTGTTATAAGCTTTTATGACTGAAAATTCGAAAAAATAAAACAGACAAAACTTCGTTTTTATAAAAAACGTGCAAAACATACCCTAGATATGACAACAAGGAGGTCTCTTTTTTGTAATATGATGCCACTGAAATGTGCCATAATCCCAAAAATGCAATCTACTGATATTATACTTAAGAAAATATTTCATGAATGGCACTGCTTAATACCGCAAAGTATCTAATTCCTCTCCTACACCATCCCCTTATCACAGACCCGGTGGGGGTAAAAAAAACGGACCGAAACTCAATGGGGATCGATGGGGGATTGATATTCCCATATTTTTTGTGGTTAGGGTTTTGAATTATTGTTTTCGAGCAAAAAATTCAGTAGGGATGGATAAAATAGCGCAATATTTTGCAGTGATTTGCTTTATCTGGTTATTTTCAGTGGGGACAAAAATTAGAGTATAATTTTCCGCTGGGAACGATTTTTAGCAAATTTATCATAATTAAAAAGGAGAATAATTTTCCCCGTAGAAATACTTACAAAGGTGCAAGAAAATGCACAATTTTAGCGAGAGAAAGAGCTGGCGTAAACCCCTCTTCCTCGAATAATCCTCACCGTGTTTTATGCCCTTTTTTCAGGAAAATATCCGTTCGACCCCCTTCCCTTCTTTTGTTTTATTGGAAAATTGTCAGGGAAGAGGATATGAAACTATTCAATAAGCAGTAACTTAATTGATAAATCGATTGTTATATTTCTTGAAAAAGAAAGGCACCTTTTCGACCGTATCCGCCAATTGCCACGCGGGCATATTTTTGTCAGTTTTACCACCCTAAAACCGTCCTAGTCTTTTTTTCGAACCTAGAGACAATAGAAAAAAGTGTAAAAAAGGATTGGATTGATGAGTTTAGGGTGGTAAATTAAATACGACCTGACCGCGCGACTACAGTCGAAAAGGTATATACGGTGAATTCTGTAACACGTCCACTGCTGGTTACTAAAATACACTCGTATTAGAGAGTATTAGACAGTGAACCTGTCAAGATAACACTCATCAAGAGACAATGAGAATTACGAAAAAGAATTGTGCTTTACCAAGAAATTTTAAGACAATGAAATCAAAAAATTGATAGCAATGCTCCTATGAAACTAATTACGTTAAAGGAAATTCAAAGCACAGAAATAACAAAAAACCATTAAAAGTTACTAATTCTGGCGTTAGATGCGTGTGTGCGGTTCGTTGTTAAAATTTCCTCTTTATTTTAATTAAGGCATGGCACCATTACTATAATAAAACAATTTTGATGTAAAACTATTTCACCACGATGTGTTTTGTTAAGAGGGTTCAAAAGTACTTAGAAATTCCTTTCAGTTCCAAACTAATTTTCATGAACACTTTCATGTTTCGGTTTTAGCTCCTGATCTACCAAATGTCGTTCTTTCATCAAATGTAGGTTATTTGGAAAATTTTGGTTATCAGTTGCACTTGCTCTACCGGGTGACCAATCAAAACCATTTTTAAACTTTGTTTAAGAAGTTTTTTGTGAATCACCTTTTTATACACCTTTTCGACCGTAGCCGCCAATTGCCGCGCGGGCATTTTTTGTCCGTTTTACCACCCTAAAACCGTCCCAGCCTTTTTTTCGCACCTAAAGACAATAGGAATTATATTATGCTGATATAAGCTTCTTTCTGAACAATCTTGCTCTACATACGTGTCAACCCATTGTGAAAAAGCTTGTAAATTACAAGTGATGTAAGCAAACGATATCACTTTCATTTAAAAAAACAACCTTTAGACAAATGAATGCAGTGAGATTACGTAATATTATTTTTCTTTACACTTTAGAGCACCTCAAAAGCCTCCTGTTATGATCCTTGTCCAACCTACTGATCTCGTTGGACGGGCTCCACAAGCCATCATCGCGCATTCCGCACCTACCTCTATCCAACCTCGCATCTCCCCACCGAAAGCCGTATCTCCCATAGGAGTAAACAACTGTTCAACCTCGAAAAAATATTCTTCGTCCACCTCCCCCTCGCCAGCATCAGCAACCACCAAGAGGGAGCTAGCATCCTCCCCTCCAGCAGGCATCACAAATCACAGTGCTCCTACCCCTTGTATGGTAGCAGGTGGTCTTGGAAGTGGTGTTTTCCTACATTTCGACAAAAAATTATCCGATTGTGTCAAACAGTATCCTTGTCTGTATGACAGTAAGACTGTTGGGTATAAAGATAAAAAGACAGCAATGAAAGCTTGGGAACTGGTTGCCAAAGAAGTCGAAGTCGAGAATGGTGAGCACACATTGTTTCTATAACAGCCTCAAAGTGAAATTTAGTCAAAACCTGAAAGTAAATTAAGCTGGTGGCACTGACCTTGACAGCCGACGGGGACGTGCTGCTGAAGTTTAAAAAATAAACCCTATACACATCTTAAAAATTTAGTACATTTGGGACGCTGTCAGATATCTTCAGAGCTTAAAAAAGGGACCCTGACCAGCGGCACGTCTCTTTAACCGATTTTGTCAAAGCGTCCCCTCGGTCTGAGCCTCAGACTTGAAAGTTTCAAAAAATCGATTGTAAGTTTCACTTTCACTTTCATTTTTAGGTGAGCACGCACAGAAATTGTATTTCAATCTGAAAAAGCGATTCCACAAACGCAGAAATTTTCTCAAACGTTTACAAAGGTCTGGTACCAATAATCACATATTGCTAAAAAAAGCACGAAGTGACGTCAGCGTATATGCGTTTCTTGATTGGTTGATTCCCTTCACACAAGTCAGACAGCCACGTGTACCTATCAAGCCTGAAGAGGCGAACTTACTAGAGGCTAAATATCTAGCTTCTGTCGAAAGTGAAGAATTTTTAGATGAAAGACCATCTTTTGTTGATCTACATTACAATAATTCAACTTCTGGTGAGAGTTTTGAGCATGAAGGTGGCTTATATGTTAAACAGGAAGCCCCGGATGATGAGGAAGCAATGTATCTTGGAGATGAAGAGATCATTACAGTTCGTCCATCAAGTCCAATGAATTCAGAACCAACTCCTCCGTCAAGTTTTGGTAACCATGGTAATCATAAACAGGAGGATGATCTACAATCTGATGAGAACCATAATGTCCCTGAGAAGAGAATTTTGATGAACACATCCATTGAAAACGCTATTACAGCCAACAACCTAAATCACGATGAGTTCACAAGAAAACGTACCAGAGATACCAGTTTCACAGATCCTGCTCCATCCTTGACTACAACTCACCCAGAGAATTTAACCAATAGTCACCACAGACACACACAAGAGCATATTAATAGCAAAAGATCAAAATTTACTCTAGAAAATCATGCAGCCGATTCGAAATATTCCGACTTAGAAAATGAAGATAATCTTTTTGGTCAAATGGTTGGAGCAGAACTTAAAGGGTTGCCTTACAAAGAAAGATGTATTGCTAAATTGAAAATTCAAAACATCTTATTTGATATGCAAATGACTGCATTGAATAAAAGGAACGGTAAATCAGACAGAAGAGAAAGTCACACTATTTGAATTGGAGAAGAAATGCGGAGAAATCTTGAATTATTGAAAGTTTAAAAAGAAGGCCTCCTATCCAGTGGTATGAGCGATTGCGTGATTGGAATCTTTTCAGGCCGTGATGGAGTGATCAATGAAGTAAGTCCGGAGAGCTATAAGCGAATCTTGACCTTTCTCAAGCAAGAAAAAGTGAAGCCTTCAAATATGCGTGGATTGAATCAGCGATTTCATCATTTTCGGGTGGTATTTTTTTCGAAATTTAGCGGTAAATTTTAGTTTTAATCTGGCATTTGTGTAAAAACTAGGCGGTCTACCATTACCAAGGAGATTTGCTTCTAGCCCTTCGGGCTTATACTTCATTAGGCGTGATCAAATCATAGACTAAAAGTGAAAATGTATTGCGTTGTAGGTTTTTGAGTATACTTGCTGGACAAGGTTTGCTGGGTATTAGACCATCAGGTAACAGATTTACGGTAACGGATGATGTATGTATTTTGTAAACAAAAGGAAGCCGTATATATTTAGTGACAAAAATTGTTTTTTTGTCTGGTAACATTAATTTAACAGGGTATAATGGCTTTGTTGAGCTGAGAACAAGGAAACCTTTCAAATAACTTTGGTTAAGGGGGAATTAGGTGATCACATTGAATAACTACAGCATTATTTTTCTTTTAATGATAATGCCATCTAAACAATATTTTACAACACAGCTGTTATACTTAGAGGCAAACTTATTAATCCCGTTTGTACTGGCCGAGGGAAAATAATGTATGTGGAGTAATTTGTTATTCAATGGACCGTCGTGTTTGACTAAAGATAAATAGAGTCTGAAGCTTTACTATTAAGGAAAAAATATAATTTACGAGAGTCAGACTTCAATTTAATACACTCAGATTTATCTTTCCAATGGAGAAAACTTTTTGATTAGGAAAATTGTTTTTTTGCAAAGGCGCATTTTTTATTTAGGTTTTGTACATATCAAGAGGAAAAGTAAGAGGTATTTTTTAAACACTAACCAAGGGCTTATAAATTTTTTTTTTTTTTTTGTTTTTTATTCATTTAACTAATATTAAGTTGATAGCTTTATCGATATTTTTCCAAAGGTAAATATCAAAAACGTTTTGTGTAAATCACCATTTTCTTTATTTCATTTCACAAATTCATAGATCTAGAAAGGCGACTTATAAAAGCTTTGGAAGATGTCCGCTAAATCTACGGCAGCCGAGTAGAAGTAAATTTCTACCATGGAAAAAGTGATGCGGCTGAAATTTGGCACATAGGTTTCTTATGGACGAGAGAAGAGCAAACTAGTCTGTTAATTAATCATGGGCGTTTGCTAGAATAATAGCTGCGTAGGAGAACGAGCAAAACTTGGCGAGAGGCTGCTGATTAACAGGCTGCTTTCAGCCCTTACCGCCGACAAAATTTCTTCATACGCTAACTTTTCCCGCGTGATACCATTCCAGTCTAGAGAAGCTGTTTCATTTCATAGGCTCATTTCATCTGCTTTAAGATTAACACGAGGATACGTGCTCTCCAGCTTAGTTTTTTTGAATAATAATGGTATTGAGAAATTCTTTAAGTCCGTTCTCGCAGGTTTTTAGAGAAGCTAAACTGTTAAGTTCACGGTACACAAGAGCTGTTGACATTTATAATCTGTTGTACTTAAAACTATTTTGAATCAAATGTATAATTATGAAGCTGGAAAGTAATAAAAATACATTTGGACAAACCAACAGGAAAACTTCCAAATTATGGAAAAGGCCGGGTCTGAATAGCGAGCACCTCACTAAAAACCGGGATTTTTCATCTCGTTTCTTCGAAAACCCAGGCTCAAAACATTCGAAAAAGCGGCAAAGTGGAATAGACGTTAATTAATTGCGTAAAAAAAACGCGGGTGACGTCTAGTATAGGCTAGGGTCTGAAGAGACAAAAAAGAAAAAGAAAAATTTTACGATTTTACAATGAAATATGTTATATTCAAAAATTTAATTTGAAATCGTAGTCACGTAAATAAAATATTTGTACAAACACATTTGAAACCTAACCAAAGAAAAGGATGACGTAATTTACAAGAAAGCGAACAACGAAAATAAGCTCACACCTTCACATACCCCCTTCGGAACCCTTATATTACTACTGGAAAAATTGTCCAAAATATCGTCCCGAGTGGGAAATTATCTCTCAATTTTTGTCCTCATTGAAAATAATCACATAAACCAATCCTCACTGCAAAATCTTATGCTATTTTTCTCCTCCCCACTGAATTTTCTGACTTGAAAACAAAAAAATCGAAACCCCAGCCATAAAAAATATTGGAATACCAATCCCCATCGAGCTTCAGTCCGTTATTTTCATCCCCACCGGCTGAAAACATCCTACCGGGTCTATGAGAAGTGGGTTTTCACATGTAAGTTTTTCTTGCGACGACTTAAAAATCTCCAACAAAAATAAACACAAGTTACGATACGATGTTGGGAGCTTACATTCTTAGTAACATACTTGTTCTTTCACGGTAAACTCAACATTGTAGCATTCTTCATCGTAACAGATTGTAAATTCCAATGGTTTATCAACCATGTAACAATTTGTTCCCTATTAATGAAAAAAAGGAAAATCTTAAGATCAAATTTCTTTAGGCAAACTAACAATGCCCAGTAAATACATTGTATAAAATAGATGTCGCTAGATTAAAAAGGGGGAGTCGTACGGGTTTAACGGTGTGACGATATATATAAGAGTTTTTTACCATCGGTCTATCGGTATTCTAAGAAAAAAGTGAAGGTTTTGTTTTGTTGTCAAACATGCTATGCAGCGACAAAATAAGGATTTTTAGATATTTTCGCTGTCGGTGTTGTCGCTGATCCAATAAAAAAGTGACGGTATTTCGGCGTTCGCGAACCCCGTACGCCCCGCCTTTCTTCTTTACTTTTTTTAAAACTGAATCCACATACAGTTGGCTCTCTCTAATTCGATCTTCAATGGACCAAGAATTTTTTTCGAATCAGAGGAAGATTCGAATTACAATTATATTAATTTCCAACTGAGAGAATAAATATTTTAGTTCGAATTATAAAATAAGATTCGAATAGAAGAGGTTCAAAATAGACAGAGTTGATTAATTGTACATGAATTTTTTTTATCCATTAGAAATTTGATTAAAGTCATATTAATGTAACCATGCTTTGGTCAAGCTAATTTTATTTCGGGGCAAATTGTTTCGCTTACACTTTTGCCACTTTTGCCCTTGTTCCCACTTCTGCCACCATCATGTTGAAACATTTTTAAAAAGTGTGAAAAGTGGCTCATTCAGCTAACTTGTGTCAGGCAATGTGTAAAAACGAGACCACGTTCCTTCTAATACGGGCCCGAAACAGTAGTCCTTCTAGGTAAAATTCCGACGGCAACAGAGCCTTATTCTAGGTCTTTATATTACATTTTCAATCGTTACAACATAAATTATGCCTTCTGCCATCTTTGAATAAATTTATTCTCTAGTTACATAGCGACGGAAAATTAATGCAAAATTAAAATCAAATTTATGCATTCGAAAGCCATTTTGTTTACCACTTTTCACACAAACTGCGCGAAACAAAACAAATTTGTTTTTTGCTTGGTGGAGATTGAGAATTTACCACTTTTAACACAAAGGACACAAACGATCATTTGGAATTAGGTGGCAAAAAATGTAAGCACTTTTGCCACTTTTAGACACATTTTGTAGAAACAATTTGGAACCTGGTGGCACTTGGGGCAAAGATGTGAAAAATAGCAGTGAAACAATTTGCCCCTTCGTACAACCTCTTACCGTTCGGTGCAGACTTCCGCTTTCACAACACTTTTTGTACCTTTCTACCCAGCATTCAGTGAAGAGAGCTTTTGTACCTGGAATGTAACCAAGTTTATAAAACATGTACATGGCAATAAAAACGATGAATCAGCGTGTAACTACTTTAGGCGTACAAACTTTCGCGAGCAGAAACTTTCGCGATTTTCGCGAATTTTGGCCCTTTTCGCGAAAGTAAATGTCTTTAAAAATTCTAGGAAGGGCCATTCGCGAAAGTTTATGCTCACAAAAAATTCTTGACAAGATAGAAAATCTGTAAAACCTCGAACTTTGAATAAAATGTAACTTTTATGGCACTTTTTAGCCTGCTAAAAGACTAATAAGTCAAAGGACAAATGTTTCAAGCCAATTCAAGAAGTATTTGTCTCTCTAAGTCATTTTTTCATGTGAAAATTCTCAATTTTACGTCTTGAATCGCGAAAGTTTATGCTCAATTCAATTCAGCATTGCGGACGAAGTAAAACTCAGAATAAAAACATACTGGTTTAAAATATTTCGCTCTCTCTTAGAGCATCTTCAGTTTTTTTGAATAACAAAGACGTTTAACAATTATATTTAACGACGCTAGAACGGCATTACAATGACTTCTTCAGTTTTTGACGTCACGGAACATCTGGTACACTTCTTTCGCGTATCCGTGGCAGTCTTTGTTGAGACCTGATGGAGCCAGAGTTTGGAGTCTGCACATCCATTTATCTTCGGCTCGTTGTCTTTCTGCGGAGGATGAAAAGTCACTTTCTAGGATCATCACCTCAAGATCAGCAAAGGAGTGGTCGCAATGGAAATGTTCTGCCAACTCTGAATTTTTCGGTCTCTTTCCAATGTCGTAGCGGTGCTTTGAAAAACGCGTTGACAAGGCTTCTCCTGTGTGACCAACGTACAACTTGTCATGGATCTTGCATCTGGCTGCATACACAACGTTCTTCATTGGTTACACGTTTAGTGATACCATTGTGAGTGATTTCCGACTGGGTGACAATGTTCGGGCATAGCTTGCATTTACCACACGGTTTCGTGGTGTTTTGACGTGGTGGTCTTTCCAAGATATCATTTCGCACGATTTTGTTGGCGATTGTTTTTCGGCGGCGGAAGGCGACTGTTGGAGTTGAAGGGAACTCAACAAAGACTGCCACGGATACGCGAAAAAAGTGTACCAGATGTTCCGTGACGTCAAAAACTGAAGAAGTCATTGTAATGCCGTTCTAGCGTCGCTAAATATAATTGTTAAACGTCTTTGTTATTCAAAAAAGCTGCTCTAAGAGAGAGCGAAATATTTTAAACCAGTAGGTTTTTATTCTGAAAGTTTATGCTCGCGAAAAATATTTTTCTGTTAAATTCGCGAAAGTAAATGTCGTGAATTTCGCGATTTTTCGTCCTCACGAAAGTTTGTACGCCTAAAGTATTCGAATACACCTAACCACCAGTTTCAAACCGAAGACTAGAAGAGGGGAATGTTCAACCGTTATTGAAAAAGTTAGTAATTACCATTCACTCTTCAGTAGGGACAGAATGGAGTTTTTACAAGCTCTTATGTGATTTGGTTGGTCGTTAAGATGAAATAAAAACAATCTCGTTCTTTTTCTAAAGAACGCCTCATCTCTATCACTTCAAATGACCAATTAGTGAAGTATCTTATAAAAACTTCAGCTTATCCCCTTCAGTAGGCTGAATGATAAGTTGAAAACTCTCTAATTCGACAGTCTCGATAATTTTCTACGAATTACGAAGAGTTATTTTGAATGACTTTCCAGCTGAAGTTTAAATTACAGAAAGGTTCGAGCAATCCCAGCTGATACACAACGTTGTTTCAACGTTTATCTAACGTTCACAACATCATGTAACGTTAAATGAACGTTGAAATAACGTTGGGTGCTTGCTGGGATAGAGGTTCGAATTAAGGGGAGTTGGCTGTAATCACACGCGAAAAGTATTTTTTCATCCAGAAAACCCTTGGGAATTTTATATTGTTTCCCCTGTGATTAACGATAACAAAATATCTTCAAACTTACTCTTGAAAGCACAAATCTCGTCCGCACTTTCTTGACACCCATCACACCCAACACCAATTGTAGCAGAAGCCGAATTGGCGCTGATTGTTACCAAATTAACGACCAACAGCGTGAAAATGAGAGCCCCATTCATTGTAGAAAGTTAATAATTTAGAGAGTACTATCAGTACTTCGACTACAGCCTTTGCTTGAAAGTTACTGAATTACTCAGATTCAATTCCTCCTATTTATATGGATTTCTAAATGTCCGCATATTAGCAAGTGGAACGAAAGGTGTCGTATTTGAAGCTACAATATTGTCCAGGGAAAGTAAACACGAGGTAGAATTAACTCTAAATACTGTGACCAATTAACAAAAATTATCACTTTCAACTTTTGAAGACTCTGAGGCATGAATATAGATAATAGGAGACATGTAGAAAGAACAGTTCAATTCACACTCACATATCAAAAGTTTTGTGAAAACCATCAAGGTCGAGGTTAGGAGTAAGTTAAAAAGCTGCACCAAATTCAATTCAAATCTATAAAATATATATTTCATGAAATTATAAATCTCCTAAAGAGCATATTATTTTATACATTGCTTATTCTATCAATAAATAAAAGTAGTAGAGTTAAAAGTAAATACATTTATAAAAGTGTATACGCTTTTTATCCCAACGTGAAACAGGGTTAAGAGAAGTTTACTAGGGTCTTATGAGGCCAGATGAGAGAGTCCGACAATGTAAGGACTTGAGGGGCATTTTCCAAGCACTTTTTCGTGGTACAATTTCAACCAAACTCAATTTCTGGAGGAGAACGATGGTAGGGAAAAGTGCTTGCATGTAAAAATCCCTAAAATCCCTAAGATTTCACCCTGTGATTCGACCCTAGTAGCCCACCCCACTCTCAAGCTGTTTTTATGTAAAGGCTCATAAGGGTATGAAACCAATCTGATTCACAATTTCATGTAATATGAAATTTTCTTAGCTGCAACTTTTTAAGGATTCGTTTTCCAGAGGTCTTGAATAGTACACGACTATCCTGGTTCTTCATGATTAATTCTGATAAAAAAAGGTCAATGAATTCCACAAGATTATTTGCCAAAGCTTTTTTAAATAGAACATAATATGCTAAAAATATTTCTGACTTCATAACACAAATAAAATCGATCTACTTACAAATGTTATGTACAAATACAATCCAGGCTAGTTTGATCCGATGAATGTTTACAAACTAGCCTCAATCCGGATTACCAGTTGGGTGGATCCAGTCCAGCCTGTTGGATTTCTCGATCGAGCGTTTCCAGAGAGAAGCTGTCGTCATTTTCTAATTGTGCAAACAGTTCTTCGTCAGGGATGACGCTCAACTTGGCGAAGCTGCCTTGTATGAAATCGTCCAAATTCTCGTCTGTGTCTGAAATGAATGAATGAATGAATGAAATAAAACTAATTACAATTTCAATTCAAAGCTTGTTGAAAAGATATTTCTAAGTTGAATATATAATAATAAATTTCGTAAAAAATGCAAAATGAAGGAGAAGGAAAAGGAAAACGCTTAAACTGTCCTAGATTTTGAAAATCCTCCATCACCAAAAAGAAATATAAATTCACTGTCAAGTGATACAGTGCTTTTGTGTGGCCAAAAACCTTCACTCTCCTAGGGATTTTTAGAAAAATCAGGTCAATAGCACTTGTTTATGACCCCATATTTTGTTGATTTTTATCTGGAGTACCCACCCCCTGCTTACTCCACCCCCTTACAATTAAGCATACAAGAGTATGTATTCAACTGACGGTAACAAATCAAATTTTCTTGGATGAAAAATGTCCAAATTATAAATAGTTTTTCAAAAAAATCCCTTACCCAAGCAAGTCGGTAGACGTTCAAATTCTTTTTGTTTGCTTTCATTGACTTCCTTCAGAGATTTTTCAGCCAGATCTTTAAGAATCTGATCATCTAATATACCAAACGAAGGTGTAGAGATGTTGTAGATTGGTTTGTGAAGGCATGCTTTTTGGAGGTAAGATGGCATCTTCACTTCAACTTCTAAAAGCGAAACAATAAAGGATAAATTATATCTAAGAAAGAATAATTCGCGGATACATATGTTTCAAAAGAACGTAAAATGTAAATATACTGAAATTTAGCAATCAATCAAAACTAGTCAGACAAAACGTATAATAAAGCCCCCTAGGAAAGACTACCTTTAACGAGAACTAGTTTGTCTAACATCAATGATCTGAAAAAATTCTAAGTGAACATATTTTGGTAAATGAAAGGGGTAAATCTTTTTGCTAAAAAATGAGTGCGAAGAATAATTTGACAAGAAATAAAAATCAACGGAATACCTTTATCAGTACAAGGTGGCATATACTCAATTTCATCATTAAAAATATCGATCTTCTTTCGAGTTTTTGTCGAAGTTGAAGCTCTTTGTTTTGTGCTTCGTTCAGTTTTCCCATCTTCGAAGATCTTGAAGGGTGTGGTCGATGAAAGACCTTTCTTAACCGTGGATGGTTTTTCACTCAATTTCCTCAAAGGTTTCGCTAAGGGTGTTGCATTTAATGTTCGAATGTTTTTCAGCTGTGTTGGTTTACATGCCGGCTTCTGTATAGCTCCGTTCTCGAAAGTGACAGATTTGGTGTGATGTGTGTTTTGGATGTTTGCCAAAGCTCTCCTTGGTGCAGCTCCTTTTCCTCGCACTGAAAATTAACATGGATAAGTCTTTTATGTCATATTTTCACAATGATGGCCAGATTTATAAAAGAGCCCAACAGTGAAGAAAAAAATTCCATCAGCAAAACTGATATTGCTTGTATATTTCATTGGCATGTGAAAAAAGGGCAATTAATGAAATAGCGACAAATGAAGTGCTGAAAAATAGAACCAAAATTTTACCTTTTTGGCATTTTCAGAATTTTTTTTTGCGAAGCGAATATACATGAGCGAAGCAGTTTTGCTATCGTGTGCATGTACCTTTAAATTCTATATACCAGGGGAGCGCCAAGGAAAAATTGATGTGCGTTTTCTACGGTACCGAAAACATCATTTCGATCCATCAGGCGGCACTTTCTCATACATTTCTATCCGTCGCTTCCGTAAATTTGGAATAATTGGTTTTTAGTGTAGAGGATGTATACCAGATCTAAATAGTTACGGAGATAATCTTCGGGCGAGTTTCCGTTCTGATTATCTCCCTAATGTTTAAATTAGGAAATTTAAAGAAGAGATCAGCGCGGGCTGGAAGCGTTCAAGAAGCGTTCAAACACTCGTTTTTCAAGAAGTCGTTGCATTGACTCGGGCAAAGACTTTCGAATGTTGACTCTGAATTCGAATGTTGACTCTGAATTCGAATGTTGACTCTGTCTTTGAAAAATAAAATCATTGTTGTTTTGAAATTGAAAAGAGACGGAGCCTGATGAAAAGAAATGAAGAAAGCAGCTGAACTGTGGAATGAGAAAGAAAGAAGATGGAATTTTTATTGTTTCATCAACAGGACAGCAGCCTCAACGGAGTTGTTGCTTCGTTGCAAAAAGAGGTTCAAAGCTGAAAAATGAACTGTATTATGATGGTGGGAGAACCATTCCTTGGATGATTGGATCTTGGTTCTTGGTACTAGAGAGCGCAACATGAATTTGGACTTTCAGTATGTTTTAAAATGGGAAAAAGATAATATATTTTGGATATGGCTAACCTGGAAGAATTTATTCTTCCCCTTATTGAGTTGAAGAAGAACTGTTTGTTTGTTGTTGCTTTTAAAAATTCTGGCTTGGCGGACCCTCACTCGATGATGTGGACTCCGTGGTTGTTGTTTGTTGTTTGTTGTTTATGAATACGCATTGGTGGTCAGAGAAATAGAACATTGACATGTGATTACCCATTCAGCCCTAATATAGTCCATATAGACCTTTTCATAAATTACGTCACGAACATCACTTGCCTCGTTTTCAAACAATTACCATGGTGATTATGAGACGTTTAATGATTTTTTTATGAATAAAGTAGTTTTAATTAATTCTTCTGGGGAGTTAAATCACCATGGCAATAATTTCAAATTCGTAAGGTAATTTATGAAAAGGTCTATTGGCCTAAGCATGAAGGTTATAATGATAGATGGAAAGAAAATGTCTCGGTGATGACTTAAATGGTCGTTTAAAGATTTTATTAATCTATTTAAAGCGGCTTTCCTTCGATGAAGTGGATCCATGCAAATTTTTTCAATTCACGCATTCATGCAATTTTTTTTCTAATTTCAAACATTCACGCAACCGGAAAAGCCCATTCACGTATTCACGCATATGGCTTGAGGATCTCTGTAAAAATGTAAGATCTTGTATTGAAACGATAAGGGGCCGTCCACATAATACGTATACACTAAAATGTAAAAAATCAAGTACCCCTGTGTACGCTTGTGCGTACCTATACCCCCTTGTTGGTAGGTATTTTTTCCTTTCACTCCCCCCCCCTCCAACAAACAAAAATTGAAAAGCAATCGTCTGGTTTGGGCCAATATTTCAAATAAGAAACTTAATAAAAAACTTTTCATTTTTTGCATTGAGGATGAGCAGTCAAAAAAAACAGTTAAAGTCGCTTATTATTTCGTGAGAACTGGACAACAATTCACAGAATTTTACATGCAAAAAAAGGAGCTGTAAAAAAATACTATTGCGTAATTACTATTTCTTTCCTTTAAGATGAAGATGATTGGGTGGATATTGGGCCGACAGGTGTTTTGCAAGTTCCAAGATTGGAAATTAAATGAGACTAACAGATGGGGCGGGGGCGTGTCGTATGTAATATTTTAAATTATTAATTCATCATTTTTTTTTCACAAATGCAAAATGAGAATATAATGTATTATATTGTGAGAACCGGCAGATCTTTAATTGTTAGTCTTTAGTTATTAGTTGTTAGTTGTGAGTTGAGAGTCAAATATTGCAAATTTTCTAAGCTATACCAAAATTCACGGGACCGAAGTATTCTTTCTATATATGATAGAAACCAGGTCGTTTTTATGGCATAAATTTTCAGGCGGGAGGGGGATCATTTAATCTAGTTTTTTATAAGAATGTAAGACAATGTCTGTTGTAATAGGCAGTTATAAGAGTTTCTTTTAAAGAACTTATTTTTTGTGGAAGATAAATCTTTTATTTTATTGTTATGAACTGTAATCATTATAGTAATTACTCAATATTTGATGATTTTTTTTTATTTCCTTGAAAAATACATGTTACACAAAAATAAAATGCTCTGTCCCCCGTTATAAGTTTGCTACCTTAAAGTCTTTGTTTGGATTGAAAGGTCTGATGATGCTGATGCAGTAAAAACAAGTGCGACAAGATTAGAAAAAGGTTTTGAAAAAATGAAAATACATTCAATAAAAAAACATTCCTCAAACAAAGGACTTTTACTGATTCTCTTTTGAATGTTTATAATAAATAGAACGTTTTCTATCTTATAATCAAAACATTTGTTTGTAAATTTGCTTGAAATCAACTTTGCTATTTCTTTGTTTACAAAAGCAATAGAATGTGAGGTCACATCTCGAAAAAACTTTCAATCTTTCACACACCCCTGTCTCAGTGACCCGGTGGCTTTTAAAATTTCACCGGGGATAAAAAATTTTCTTTGGAAAGCCAGTGGGGATTTTTCAAAGACAGAAAATACCAGTGGGGACACAGAATTAGAATAAAAATTTCAGTGGGGATTTCGAAATTTTCTTTTTTTCCAAGTTTGTTGAAACAGTACAGTAAGTGTGATAAGCAAGCAATTTTATTTCAATCTTTATGTAATTATATGGATATGCATAATGCATAATAACATTTTTCTTTGCTCCCACCCAGTCTTGATCGGGTCAATGAGGCTCATTAAGGTAAAATTACTTATATATCATTTCCTCCCTAAGTTCATTTGGCCAAAATTTCCAAACATTCATCTTGAACGGGTAGAATAGCAACTATTTGCTAACCTGAGATCAGATTGTGGTTGTTTTCTGCCCACCACGCTGAAGCTCTAAAGGGATGGGTGAAAACATAGTCATTATAAAAAACCCCGGTCTGGAGGGCTTTTGTTTCTTTCTATTGTTAACAGTTAGAGCTTGTGTTCGCAAATCGACTTTCTTTTGCATACTTTTTGATCATGTGATTGAAATTTAGACCAATCCCAAAAGGAGAATTTGGTAACGTGATCAAAAAGTATGCAAATCGCAACTTGCCTTTTATTTATAACAAAAGAAAATTCGACAATAAAGCTAAAACAATACATTGCCAGACCAGTGTTTTTTTATAATGACTATGGTGAAAACATAACAATCTGACGAATATGCAATCTCGAAATCGTAAGGACCGCGTTCGTCTAAAAGGACTAGGGATGACAACAAAGTTGCGTGATTGTGTTTATGAATAGGGCGCCGTATCAGTTTTTGACTTTCTGACGCACAACAAGATTCTTGTTGTAAAATTTTCCGTGGGAGGACTATTTTCCTCAGATGTATAATTTTCAAGTGCCTTCAGAGGTTTACCGTGCACGTAAGAAAATTATGAACAGCTGTTATCAGGTTACTATTTGCTAACATGACAGCTATAACAAGAAATAGACAAGCTGTATTGGAGTGGCTACTTTCCTAGGACAGTTGCCATATATATTTGATGAGATCAACGTCCTCGTGATCTCGGACATAATTTTTGTATACCATGATCCTAATGAGCAGCCTAGCTCAATGGTACAAGATCGAGCAATCGACTCTCAATTTAATATTACCCTTTATTTTTTTCGGATTCGATTGTATTTGATAACGTTTACAGGGGGGTTTACGATTTAAAAAGAGTGGTGTATCTCTGGTATTATGACGTAACGGCTACATAAGTGTCTAAGGAGGCGCCACCATGGTTGGGGCCGACGGGCTAGAAAATTTTTGAAAATAGGACCCTCTAGATTGGCTAAATATGGCCTCAAATTTCAAATTTTTGACAGT
Organism: Clytia hemisphaerica; assembly: GCF_902728285.1. Taxonomy (NCBI): domain Eukaryota; kingdom Metazoa; phylum Cnidaria; class Hydrozoa; order Leptothecata; family Clytiidae; genus Clytia; species Clytia hemisphaerica. The sequence continues at coordinate 490,371 of NW_027104475.1, forward strand.
AAAAAAGCAGTTTTTTGGTCGTAATATAGCAAGATTTCAGGGTCTTTTCAGAGTGGAAAAGGAAAATAACAGGTTTCCTAGTAGTTTAAAAATGTTTCATACTCAGGTCTACAGTTCCTAGGCCAAGTTGCTTTTAGGCCATTGTGAGGCCCTTTAGCACTGCGTTGCTTATAAAATTAAAAACCGTATAATAGCTAAAAAAGTTATGATAGAAAAAGAAAAGATCTCACAATTTCTTTTAAAATCCATTCACTTTTTGAATAAATAGGTATCTCAACAATAATAATGTACATATTTTCTATTAACCCTTTGAGTGCCAGGGTCCTTTTTTCTAAGTTTTTTTTAAAAAATCGCTAGTTCAAACTTTAAGGGCTTATATCTCTTGATCTAGAAGGAATTAGAAGCTCGTATATAGCTCGTTGGATAGCTTAGAGTCTCTTCTTTCTTTTGGGCGCCTTCGGCGCCGCCCGATTTAGGAAGGGCGTGGTGGGCGGCGGCCAAGGGGGGGGGGTAGGTTAGGGAATTAAAGCAGTCAGGCCCGCTGCGCGGACCTGACTGAACTGATGAAAAGGTGCCCAGTGGTAAAATTTCAAATCAATTCACTAGAAGACAGAATAAAGTAAAACAGGGCCAAATTTGGAGGTTCTTGGATCACTAGTTGACCAAAAATAGTCAAAAAACGGTCAGAATCTCAAAAAAGTGAATTTTTGTCAATTTTTTGCATTTTTTTGACTTTTTTGCTTAAAATTTCGCTGGAAAGACTCACTTTTGAATTTTTTTTTGCTTGACCATAAAGGACAATCTAATTCCTACGAGTTCGACCAAAAATAACGATTTATAACTCAAACTGGGCATTACAGGAGGGCTTCGCCCTCCTATATAGCCCATGTCGTATATATACGACATCGGCACTTAAAGGGTTAAAAAACATGAAATATCACAAGCCTCACAAAGGGAGAGCCATAAAAATATACAAAAGAGATGAACAAGAAAATTGTTGGAAATTTTGTGTATCATCTATTATATCAAAACCTCTGTGAGAGAAAAAAAAAGTTATGTTGATGCTTTTTTGAGTCAAAGTTGTTCATTTGTTTTGAAAATAAAAAATCTATTATCAAGCTTTAATGAAGCTTATGGACATTTTTCAACAAAATTAAATATGAAATAAAATGTAAAAGCTAGAAAAACAGTAATATAATGCCTCTACATTCATTTCTCCTTATGTCACTTTCATTTAAAATTCCAAGAGACACCAGCCAAAACTTAAAATAATTCACAATAATTCCAAAAAAAATGAAAAACATTTCTCAATCAAGCAAATGAATTCTTGGTACTTATTTTAAATCATAGCTTGGGTTTCTTTACTTTGTGTATTCATGACATTCATGATGTAATCTTTTATACGGAAGCACACAAAATAATCCTCTTTTGTTATTTTGCCACTAGTTCCGGGTTATCTCGGGTGCTTCCGTATAAAAGATTACGTCATGAATATCATGAATATGCATGTCAGGATGATAGCGGAACAGGAATATAATCATTCCATTCCCAATATTGTTCAAGAAATGTCGTTTGATGTTTGAGCTCTGATTTTGGGAAGAAGCACGTCAAATTATCAATATTATTGACCGATTCATAACAAAAATCACATTCATGGTCTTGAGAAGTCTGTTTACAATCTCTTTGATATCGGAACTATTTGACAGGTTCAGTATCATATGCAATCAATTCAACAATTTTGTCTTTGTTGGTCACTTGATAGCCCTATCATATGCTTCTGCTGCTGTTGTATTTTGCAGGCCATGGGTCATGCTGTATCATGATGGACAAAATAAAATCCTCCAAAAATTCCTCACAACAAGATTCAAAGCAAATCATTCCCATAACTTTTGAGTTTCTACAATGACAATATTCATTCTCTCCCTTGTATAAATTTCGTCTTATGACTGTTCGTTTTTCTTGAGGTAGAAATAAATCCAGACAAACATGCCCCTCTCAGGACTCAGCTGCTTGCAAAGTTTTCCAAGTTTGTTTTCTCTCTGTCTTCCTTTTCATCATAATCACAACAGTTTACAAAACATCAAACTGACACCGATAAAAATCCATTAAAGTATTCTCAGGGTCAACAGAAGTCTATTTTCAACCCATTTTAATCATCAAAACTCCATAAAACTGCATGAAGAGCACAGATGTTTAAAAACCACTGTAAACAGTTTTTCGTGTCTCACATTCTAGACAGGTCTGTTCATAACAAAAAATCGGGATTTTCTAGCCTAGCTGAGCGCGTACTACTTAGGTAAAGAAATCTGTCAGTTTGTTTCGCTTAGCTTGCGAGCGTGCAAAATATATATTTAAGGTATTCAAAATCAAAACAAATATGGTAGACAATCTCTAAATTGGATGTTAAAAAAAATTGGCTGGCTGGATGAAGTTGCTTGACAATGAACAGTCAGTCTTAAAGAGAAAGGTTATCAGTTAAGAGTTAATCAAAGATAGAATAGCAGTTAGCAGTCTTTTAACATAAGTTTTCAAACTAAAGTTTTGTATAAATTCTGTTGATGTTTTTGAGCATAGGCGGGTAGCGGGGTTTTCTCAAAATCTTCAAGTTTCAGTGGGGACCGGTGAGGAAATAAAAATTTTGAAGAGCTACTTAGTGGGGATCTAGAAAAATTAAAAGTTTTCAGTGGGGATTCCCCGGAGGCAAATTTAGCCTGTTTTTCTCCCCGGGGACAAAATTTTGGACTTTTTTTTCAGCGGGTGGGGGTGCCCAGCGGGTCTGTGACACGGGGGTGTTTTCACTTGTTTGAAGGATATCGTTGCTTAAAATAAGCTCCTTTTATTCCCGTGGAAAACCTTAAAAACATCCTTTCTTAAACCTTCTTATAAAAAATAAATTTTGGACGCACTTTTTCTGATTTGGAGTTAAAACATCAAATAACTAAAACACACCTTCAGATTTCGAACTCCTCATTAATTATTCATTTTCACTAATTAGCAAACAATATTACTTTTATTAGTTAGTCTCCAGGCTCATAGCACAAGTTTTGAGGATTAGTGACGAAATTTAACCTTCTAGAACCTTCAGACACAGATAGAAAAACCAGGTCTATTTATTTTTATATTTCAATATGTTGGTGCCGTAAATTTATTACGTAACTAACAACTAATAACTAACAACTAATAACTAACAACTAACAACAAATGACTAAAGCCCTTCCTAGACTCATATGTTGTATTGGATTGTCAATGCTAAAAGATATTTCTGTACTTAAAGAATATATATGTTGCTTCGACACTTATCCATGGGAAATTCTTCCAAAAGAAGAACCTTCCTGGAAGGGAAATTAACTTAACACTCAAACGGGTAACTCAAAAAAGTTAAAAAACGGACTTCCAGATCGGAAAGAAGCGGGAAACCAGTATGGATTCCACGAAATCTCGCACCAAAGATATTTTTCAGCACAGCAAGCCTCATGCCAAGCAAAATTTCTTTTCTACCAACATTCAATTTTTCAATAAGGGTGCAAGATGGGAAAAGAGGCGCATGCGCCAACATGATTAATAAATTGACGCAAGCGTAAGAGTGAGAAAGCAAATTTAGCCAAATGAAAGCTAAAAATCGATGGATTATGCACGGAGATCTTTAATCGGATTCAAAATTTTTCAATCTTGGTCATAAAGAAAAATTGGTGATGTCTAAAGACATAATTTTTCCTTTATCTGATGAAGAACTAAAAAGCGAATATAATTCAAAGTTATACTCCTTTCCAATCGGGAATAATTCCAATTCCGATTTTGAGGGAGCTCACGCGGGATGTACTCTCGAGTTCCTAATAAACGTACAGTAACGAATAAACATACAGGGTTGAAAATAGAGGCGTAAAAACCTAATTGAAGGGTCTTTTCCGGTTCGGTTAGGGGGTAAATAATGGTTATTCTGCTTTCATTTGACGAATAGATAAAACCTCCATATTCAAAGAAGGGTATTTAGCCTTAGAAACACAAGTAGGCTCTTGAAATTGAAGAAAATATTTATTGAAATTAATAAACGTACATGTACGTTTATTAGGCACCCGAGAGTAGCGGGATATTGAGGGAGCTGAATTTAAACATTTCCGAAATTATTCGATTTTGAACAACTGTCTTAAAAAAAACTTTTGTGTTCAAATGGTACATACTAGGGCTTTATTCACACGAAGAATGGGGTCCTTTTGAATGACTTTACAGCACTTTTTCCAGAAATTGAGTTTCAATTTCCCCGATTTTTAAACATTACTCTAAAGACAGTTAGGGAAACCATCCAGGATCCTGCCATTCTATAAGCCAGCAAAAACTAAGTGATACTTGTAAACTTAAGTTTCTTACCATTTTCCATAAAAAACAATCGAAAACATTACTACTTCCCAAAGCCGGTGACCAGAGCAAATGATCTTCCTTGATGAGGGCGCCCTTTCAGATCTATTGTTAACTCATTTAAAATGGTGGACAGAGTTGCGGAATGATAAAGGCGCCCGCCGCTTCGAGGGTGGTAACGCCAAAACACCCAATATGATCAGCCAACAGAAGGCGAGTTTGTTGCCGCGCGAGTTACGTCATGCACTCGACCGTAGCGAAAGCACAAACAACATTTTGCAATTATAAGAATATCTTATGTGCTTAATTCTATTTGACTTTGAGAGCTTCATTGAAGATGAAAAAGTAGAAAGATAAGAAACGCGGTGGTTTATTTTGTTTAAATAAGTGTGTTCTATCATTGTTGAAAATTGGAGAAATTCTACCGGCGCAAAGATTTTTTACAGCCAATTAAAGGCACAGTCTGCTTATAATTACTATGTTTGCTATATCTTCTAGGCAAAAAACGGTAAAAAAAGACACAAACGTAATTTTTTTATGAGTGCGGTTATAATTTTTTTGATTGCGGCTGCGTACAGGAGCTCGCCAAATGTTCCTAACTGAAAGATCGCAGTGGCGCATTGGTGTAAGGGTACTTACAAAGATTGTTTGATTTTCAGTTGGCGTAAAGTAATAATTCCAGCTCGGCGTGAATGACTCCATAATCCATCGATTTTTAGCTTCCGTTTGGCTAAATTTGCTTTCGCTCGCTTGCGTCAATTTATTAATTATGTTGGCGCATGCGCCTCTTTTCCCATCTTGCACCCTTATTGAAAAATTGAATGTTGGTACAAAAGAAATTTTGCTTGGCGTGACGCTTGCTGCACAGAAAAATATCTTCGGCGCGAGATTTCGTGGAATCCATACTGGTGTACGCCGAAGGTTAGTTTTACAGGAAATCTATATGGGCGGGAAAATAAGGAAAACTCAATCGGGTATGAACTTCCTGTTTGGGAAGCTTACACAGTTTTTTCACAATTTAACAAGATTTCTACAGTGAAGTCAAGTTTGAAGATATTCTTTATCAGAAAAACAGTTAAAAGTAGTCAAAACGCAATTTACCTTACCTCCTGAGTTTGTCTTTGTTATGCTAAAATATACCAAACCTTTGTCATGCTGTCTAATTACAAAAACCTCCAATCACTACTTCTCCGCCATCTTGTTTCACTTTAAATGCCGTGTTTTAAAATTCCTTAGCTACATTATATGTACGGAAAAGGTTTTCTCCAGGTTTTTTCAATCCTGGGATTAAACTACGAGGGCGGTTCCGCCCGCTTATTTTTCTTTCGGCGTTGAGCCCTGGGGATACTTAACAATAAAAGAGATTTTAAGATTAATGTTGAAAAGCATATTTTTTCGATAAATTTAGGCAATATTCAACAAAAAATAAGGTGGTTTTAAACAAATCTTTGACAAATTGGCGTTTCTTTCTGTTCTAATATATGCAAATCACGTCGAAAAAAGAATATATTTCCGCCTTTATTTTCACTTTCGCTTTCGTGTTACGCGATTCCAATTGGATGAATACCGCTCGCTAACAAATTCTGATTGGCTGTAAGTCTTTAGCTTCGGGATTCTGATTGGATCATTTCCCGCGTCACGTTTGAATTTTGATTGGTTGAAAGTTTTTGAGCGTGAATTCTGATTGGACGAATACCTGAAAAGTAAACAATAGTATTTTGCTTATCAAAACCTAAAGAATTCCAGGGGGTTTTATTTACTTTGCATGACGATAATTAAGCCTACAAAACACCGAGAAAAAAACCCAACATAGAACAGGTGTATTTTGTATTGTAGAATATGATATCGTGAATTTTTTTGAAATTCTATGTCAGGATTTTTTCTCAATGCCCCGTAACTATGCCCGGGGTACCCGTTGCTAAGACCTTATGTTAAAAACGAAAGCGATTACGGCAAAAAGTAGCGATTTTCGTAATACCTCAAATATTGATACTTGACTGTACTGTTCTACGGCAAAGTTTATTTTCCTTTCAGTTTAAAACCTTAAAATTTGATGCTTTTTCACCTACCTTTCGCCGGTCATCGTACGTGTACAGCTTCGCCGAAGATTCAGTCAATTTTCAACTTCCCAAAGAGGAAGAATCTTCCCAAACGGGCAGAAAAAAATTAAGTTCTTCCCAAATCCCATTTCGGAAGAATCTTCCCAATCGAGTTAGTGGCACAGACTGTTTGACTGCTTTTTCCAAGTTGTGCATTCGAGATCTCCAGCAAACGTGCCACACTCTGCTAACTGGATGAAAAAAATTTACCTGAAAGACTTGGACGAGTATCTTGTGTATTTTGGACCATCAATCCATCCATCTTGAAGTAAAAAAAATGAGAAACAAATTTGAATGAAATCTCTGGAAATAACTGCTGGTGCGAGTTCGTCTTGGCTTTTTGATCCGGTGCGAAGAAGTCTGGTGAATTTGTTTTGAAGTTCTAAATTTACCGGCTATCCGGTTCGACCAATCAAGTTCTTCTAAAAGTTGCATAAATTAACCAGTCTCTTCGATTTCGCGGACAGAGGCCTGGTGATTAAACGCCCGTTTCGCCATTTTTCGAAATGGCGGATAAAGACAAATAACGCGGGAAAATTTCGTAAAGCACATGTTTGTATATTTTTTGGAAAAAGAAGAAAAGAAAATACGTGTGGCGTGGAATCTTGAGACAAAACAATAATATTCAACAGTTCACTTTATACAACCCCAGTGTCTAATCGAAAATAATGATGGTATGTGGTTTTGCTGCTTTTTTTATTGGTTGCAAAATTACAATCTTGTCTCTTAGTTAGACAAACAAGAAGACACGAGCTCGTTTAAGTTTGTTTTACTTGGCTTGGTCTTGGTCTGTTGGTACCATAATAATTCTATTTGTATTAATCGTTGATTGAATTTTTTCTTATCCTTGGTTCTCAAACGAAAGCGGGAATTTGATGCGAGCATTATTTTTTCAAAGAATCCTTTCTGATTGGATGGAAGTGCTTTACCTTCATTTGATTGAATACCGTCAACTGCTCCAACTTGGGACGAGTGGTTGCAACATGGGACTTGTTGATATCTGGCCTGTATTTTCACTTACTGTTAAATCTCTTTGACAACAAATTTGTTTTGATAACTCCACAAAGTTTATCAATCGTGGCCAAACGCTCCATCGTTTTGCGGCAATCGTTTTGCCACTTCTTCGTTCCATAGACACTCGCGCGTGTTCCACTGTGGATTTTTTTCATATTTTGATTTAAAAGCCTACTCGGTGCGAAAGAGAAATCGTGTATTTTTTAATACGCGGTTCATTAAACTCAAATCAAATGACTTTGGAGGTTCGGTGAAATGGTGGTGGAATGCCCATCCCATGTTGCGTCAGATAGTCCCAAGTTGGAGCAGTTGACAGTACTTCTTTTTAAACAATCGCATGGCAATTTTTTGATTGGACAAAATAAAACAATTTATATCACAGCAATTGGATAAGGATAACATAACATTTGGCGCTTCCAGGAGTGCCGTAAATCACCGATTAAGCGCCCCGCTTGAATTAGCGCCCCGCTCGAATAAGCGCCCCCCATTTAGTTAAAATAATTTTATAAGCGCCCCGCTCGAATAAGCGCCCCCCTTTGAATAAGCTAGGCTAATTTCCGGGATAAGAATTTCTCTTCAGATGATTAACAGTCGAAAAAATTGAAACGATTGGAACGATTAAGAATAAAATGATAGAAATTGTCAATTGGATTTTTCTTTTATTCATCCTTTTTTGAAGTTAAGTTTAAGCAGATTCCGAATTTGCTGATATACGAATTTCTGAAATAGAAAAATAAGCGCCCCGCTTGAAAAATTAAATAAGCGCTCGGGCGCTTAATCGGTGATTTACGGTGTTTGTAATTGAACAAAATAAAACAATCTAGATATTTTCCAAGGGACAAATTTTTATTTTTTTCTCTATTTCTTCATGTTCGCCAAACTGGGAAGTCTTCATTTCATATATATACCACAGGAAAGCTCATGAAACCTGCTAACTTAATTTTGAGTTTGGCTGATCCCCAAGATTTAAAAATTTCTGTTTTTATTTAACAGAAACTATCAATTCCTGTATTTTATAAAGGAAAATATCTTTGTATTTGGAGAAAATTTATTTCTTGTATTTTCGAAGAAGAATGGGTTTTTATCATGATATAATAACATAAGTGTTTTTGATTTCTTTTAATATCCAGAATATCCATTGTTCCTTTACTTTTTAAGGACACTGAGTTTAGAACTTCTAAATTCAAAGACTGTTACCGCAGGCAGAGACAGGACGTGAAGATTTACTGAATGTTCGTGATATTCGCTAAAATATAAGGGAAAATTCTACTAAGTCACAAAGGTAATTTTACTAAGTTCCACAAAGTTAAAAAGGGCAAAATATATGTACAAGTCAATGAGTAAATATACTTACTAAACACGTATAATCCCATGAGCTCTGGTGCGGTATAAAAATGTCTTCTATATTTCGGTTATCTGGTTCTCAATCTCAAATCAGTTTTCATTCACTCTGATTTGTCTATGTAAAATTTGTACCTCGCTCTTCTCTCATCAAAGTTCAACTAACAGAAAAAGGCAACAAAAACAACCACAGAAAATGCAAAAGCGAGAGAAGAGAAAGTCCCAAGGGACGGACGCAACAAAACAAGGACAAGCAAATGGGAATGCGTGTATATATAATTACCCTATAATTATAATAAATAATGGCATTTACATAGCCCCTCACAAAATTTTTAATTTTTGTAACCTTCAAAACATAAATAAATTCCTAAATAAATTTTTAATAATTTTTGATTTTCATTAAGTACTATATTTTTGTAGTAAAACTATTTTGTTCAAAGGTCTAAGTAATTTTGACTTGTTTGCCAGTTCAATTTCGACAGTTCTCGTGAGCCCAGTCCCAGGGATGAGCTTTGTTACTTTCGCTAAACACCATTCATTTCTAGGTTTCTCATCCTTTAGCAAAACAACATCATTAATACTAATGGCATCTTTCAGTTCCTTATGCCATTTACTTCGTTCTTGTAAAGAATTTAAGTATTCCTTACGCCAGCGCTCCCAAAACTCATTAACAAGATGCTGGACACGACGCCAATATTTACGACAATATAAATCGACATCACTAAATGAACCAGGAAGGGGGTATACAACTTTCGATTTGTGAGTTAGTAGAGTCATTGGCGATATTGGAGTGAGGCTGGTTGAATCGTTTAAGCATTCGACGCTTAATGGTCTTGAGTTGATTACGTTTTCGACCTCGGTGATGAGTGTGTGGAACGATTCTTCATGAAGAATTTCGCCATGTTTGATCAACATTCCGGACAAGATATTTCGGGCTGTCCGGATTTGTCGTTCCCAAACTCCTCCATAGTTGCTGGAACTAGGTGGATTTCTCTTCCAGACGACCCAGTCACCGTTGTGTTTTGATAGAAAATCGGCAATTTTTGAGTGATCCATATTCATAAATTCTCTGTAAAGCTGTTTATCAGCGCCGACAAAATTAGTCCCATTGTCGGATCTTATCATTCTAATATTTCCCCGTCGAGCGACTAATCGTCGGAGAGATAAGATAAATGAATCGGTTTCCATGCTGTGGATTCCTTCGATATGAACAGCTCGAGATGCAAGACAGGTGAATAGAACGCAGTAACGTTTGACTAGTGATCTTCTCACCTTTATGTAGAATGGACCAAAGACGTCGAGGCCAGTGTAGGTAAACGGTGGAGCGGCTTCGATTCTGTCGATTGGAAGATCGCTCATTCTTTGCTGAATTGTAGCCCCTCGTAGGTGCCTGCACACGACGCATTGATGGATGACGTGTCGAACCATTGAATTGATATTGATGATCCACAGGCCATTGGTGCGAATCTCATTGATCGTCATACCTCGTCCTGAGTGAAATGTGTTGTTGTGATGGAAACGTACCAAAGGCTTTGTGATGACACTGTCCTTTGGAAGGATTATGGGATGTTTGATTTCGAAGTCCATGTTGGAACGTTGAAGTCGGCCACCAACTCGAAGAAGACCGTCTTTGTGGATGAATGGGTTGAGCTTGACGAGATTATCGTTCAGTTTGATCTTTTCGTCGTTCTTGAGGCGTTGTACTGTGTTGGCGAAGTATGATCGTTGAACTTCCTGGAAGATCGTCACTTGGGCAAACTTTAACTCTTCGACTGTTAGGGGTTGCATCGTTGGCTGTTGACCTCTCAGAACCATGGAGTGCGTCTTTGATTTCTTGCAGAAGTTGTTGATGTAGCGTAAGACGAATGCTGTAACACGAATGATTTTAATCCAAGACGACATTCTACCTATGACTGATAAGAGAACGTTAGTTTCTACAGCTGCTGTAGCTGCACAAGTCAGAGTATCACTACTCTTGACGATCTCAGGATCGTCGTCATTGACAACGAACTTTGTTGTCGTGACATCATCACTAAGTGGCTGCCAAAGGAATTGAGGTCCTTTAAGCCACATATTGATGCGTTCTGTGTCGTCTTGTCGTAGTACTCTTGATCCAACGTCAGCTGGATTGTCTTCTGAGTTTACATATCTCCAACTGGTTGACGTCGTTCGGTCTTTGATGAACGTCACTCTGTTTGAAACGAACATCTTGAACTTCTTGGTGTCATTGTTCAGGTAGCCCAGCACTACCTTGCTATCTGTCCAATATACTTCACGTTGAATGGGAATCTCGAGCTCTGTGGACAGTTTGCTACCCAGTTTTGCGGAAAGAGCAGCGGCCATAAGCTCGAGACGTGGCATTGTGATCGTTTTCTTGATCGGATTCACTCTTGACCGTCCATGAACGAAGGAGCAGTGGATATTGCCATCTGGATCTAACAGGCGAATGAAGGTGCAATATCCATGTCCAGTTTCAGAAGCATCTGAAAAGTGGTGCAAGCTAGCTTCTTCTACAAGGAAGCCTACTGGGTGAAAGCATCTTGGAATGTTGATGGTTTGGAGCGACAGAATCGTTTCTGTTGCTTTACTTACTCTTTGTTGCAGTTCGTTTGCGAAGTCTTCATCCCAACCGAAGTTTTCGGAACAAAGACTTTGGAGTAGCCTTTTGCTTTCGAGGAGGAATGGAGCAGCCATTCCTAAGGGATCATAGACTTGGTGGATAATGGAGAGCAAACCACGCTTGGTTGATGGTATGTCGAAGGTCTTCGTTCGGAGGCTAAGAGTATCTTCAGAGATGTTCCATTGAACACCAAGTGCATGGTCGTTTGGTAGGACATCTAAGCATTCTTGAAGTTCTTTGACGCGGTGGTTTTCAGGGATGGCTTCGATGACGTCTCGTGAGTTGCTGATGACTTTTGTTAAGTTGAAACCACCATCTTGACACATTGAACGCACGTTCTGAACGAGCTCTATCGTTTCCGAGGGTTCTTCTGTTGATTTTAGCATGTCGTCGACGTAGAAGCTTTTTCTGAGGGTGTCGGACGCTTCTTGACCATACTTTGATTCGCCTTCGGAAGCTGCCTTTCTTAAAGCGAAGTTAGCACAACTGGGTGATGAAGTGCTACCAAATGTATGGACGCACATCTCGTATTCTTGGACAACGTTTCGAGAATCTCCATCCTCCCACCAAAGGAACTGAAGGTAACGGCGTTGATTCTCTGGGACTTGAACTTGGTAAAACATACTTTCGATGTCGGCCATAGTTGCAATAGTGTGTTGGCGAAATCTGGTGAGAACGCCAAGAAGTTGGTTGGTTAAGTCTGGTCCTTGAATGAGCTCGTCGTTTAGGGATTTGTCGTGGAACTTCGAGCTGCAATCGAAGACAACGCGAATCTTTTTCTTTCTTGGGTGATAGACGCCATGATGAGGGATGAACCATTGTTCGTCATCTGGATACGACGACTGTACCTTCTGAGCATAACCTTTACTAAGCATGTTATTGATAAAGTTCACATAGTCGTTACAAAATGTATGATCTCGAGAAAATTTCTTCTTTAATAGATTAAGCCTCTTCAAAGCAAGTGATTTGTTGTTAGGCAAATTGACTTTATCATTGCGAAAAGGTAAGGGAAGAACGTAATGTCCACTTACCTTTTGACAGTTGGTGTTCATGATGCTCAGGAACTTGACGTCGTCTTGGGAGAACTCGTCACCTAATGATTTGTCGTTGACTGTTTGCTCTTCACCATAGACTGATCCAATCATTTTTTCGATCGAATGGTCAGCCACCTGCTCTTGTTTCACGAATCTATGGGTTGGTTTTCGTTCTGATTTCAAGTCGAAGTTGATACGATAACATGACGTGATGTTTGGTTTGGTGTTGTCAAGTGGACCTGCTATGCACCACCCTAGGTTTGTCTCGAAGGCATAGGGTCCTCTCTCAACTGGACTTGGGATTACGTTCGTGGGCTGAATTGCTTTGGGGCAGTTTGCACCAATTAGGATGCCAACCTTCATTGGATGATTGTCGCCAGTCTCGGACAGTTTGGTCTTTAAAGGATGGAGGTGTGGCCATCGTTGGAGCAGCTCTTTGGTGATTGGTTGTCGTTTGTCGCTCACCGAAAAATCCTTTCGACTGTAGGTCTTTGGGAGGTTTATCCATTTTTCTGGTTGATCCACACCACATACTTGAAGACCTTCAACTACTTTAGCACTGGTGACTTCTTCTCCGTTTAGAGTTTTTATATTCAATGTGGTCTTTGGGAAATTGGATCCAAGTTGTGACAACAAGTCGTTATCGATGAATGTTCCCTGACTACAATTATCAAGCAGAGCATAGGTTAACACACGATTCTGATTTAATTTGATAAAAACTGGTACGATGCACATACTAACAAAGTCATTGTTTCTAATTACGTGAATTTCTAAAGATTCTGATGGCTTTTCAGGACTAGTAGCTTCCGTTTTGAAAAGACCCTTTCTATAGCCATGAAATGATGTTGGATGCTTGCCACCACACTCTTCACATTTTCTTGGCGCTTTACACTCTTTAGCCAAGTGCCCTCGTTTAAGGCATGAAAAACAACGACCACTCTTCAATGCCCATTTCCCTTTCTCTTTACAGTCTACTTTCTTAAACTCTGGACAATTGTCTAGATCGTGACCCTCTTCACAAAATGGACATTTTGAGAAATCAGTATTAAAGGTTCTTACAGTTTTACGGTTTGATGCATTGTTGTCAGTATCGCCGTGCATCGCTTCCCTTGAATACAATGGATCGTTGGCCAACACAGTCTCTTTATCTACGAAGTCGATTAAGTCGTCGAATTTTGGTTCACGATGGAAGGAAGTTCGAATTTGATATACGTAGCGATTCCAGCGGTCCCTCATACTGATAGGAAGTTTTGTCAGTACAAGACAAATGTTGTCGGGGGTGTCGAACTTGTTGCCGATGATAAACTTGCTTTTAACCAGGAAAGAGTAGAGAGTTCGGAGTGATGCAGCGTCAGCGTTCTTGATTGGTGTTAGTTCTTGTACTTCTTTACGATACGACGCCAGTATTCTGTATGGGTCACCATATCTTTTTCGTAACAAGGTCTTTGCAGACTGGTATCCTTCTGTTGGACGAAGAAGGCTGCATCCTTTGATGAGGTCCTTTGCTTCGCCCCCAGTGAATTGGATAAGACTGGCCAGACGCCTTCTGTCTTCGTCGATCTTTGTTTCAATGACTTCCTCGAAGGTAGACATAAAGTACTCGAACTCCATTGGATCACCGTAGAAGGTATCGATGGTCAGCTCAGGGGCACTTTGCATTCTCAAAAGGCTGGATATTGTGCTGGCAAGTGTAGATTGTGTTGGTGACACTGAACTTATTGTCGATTGTGGCGAGGATTGTACGGTTTGTTGAGATGCGGGTGTTTCGGCCGGAGTCATCACGGGCTGGAATGGTGTATACGAATCGGAGGGTTGTAGCTGTGTTCGTGGTAGCTGATGATCTGTTGACAGATACGGTGAAGTTATTGTCGATCTCGGGAAAAATGTTGGCGTTGTCGAGGTAGGTGATATAGTTGTAATTGGTTGCAGTGATATGTTCGACTGTAGCTGGTTCGGCACTGAAGATGGAGCAGTAGGTGAAGGATTCAGTGAAGTTGTGACAAGTAGGGAATGGAGCTCGTTTGGTTGCTTCATCCTTTGCGAAGAGTTTGATATGGGAATCGATGAAGTTGTGTCTGGTGTAGGATTCGATGACGTCAGAAAGTTTGTTGAATGGAAAGGTGGATTAGATGACGCCATGACTGGAGATGGGTGAAGGGATGGTTTTGTTGACGTCATGACTTGCGACGTATCGAGTGACGTGTTTGGTGACGTTGATGCTGATAAGTGATTTACTACACGAAATTCGCTTTCTTCTGATTTTAAGAACTGCCCGTATACGTTGAGCCTTGCTTGTTGGGATGCGATTTTTCGTTGAGATTCTAACTCTGTCAGTTTCGATTTGAACGATATTTCGGCTTGTAGAGCTGCCATTTTCGCTGCTTCTTGCATGTATGCATCTTTGACGGATTTACGACTGCCGCCACTACCACTGGATCTTCGACTAGAGCTACTCGAACGGTTTGAACGGCTAGAACGATGGCTCCCTTCTTGACTTGTCCTTTTCTTTGGCTGAACGCTTTCCTCGTATCGTCTGATCCACTTCAACACGTTTGTCTTTGTGTCGAACACCTTTCCGTCAAATGTATCAACAAATAGTTCATCATCATGGACGTTTTCGCTTTCGTTTAAGGTTTTGATTCTCGCACAAAAATTGTGGAACTCTTGTAAATCGTGATCTAGACTCGATAGCTCTGACTTGACAGTGTGGTAGTTCGTGATGTTTTCCATTAATTCGTCAAGGATTCCAATTCTTTCTTCCATGGTTTTGACCAGGGACTCGCGATTCTTTCTAACATTGTGTAACTGGTATTCTCTTCCTACAGGAGTGGGTACTGGGTTATTCCTCAAACCTTCTCTGGTGGACATTTTCGGGACGTGTTTACTGTTACCGCAGGCAGAGACAGGACGTGAAGATTTACTGAATGTTCGTGATATTCGCTAAAATATAAGGGAAAATTCTACTAAGTCACAAAGGTAATTTTACTAAGTTCCACAAAGTTAAAAAGGGCAAAATATATGTACAAGTCAATGAGTAAATATACTTACTAAACACGTATAATCCCATGAGCTCTGGTGCGGTATAAAAATGTCTTCTATATTTCGGTTATCTGGTTCTCAATCTCAAATCAGTTTTCATTCACTCTGATTTGTCTATGTAAAATTTGTACCTCGCTCTTCTCTCATCAAAGTTCAACTAACAGAAAAAGGCAACAAAAACAACCACAGAAAATGCAAAAGCGAGAGAAGAGAAAGTCCCAAGGGACGGACGCAACAAAACAAGGACAAGCAAATGGGAATGCGTGTATATATAATTACCCTATAATTATAATAAATAATGGCATTTACAAAGACTAATAAAGTAGAACATTCTAACTTTGTTTTTCTTCATTAAAAAGACTTGATTCCTGGCCTTTAAAACTTTTTTAGAAATAATAAAAGGATCCAAAGTCTGACTCTAACTTTTAGCCTCTTTTTAGCGATAAAAGGAGGGGAAGGTGCCAACCAACACTGATAAAATAAAAAATCGAAATTCAACTGAAATTCTGTTACAAGATAGAGAACAACAATATTTTCTTATTAGAAATTAACCTAATCCATGCAATTTTTCAGACCATATTTGTTTAAGGCATGATTTTTCCTTTATCAAATAATACAAGCAATAAAACAAACATTCAGTGAAAATTTCAGAACTCACTTATTATAATTATATGGAGAAAAATCGTATTTTTTTCAGTTTTCAAACTAATTTTGCTCCATTTTTACAACTCTAAGATGAAATAAAACAAAAATGCAAAGAAAGACCTTGGCTACAGATTATTTATTAAATGCCCCCTTCCTAACCGCCCCCTCAAATAAATGTCCTTCCTAAAATCCAAAATAATTAATGAGCAGTATCTCAAGATCTACCTAACCAACCTGTAAGCAATAGCGTCATCTACTGAAAGTATTTCTCAGTTATAATTTTTCCAAAAGATGCTGATGTTAGCATTAAACTGCATTAAAATGTATTTGCCATTCTTGGGGTTGGTTTGACCAAATTAGACAAATGGACCCATTTTGTAGACCTACTCTTCAAGCTCTATCAGATTAACTCTTCTCAATAAGGAATTGTGAAAATCAACTTCCTAAGCCTTTTAAGCCAAAATGCTTTATAGAAAATTCAACCTGGATTGACAACTTGGCAAAAATCCCGAAGGGACCAAATGCTTAGTAAATAAAATAAAACCTTTACTACTTGTAAAAGTTGAAGGTAAAAGGGCTACTCCCTTGACTTGTTTTAAAGTTGTGGCACCAAAATAATTGAATAATTGAAAAAACTTGTTTTTATGTATTTCATATCTTTAATGTTTTTCGGCCTATATCTTGAGGAAAACTTATTCTAAATTTTTTACCTAGCATTTTTGAAAACCCTCTAGCTAATACGCTCCTTTTTAGTTTTATATGGCTGTGTAAAACCAATGGGAAGCGGTACGTGTTACACAAAATATTTCTGGTTCTTGTCTTAACTCATAACTTATCTAAGCTGAAAATAAAAAAAAAACTACCGTTACTTAATGCGTTTAATGAAATAGGCAACTGATATCCTAAAAGATTGGATAACGAATGCAGGCACTCCAAAAAGACTTCAAACTAACGTCAAATAATGATCAAAGTTGAGATCGATTTGATTCTTTAGAGATTCAGATAAAAGAATTGTGATTTGGCCGGTGACTTCTTGGGTGTAGTGAGAAAAAAGATCTGGGTCTGGGAGGGACAAAATAGCTCCAGATAGGCCTAAAACACCATCAAAGTCGTTATAATAAACATTGCACTTGTCTTCCACGATATTTCGATTATGTGATTAGAGTTAATGATTATAAGAAGATAAAACAGATAATAAATAAAACAGAGCAGGGATAAAAATTGTTTTGTTATATTTTTTCAACAAGCGATCTCAAGTTTTCAATGGACAAAGGTAAACTTTAACTGAAAAATGACCGATTGAAAAAGTGTCCAGTGATTACCGATCACCAGCTATTAAATTGCAGTACTGGAGATTTCTTCCTTTACGTGATTTTTTCCTTGAAAATTGCTGATTTCTTCTTTTGCAAGTAAGTAAGTAAGATTGTAACAGCAGTCAAGGCTGACCCAAAAACTCTCTGTTTCTTAGGGTAGGGTATGGTAGAGTGTCATTCCTCTCCTTGGATTTCTCTACTTCTGCCAAGTTAAAGGTATATAAAAAAAATCATCCAAAGCAAAGATTCCATGTTCAATTTTTCTTAGTTTTTGGCTAAAATTGAACTCAATATTGACATGACTATTTCATATTCCAGGTAACCAATATGATGTCAATGAAAACACTTCAACACCAGAGTTGGGAAATGGAAGATGGCTGGAAAGGGGACAATTTAAAGAAAAGAATAGACAATCATCAGAATTTATGTGAGCGATGAAGGATTTTGGTAAGTAACTTTTAATCTGAATATCGGGTGTTTGTTTGAAGTCAAAATTTGCATTTGAAAAAGTCCCAAAACACGTCAAAAATGGGTATCAAGTTAACGCAATTACATGCAGAAACCTCATATTTCACTATTTTCACTCTTTTCACTATTTTTATTTATACCCCATTCTTAAGGGGGGGGGGGGATGACACCTTCCGAAAAGTTGAAGAAGGGGGATCAGAAATTTTCATGAAAAAGGGGGGGGGATTGTTTAAGAAGTTTTCTGTCAGAGTAGTCTGAGTCAAAAAGAAGAACGAAGATATTTCATCATATATTTGTTAAATATTTTTTGCCCAAAATCCTTGGGGATAGGCATTTTTAAAGGTTAGGGGGGATGCCAGCAAGAAGGGAAGGGACCATTTAAGAAGGGAGGATCAGACCCCTTTCCGCACTATGAACTGCATTTTTTTGGGATAATTTATGTGATTGTATATTTTGATCAGGACCTTCTATAGATGGTCTCGAGCAGTTGAATGTAATACACGCTTTTTTATAAGAATACACTTTATAAGAATGTCCATGATGAAAATGGCCTAAAAGTTAAGAATTTTCGTAAGAATATTGTCATCATGAAGATTTTCAACTTTTATTCATGAATATATTTTCAAATGCGCCTAAACCTTCTCGAACTGATTTAGCTGACCTATTTTATTTTATCTTCCTTTTCACACCTTTTACTTTGTACTTTACATAGCTGTTTAATACATTGTGTTTATTCTTTTGTTTTTATGCATACACATAAGAAGGTTTTCTGTTTTTACATTACTTTTCGATGATCTTGAGACTATGACTGGTAAAATCTAAATATCAACCTTAAGAATATTTTAAAAATATTATATGATGATTTCGACCAAAAAGTTAAGAATATCCATGGTGAAATGGATAGTATGTATCTATGCATCAATCGGTTTAATATACCATTGGGTTGATTTCATTGCATGGCTAACATTTGGTAAATACAATTTTAAAGGCTTGGGGACACGAGAAATTCTTTTCGCGTTGGTGCAATGCAACATGCTCCATCCCACTAACACAAGACAAAAAGTGCGTATCCCATGGTTTCTTTTTTTTGTTTCATGGGACAAAAAGTGAGGGAAATACCCAAAAGACACGCTGATTTTGACAGTGAGATTTCACTTTTATTGGTAGAAAGAAAGATGTGGTAGAGACACGAGAAAGTGTCCCAGGTTGGTGGGATGGATACCAAGGGATACCAAGCCTTAAATTTAGAGGAGCTCCCATTTAACAGATGAGAGTAATCTCATTTTTTATAGTTAGAGGTCTTGTTTTTAAATAAGAGTGACATCGTTTGCTTACTCATCAATTTTATTTTAGAAGCTTTTTGATATTGAATTGACACGGGTGTGGAGCAAGATTGGTCAGAAAGAGGAAAATAAATTTTTTGCTTATATCAGTATTATATTACAAAGGCAGACACGCACTGTCCTGATATGAAATATGTGTCTGATATGAAACGAAAACACTTATGTAAAAATAGAACCTTTAAATCCCATAAGGGTTCTGTATTTCCTTAATATTTAGCTAATGAGTCGTCGTTTTAAATTAAACATCTCCAACGAGATGAAAATATATCTGCCTTGTTCACATATTTATAGAGACTGTTTTATCAAAATTTTCTTGTGAATGAAAAAAGCAGTTATGAGTATATTATATCTCTCACTTAAATCTCACTTCCTCAAATGGATTTCAATACAATTAAAACTATATAGAAATAAATTTATCAACATTAAATTTGCACACAAAAGCTTGATTATTTATTGCCCAATATATCGCTATTCTATTAAAAATTTCTCTCGATTTTTACTTATATGTGCTCTACCTTTTTTTATGAGCACATGCTCAGAAAGTATTGTAGTGATAAGCTTTGTGGGGATATCTTTGATTGTTTTCAATGAATTTTTGTGTTTGAATTTAGCTTTTCGATGTTAAGAAAATGTTCTTTTGTGCTTATGAAAAATATAATGTTACTTTTGTTGTTTGAGTTTTCTTGCTTCAATGAAAAAAAAACTCACTTCATCACAATCAATCTATCCATTTTTCTTTCATCAACTTTTTCAAATAAACTTTCAATTTTTATCTATTCTTCTATTCTTTTATTGTGTTTATGATTTTTTTTTCGTAATTTAAATTTTTTTTTGAGAACCTTTTTCTATTTATCACACCTTATGAGATTTTCGTAGCTAGGACGTTTTGAAATATTTAGTTGAGCATAGTCTTTGCTTGAAGAAGAATATCGAAATATGAGTTGAAAGATAATGATTTCAACGTTTATCTAATGTTCATAACGTCCATATAAGGTTAAATGAACGTCAAAATAATGTTGTGTGCCATCTCGTGAGTTGAATAATATTGGTTGTTTCAACGTTTTTCTAATGTTCACAACGTCCGTATAACGTTAAATGAACGTCAAAATAACGTTGTGTGCCATCTCGTGAGTTGAATAATATTGGTTGTTTCAACGTTTTTCTAATGTTCACAACGTCGATATAACGTTAAATGAACGCCAAAATAACGTTGTGTGCCATCTCGTAAGTTGAATAATATTGGTTGTTTCAACGTTTTTCTAATGTTCATAACGTCCGTATAACGTTAAATGAACGTCCAAATAACGTTGTGCGCCAGCTGTTAAGAGACTACACGTTTTTTATAAGAACAAGCTATATAAGAACATAAGGCTTCGATGGCCAAAACGATATGAACAGGTTAGGAACATTTAAGGGCTTTACGGGTTCTAGAACACCGAATTTCATTGGAAAATGGACTAAAATGCTCAAAAAGCGGTAAAAATAAGAACATGTTAAGAACATTTTTAGGCTTAAAATTCAACAAGTTAAGAACATCCCAAGGCTTCACAAATTTTGGATGCTCTTATAAAAAAGCATTATAATTACTTATGGCATATTGCCTTGAAGTTGGCTCTCTCCATCTGTATTATTTTCCTTGGGCCAACATCTTTGACCACCTAAAAAGTGTTATTTTCACCATTTTTTATGTATCTATATATTATTAGTATAACGCGTATGTCATTTTGTTTTCTGTCTGTGTGTCACTTTCGATTTCGCAAGCAATGTTTTGTTCTCGATAAGTTTGTTTTGATTGACAGATCGGATAGAGCCTGGTTTAGACTTTATTCAGCCTTTGTTTTGAAATTTAAGGCCCGTCTACATTTAGTAATTTTAATTTCTGCCTAGGCATGCCCGTTTTTTTGTTTTTCTCTTTTCTTTTGTTTAAATTATTTTCGAATGTAATTAACGATCGTATTTATTAATGACATTCGAATTCTTTTCAAAACAAATTCCTTTAATAGAAAAGAATAATTCAAATGTAAATCAAAACATAACCAGACATAACAATCAAAAAGTTTGTCAAACAGTGGCGGCCTGTTAGTGCACCACCCAGAAAGATCTGAGAGGGGCCCCAAAAGAGATTTTTAAGGGACGCCAAAATTTTGTTGATGTTTAATTGGGCAATCTGGCGTATCTATAAGTACAATGTTAATTTTTTTTCGCCTGCGGCGCTTTATTTTACCTTCTTGCAACCTTTCTCTTGAATTTTTTTCAAAACTTCTATCAATATTGAATCAGAAGTAAGAGAAGTGTTGTGTAAACACCAGGGGTTTTAAAGAGAATGCTCAACCCCAAAATGAGAGATTGCCAAAATGATCAAAACTTGTTGACTAACTTTCTCCGTTTTAGAAGATCTTTTAAGCTGTTTAACCTTTCTTACACCAAAATCTTTTGCCTGCGGCTCCAAAATTACAAATAACCGTTCCTTCCAACTTTAGAATTTTTGGCCTATTTCAGCCATTGATCTTTAATAGAGAATAAAGTAACACCAGTGGCGCTAAAGTTTAAAGATTATCAGGTAATTTTTCTGATAAGAGTTTTAGAAAGCAAAAATATAGACTAAATCGACTTACCAGGTATAAAATTTCCATTTCAAAGATTAGGGGCGTTACTTTCAACCAGTCACTGCTCTTATAGTCTGAATCGCAGACCTCTACAAAACCACAGGTAGTATAGGTCTGCTTAATGATCTACCAACCACTTTCCGGTTCGCAAAGGAAATCTTGGCGAGTAATTTGATTGACATTGATGTGCGCGCAAAAACGATCGTTTCGAACGTTTTCAATGGAATGTTTACATTTGAAATTCGAATCCCAGACCAGAAAAACAAAACAGAAAAAAGATAAAAAAACAATCTGATCCGCGCATTATGTACAGTCTGTAGATTTATTTTTGACTTTTGCTTTTATAAGATATCTGGTCTGTAAATTTATCAAAACTTTTCCATCAGCTCTTCGGTCGAAGCTCAAAAAATACAAATATGAACACAAAAGTGAAAGAAAACAACCAGAAACACTCCAATCTCTTCAAAGAATTGAAGCTAAGTACCTGAAAAGATACAAAGGCCACACAGTATTAAAAAGTGAAATGCCAAAGCTGAAGAAAAGTTGTTTGTTTTAACATTTAAAGGCCCTTGTTGAAGGAACAACAACACTCCCTTTTGTAGAATCATAAAGAAGTAATGTCAGAAATATTCAATATGAATATAACCCCCAAAATGTACTGTATAAACATAACTAGAATACCTTGAAATAATCTGCAACATATCTGTAGAACTGACAAAACAATTATCTGCGGAGCCAAAGTGATCAACGAATCCAGTGTGGTAAAAAATTATACACTCATGCAAGTCCAAATTAAAGCATCAAAATGTAGTTTTATGAAGCAAAATTTTGTTGGTGCACACAGAAGATACATCAGGGCACTTAAATTCAATAAATCTAATTTCTCATCTTTTACAAAATCTCCAAATTAAAGAAGAAAGGAGGAAGAAAAACAAGCAAACTTCCTTCCGCCTACTTTTTTTTCAAAATCCAAAGATATTTTCCAATCTATGATTTGGTGCCTCAAAGAAAATTTAAACATTACGTAATGTTATATTTGTAGACACTCGCCAGCTAAAAATGTCTTTAGCCGTATATCGGCTAAAGGCGGCAAATCTCTGGACATAGGAAATATAGCTTATTAAGCATCCTCTATAAGGAGCACGAATCCGTTAGTGGATGCCAGCAGCCTACTGCTCTTACAGTTTAGTATTTTCACTTAATGATGGAGGGCGCAAATAAGGACTAAAATACCAGGGGCGCCAATTTCATAGTTTGCACCACCAAGAAAATTAAGCCAGGCCGCTACTGTTGTCAAACCAAACAAAGACAGCATTCAAAAGGCGATAAAAAGCAAAAAGGGAAAATTATTTAATCTCTTTTTTCATATAAAAACATTCAAGTCGTCGCTACTGTCAAAAAGTGTGTACGTCATTTTACATGTTTAAATTCGAAAAGTTATGACAAGGGTTTTAAAAAAAGTAACTTAGAATTGTCTTATTTTTTCAATCTGATAAAAACAAAGAGTTGCACTATTCTTTGAGACTTTCCCACTTTTTCCTGAAGAATTGTCATTTCAACTGGACGGCATACACGTTTTTTTTTTATAAGGAACACGTTTATAAGGAACTAGAGGCTGAAAATAGTTCAAAAAATAAGGAATTGTTAAGGAACTGCTCAGGCTGAGAATAAGTGGATTTGAAAATAATGTACCTTATTGGGATTAATTTGACCAAATTTTGATCTTTCAAGGGGCAAAAAGTTCAAAATTTCCTATGTAGTAAGGCACTCGATAAGGAACTTTGAGACTGAAATTCTCTGTAAAAATAAGGAACTCCAGGCTCAGAGCAAAGTTAAGGTTCCTTATAAAAAAAAAAACGTGTATTCAGAGTTGTTTCAGACGACACTGGTACAGTAAACGATGCTCTTCCTGATAACCTTTGACTTAAACAAAAAAATTCGTCTCCATCCAAAGGACTTTTATTGCGTTCAGCTACAGCTTAACCGGCGTGCGACGCCGGGTACCGGCTAGTTTTTGTCTATTCTCCTAAGAAATTAGCTGTTTTCGAGTCCGCGAAGCCTTAAAATGTTCTTAACTTATTCTTAACATTTTGGCCATCGAAGCCTTATGTTCTTATAAAATTTGTTCTTATAAAAAAAAACTTTTACGTCTTTGACCACCTAAAAAGTTCCAAAATACATTGTTACCGATTGCGGAACTTTCTCGCTCGTTTGCGGAAAAATGGAATCTTTTATCTCACAGTCAGTCAATATTTTCATTGCTTGTAGTTCATTTTAAGTTAATTTTACTTTTCTCCATTTGGATAGCTGATAGCTGATAAGCTGATAACGGGCTATAGAAGAACGTTGATGAAATTCAAATTCACCTTTTTGTCATCTGGAAGGTTTGGATTATGTAATAAGCCCGGGCGTCATGGACTTGGAGGCAGGGGGTTTAAACTTGAGCTCTTATTTCGAAGATTACATCTCAAAGACTGATTCTTTCCTCTCAATAGAAAATCGGTCCGTTTCTTTGGAACTTGAGCGTAGGCGACCGCCCATCCGCCATTGGAATATCAGATAATCTCTATTTAGGCTGTCTTCTTCGTAATTGGAAATTATGTGATGTCCCTTTCAATCGATTTGATAATTTCGAGGATAAAACGAAGGCTGTGGTTTAACTCTTGAAAGACTTTGTTTACTCAAAATCCTTCATTTATCTTTAATGAGTTAGGCCACCTTGTTTTGTTTCTGACGTCATTCTGTGGCCTAAAAAATAAGATAATTGTAGATGTAACAAACATATGATTTAGCTTTTACCTGAGCTTAATGTTCAGCGTGACAAAAAGTTTCTATTTTCTATTTGGATGGCACTCTAGAACCATTGCAGTGCACTGTAATACGTAAAGGCCGGTCTCCACTTTGTGATCGCACCTTTTGGCTTCAATTCTTTGCTCCGGCTTAGGAGCCTTTAATTCTCTCTTCCGACAACAACAACGGCGGTCAAGACATTTTTTGTTTGTTTATCTAATCCGATGATCTATTCCGATTTAATAAAAGCCGGAGCTTCCAGCGCAGCTGGTTTATTTTACTTGGAAAAAAGATTACGTCATAAAAATGTCGTGCGAATTCGAAAAGAAAGTTAAACACATTTCAACTTTTTTCAACCGTTACGTCAGATCGCGCCAATGGAGTTACCCTATCCCCCCCTCATGACATGGGCCAACTTTAACAAAGGTTTGTTCACTGGCCATGTGAACGGCTGAGTGGGGCGACGATTTGCACACTTACTTCGGCGCTGCGCGTGGTATACGCAGTTAGCGCACGTATTTGACGTGCGCAAGCCTTTCGCGTGTGATGGGAGCTTTTATAAGTCTGAAATGGCCTTCGCGACTTCGGCGTAGCGGCGAAGAACGTTGCGCTGCGCAAGCCTTTCGCGTGTGATAGGAGCTATTATAAGTCTGAAATGGCCTTCGCGACTTCGGCGTAGCGGCGAAGAACGTTGCGCTGCGCAAGCCTTTCGCGTGTGATAGGAGCTATTATAAGTCTGAAATGGCCTTCGCGACTTCGGCGTAGCGGCGAAGAACGTTGCGCTGCGCAAGCCTTTCGCGTGTAATAGGAGCTATTATAAGTCTGAAATGGCCTTCGCGACTTCGGCGTAGCGGCGAAGAACGTTGCGCTGCGCAAGCCTTTCGCGTGTGATGGGAGCTTTTATAAGTCTGAAATGGCCTTCGCGACTTCGGCGTAGCGGCGAAGAACGTTGCGCTGCGCAAGCCTTTCGCGTGTGATAGGAGCTATTATAAGTCTGAAATGGCCTTCGCGACTTCGGCGTAGCGGCGAAGAACGTTGCGCTGCGCAAGCCTTTCGCGTGTGATGGGAGCTTTTATAAGTCTGAAATGGCCTTCGCGACTTCGGCGTAGCGGCGAAGAACGTTGCGCTGCGCAAGCCTTTCGCGTGTGATGGGAGCTTTTATAAGTCTGAAATGGCCTTCCCGGCTTCGGCGTAGCGGCGAAGAACGTTGCGCTGCGCAAGCCTTTCGCGTGTGATAAGAGCTATTATAAGTCTGAAATGGCCTTCGCGACTTCGGCGTAGCGGCGAAGAACGTTGCGCTGCGCAAGCCTTTCGCGTGTGATGGGAGCTTTTATAAGTCTGAAATGGCCTTCCCGGCTTCGGCGTAGCGGCGAAGAACGTTGCGCTGCGCAAGCCTTTCGCGTGTGATAAGAGCTATTATAAGTCTGAAATGGCCTTCGCGACTTCGGCGTAGCGGTAAAGAATGTTGCACTCACTGACCTTTATATAACCCTGGACCAAGCAATATCTGCCATCTTTGATTTTTTGACCGAAAAAAAAAAATATCTGCCATCTTTGATTGGAGTTTTTTTGGAATTGGTACCCGAGGAAAAGCCATTGCAATGTTAAAAATTAACATCTAACGCCGCTACATCATAAAATAAATTCGAGGAAAAGTAGACCTAGCGCTCTCGATGCATTTACACCGCTATCGAGTAGTGCCGCCATTAGGGTATCAATTTTCAAAAAACTCCGATCAAAGACTTTGCTTGGCTGGGATTGAGAAGCTTGGTCCAGGGTATATAAAGGTCAGTGTTTGCACTACTTAAGCCTTTCGCGTGTGATAGGAGCTATTATACTATAAAGTCTGAAATGGCCTGGTGGTGTCAATAATACATGTGTTAGGTAAAGGTTAAGTCAATAAAACCTACTTGTTCTTGTAATTTTAAAGTCAAATCAAAACTTAAAATCAAATGATGTATAGATGTGACCCAAAACGGTTTTTATGAGTTTTTTTAAATGGTGGATAGAGTAATTCATTGAAAAAAGTAAGGATGTGATTAATAAGTTATTGGAAAATATACAAATAATAATTAGAATTCAACATCTGAAGAATAAATACAATTATATGATTTGATTTTGACTAAATACAAATATGGATGTGTGGAGAAAAAACTGAAATTTTCCATAAATATCTGGTCAACCTAACCTTAAAACCCAAAATTTGAAATTAAGGCAGAATACAAGATAATGTTTAAAACATCATTAACTGCCAAATTTAAAAATCATCCAAACACGTAAAAATTTAATTATTCAAACCATAAATATTAAGTGTGATAATGTATAAGACTCAAAGATCGAGTTTAGTCATCAAATCTGAGACTATCTGATTTTCAATGTTTTCTTTATCGGTTACAATAAATACTGATTTATCATTCTCCACTGACAGCTTACCAAGACCATTCAACTCTAACCCCTTTAGAAAACGTTTAGCTTCTTCTGAACCATTTTTCCCACCTATTTGAGGACACATGTGATTTCTTGTGATGGATGAAACCGGTACGATCTTTGAATTTTGCGTGAAGATCTTTTTGATTTTCGCCTTGTGGACCAATAGAAACTCCTCATCCATTACTTCAGGTAAAGGCATTTCGCTATGTCGTTTCCTTCCATTTCGTGAAGTATTTTTCGTGCTGTCTATCAATGCAATTAAACAGTTAACCGAATACGTTACCAACGTGATGGCTCGTTCCATGTCGACCATCCCAATTGTGAAATCCAGATTTGATAAGTCATCGGCATCGAGGTTTGAGGTAACAACGCGTAGTGCGCACTGGAGAGCAGCTACTCTCAGCACATTACCGATACTTTTGGACATAATCATTGATTTTCATGTCTTCGAACACATCTGCCTTTCTGAAGTCCAAAACTTTTTGATCATATGATGCAAACAAAGTAAATGCTTCAGTGTCTAGCTCAAAAACATGACCTTTATAGTAAAAGTGTTTGAAAATTTTGTCAAACAAATTCTGGATACAGAGTGGAACTTTTGTTTTCGAAGCTGCAATTTTTTCCGTTATTGGAACATACTCCTCTTCAGAAGTAGCGACCAAAAATCTTGGCAGGAATCCATCAAAATGATTGCTGTTAACGATCATGTTAATAAGAAAGTAGTTTTGGTTAAACCCATAAAAACTGAATCGTGGGTCTTCAATTTCCACCTTTCCGCCGTGCTTTGTCTTTTTTGACCATGATGAACCGGACCAAAGAGATAGATATCTAAAGATAAAAGTATCTTATGTTCATATACCATTACATGAAGAGCTATTTTCAAAGATAAACGTTAAAATTGAACATACGGATGTCAGGTCTAATACTAACTGAGATTATGCGAAAACCCGTGCGAACACAATTAAGATTTTAGGTTCTCCATTGGAGTGCGTATTACCTATATTTGACGGTGAGGTATATGGGATCTTAAAATTACAAAACTAAGTAAAAAGTTACCTTGAGCGTTCGACATTTCCATTTGAGTTTTTATCCATTGCATCTAAGAATGTGGAAAACTCGTCTACAGCGCATAAAACGGAGCCGTTGTTCTCATGAAGTGTGGTCATGAGACCCTCGATAGTGCCACTGTCAAAGATGTGCTGTTTATCATCTCGCTCATTTGTTTCAATCTTGTTGATGATATTTCGGAAAGTGATACACAGCTTGATTTATTTGTACCACTTCTGCCTGATACCAACGAGTAAAGGATGACGGGTTCTTGGTACGATTCAGCCAGTTTTACTCTGCTCACACCGAGACAGTATGATATACTCGTTAGAAGTGGGTATGCAAGGTAAGAATACGGAACTCCAAGTTTTTCATCTCCACTGTTATCCATTCATCGATTAGTGTAGGGAAGGTTTTTGTGTGTCCAACTTTACCGCCCAACATTTTTCCAGTGCGCGCCGGTAAACATCGTCTGAGATTTCTTTCAAGGTTTCGACATGATTGTTCCTCGAGTGTTGATTGAGGTGAAATGAATTTATGACCGTTAAGTTTCTAATTTTTAGATGGCAATGCAATGTTCTCCCAAAATCAAAATCCGACGTCACAACTAAAAAAAGCCATTGCATTGTCTTAAAAAAAATTATTGTAACGTCAGTTTTTTATGAAACAAATTATGTACAAAAGAAAAATTTGTTTGAGTACAAACCTTCTGGAAGCAGATACGGAGAAAAGTTAAGAGGCGCGAAGATGATTATTCGGATTGATGTATTGAAAGTGTTACAGAATTTACTTAGTAATGTTTCATTACGCACTCCACACCGAATCGAATACATAACGAAGACTTTGCAATCGTATGTAACCACATTAAGTGACAGTAATCTACAGGTATTAGTAGACCTTGACCTACCAAATGGTGAAGTTTATTTTCGTCCAATCGAAAGTCATATCCTACACTGCAGCACCTGTATGGTTAGGTATAAAACAGGGAACAGCGAATACATGGAGCAGCCAGCATTTATCCCAATTACCACTACTTGTTGCTCGAAGAAGATCAGGATTAACCCTAGAGCATCCCAAGTAAGGATTTACACTGAAAATGGCATTATTGATGGATTGATTACCATGGTTTGTGTAAGACGTGTAAGACGAAGTTTTACAGACACTGGACAGAAAATAAAGATGGATATCGAACGTATCTAACAGATGGAGATGACTACTTTATGATCACGTCATCCATAGCTTTTACGACACGATATCTAGAGAGGATTTCTCTACAGATTTGTATTTGTGCTACAAGTTTTGATAAGATTTCCGAAATGTACAATGTTGAATTTGGAATTGATGACTCTACAAAGAAGCTGATTGCCGAAGTCATCGAAAATCATTGGCTCATAAAAACGACTAATAAGCATTTGCCCCCAATGTTATGGCACAGAAAGGACCACAAAAACATTTCGATATTGAAAAGATATGTGAAGATGTGTATCCAACCTTGAAAAAGTAATCGATCAAAAATGGTTTTCACACGAATGTAACGAGACAGGTAATTCGGATACATTTTGAACTTGATTCATTTTATCATTATATGTGTAGGCTTAATTGAAAAAATGACTATTACACCCCTGTCTCAGCATCCCGGTTAAATTCTTTCCCAGTGGGGTTTTTCAAAATTAATCAAATAATGACTTTTCTAAATTATAGGTTGCAAGAATAAGATGGTTGTAATCGACGGAAACGAAAATTGTATCGATATTGTTGCGCTAAACCGATAACTAAGTTGCCTCATGAGATAGGAGAAGTTAACAAAGTTGTTCGTTGTATATAAATAATCCGGTTAGAGGAAATCAATCTTTAAAAGGATCCAAATTATGCCACATCCACTCTAACGAGTCAGGAGAGATGAAAAATGAAATCAAAATGAAAGATTAGACCTTTATCCTATGACTAGACAAAGAGTAAAGCTATTGGAGAATGTTATTACAAGTGGAGAAGGTTGCAAGAAAGAAGAGAATTGCAACAAGTACGAGACAGGACTGCTGGTATGTTGTATGTTTTTAGATCATGCGGCATTCGATTGTCCCATTTGAAATGTATACTGCTGAAAGTCTATCAATGGTGTTTACAGGGTTAATTGATATATTTCAAGGAAATCTTAATGGAAACTTGAAGGTATAGTTTATGATAGATCCTGTGATCTACACCCGTACGTCTGTAGATTAGCAAGGGAAGGGAATGTTTTTGCCAAGGAAATTGAAGAATTAATGTTTATTGTGGACGTTTTTCATGCTGAGAAACACACGCAGTCGAAATGCGTGCTCAGTAGTGACGACTGTAAATACCATCCCGATCTTCCTAAATTTAAGGATGTGCGTAAGATGAATACGGAGTCTGTGAGCAAACATTTCATGTACTGAATTGTTACAAAAACATCACAAGGAATATGACATATGCAAAGAGGTTATGTTTATTGAAATTACTGGATGACATTATAACACCAGGCTTTCTAAAAAGTTAAGTTATTGAGATGGTTAAAAAAGATGTTAAATTAAAGCTGTATAATTCAAAATTTTCACGAGTGTTTCGTTCACTTTTAGTGCAGGTGTTTTTACTTATTAAATTGTTTATTTTTTTTTGGTATAAAGAATTATAGATGTTGTAAGAGTTACAAAATTACAACTTGGGATATTTCTAACTATATTTTCAATTATGAATAGGGATGTTTATCAAAATTTAAGATAAATGTTTTTACTCATTAATCGTGGGTGGTAATATTAAAGGTCTCAATAAATTTGAAAAAATTGTTTCTAATCTGTGAATAAAAAAATTAGATATGTCAATATTTCACAAAAGGTTGCACTGCGCGACGATTTTCGCTGCTGCGTCGAAGCCGCGAGGTAAAAACTTAAATAAGATTAATATTTTCTTGCGAAAGGTTGCGCTGCGCGACGATTTTTCGC